>NC_142633.1:13040833-13360000 GCF_059453375.1 Lepisosteus platostomus | reverse complement strand
AAATAATATTATGACTGCCTTGCAAAAATATCTTTAGACAATTAAATGTAATTGTTTCTCAGTTCTCTTGGTGAGGAGATGTTGCTTGTTTTGTTTCAAATGTTAGTTTTGTTTGGATGACCTTCAAATTAAAGGAAATAACCTTCTTGCTATGAAACAGATAATAGCATTGAAAAATGGATCACTAGATAGGTAAGAACTTTCCTTGGGCTATATAACATCTTTAATATCTACCAAAAGATTATGGATTCAAAAAATAGATTAAAAACTCTCCTGTCTGATCATAAAAAGGCATTATGGAAATTAAATGAGTTACTCGGAATGTTGAGAAATGTCTTTTCTCAAATTTCTCAACTCTATGTTATGAGATTGTATTTTGTAAATTTAGTAGTTTAATAAAAGCCGTTTTCTGCAATTGTCATATTTTAGAGTAAGTTACAACACATACTGCGAGCTTTTTTAATCACTATATGGGATGGGATGTTCTCCAGAAAAAAGCAAAAGGGCAAAGTCAAGACCAGTGCTTTAGAGCTTGTCAGCACCTGCCAATTAAGGCATTGTAATTCAAATGAGGAGCGATAGATTCTGTGTAGTGCACAAATTTGTTGCTGTGTTGCCCAGACCAGTGTTTCCGAATTTTTGCAATCGGGACTGCCTAAAAGCTCCTTTACATTCCAAATTCTCAAAAATTAATTGGACAAATAAAACCTTTTTTTTTCTGCAGACTGCCACAAACAATTGGTCCACAAACAATTAGTCTTATAGTTGAACTTCGGACCCAGAACACGTGAATATTTTAAATGAAGCATGAGGCTTGGCAGATTTTGTAATAAATGATTAGGTACTGTTTGGATCTTAACGCCTGGCACTTTGAGTGTTTCCTGGACTTTGTGGAAAGCACTAACGTGGACTGTTTGGAAAGAATGATTGCTCATGTCCACAGTCTTACCTGGACTAATTGGATTTTTACGACTTCTAGGTTTCTCTGAAATGAACTGTTCATTCATCAGAATGAGAAAAATAGTGTTGCCATTTGCATTCTGATCATCAGAGGAAAGACTCAGAATGTTCTGCTCCAATGACTGAGAAGCCTTTGCTTTCCTCATAAATCATTATCAAACAAAATTATTTTGCAGGATTATTGCCTGTTTGGTGGAATGAGTTTCCCAGTGTTGTAGCCTATGTTTTATCTAGGGGCGCTGTCTGAAGTGTTTGTAGCTCTCTGTTTCTGAAACCGATATCTGTGAACACTAATGTACCCTTCCTACGCAGAGATCACAGATAGGGTTGGGGGTTGTGCTGTGGGTATTCAGACTTGAGTAAAGCATTTCAAGATGTGCCTTTAGCTTCCCTGCAATACTGTGATTTTGTCTGTCTCTGAAATGTTATTGTTTTATCCTCAGAGTGTCCAGTTCCAAAGTAATGATGAAGTTGCGTGTGAAAATATTGAATTGCAAAAACATACAGGGCAAAAGCTTGTGTGATTGGGGCTTTCAACACTGGGCCAATGCTCAGCCAACAGCTACTGAGTGACGGGCAACAAATGGCGTCCTTTGCTGAACAGAACTCTGGAAACCCCTTGTTAAAGGTCTCTAAATGATGCCAATGATGTAGAAGGGAAGTTCGGTCCACTCAAAGTGCCCCCTTTTCTTTAAAATAGGACAAATATCTGCATTGATATAGACTGAAAGGAAAAAAAAAACGGGCTTGCTAATCCAGTACTAACAATAAAATCAGATTAGTACATGGATTTAGAATTCCTTTCAACATCTTTTATGGCCCTAGGTTTACTCATGAAATTAGTTGCACATTTTAGTGCATGTTATTACTTCAGGTAATGCTTGATTAAAACGATGGAGTAAGTTAATTACATTCCAGTTGAAGTTCATACTGATAGTTTAAGTTCCTTCAACAATTAGAGACCACAGAACAGTAACATTAGATCTGATGATCACTTACTTCATCTCCCAGGGGAATTATAGATGCTGGTCATTTTTGTATAACACCGGTTGTGTCCTGACATCCACATCTTTGCATTAAATGAATAATTTGTTTCTATCGAAGGTGTGATTTGTTGAATAAATGTGATTTTTGTTTATACCAGTATAACTGATCTACAGCTAAAATGTAAAGCAAGATTCCTCTTATTTCATGATATGATGCTCTAGCCAAATATGGGAATAATTGATGGATATGCTTAGCAGTTTTTTTTCCTTCTGAAGAAACATTCAAGCATTTTAGAATTAAAGTAGGTACAGTACATTTTATGGATATTTTAGGTATAAAAATAAGTAAAAATGTGTTTAAGGTGACAAATAGAACTGAAGGTCTTAAGACTATAGAGTTTTATAGTTTACACACATAAAGCTTTTCAGTAAAAGAATAGTCACCAGGGGATACATTAGATTTTTCTACTGCTATAGTATATAATTGGAATAAATCTCGGTTTGCTTTTGGAAAGAAAATATATAGTAGGTGTTTTTGTAAAGAAGTTGATCACAGTTCTTTTAAAATTCAGAATGTAAAATGGACTTTTGTTAAAGACTCAGTCTGAACCAGCTGCAGTAAAATTAGCTTTTTCATTGTGCTTCCAAATCCAACACAACTGCATAAACATGACGGAAATGAGCTCTGAATTTTATTTTCTCTGTTTACATGTGTGATGATGGATCCTTTGCAGCTTGTATCTAGTCATTGCTTTGACACACACACTGCTTTCACAAAGAAAAGGCAGGCTGTCCAATTCTAGCCAACCGAAGTCCTGCAGTGGGTGCGTGTGTTGGGGGGGGGGGGGGGGGGCTGTCAGATTTTGTTTCAGTAGGAAAATCCGGTGCCATAAAATGTAGTTATGACTAACTTCACCTGTTGGCTGGATTGCCTGTCTAAAGAGAAACTTCACAATGTAATTGTGACAGACCTAGCGTTTCTTTGGAAGTTAGGTCTCCTAATTAATGTGCTAAAACGGCCTTAGAAGACCAGGCTTGTATCTCCTATTTATTTGAAGTAGTCTTGCATTGTATAATATTTTAGGATCACTGAACAGAAAAGTGACACAATGAAAAAGAAACTGTATATAATGAGAACATTAGGTCTTTTTAATAGCTTGTGGAGGCATCTTCAGTTTCCTGGGTCATGGCTGAAGGAGCCTGTCTGTGCCATGTGGTAGACTGCAGGTGTGTTCCCCCGCACAGGTGCACAGTCTGCCTGTGAAACATGCCCCCTCCCCCTTGTCTACAGTAACTGCCTGTTGGCATCCATGCTTCTCACCGGCTGATGTCTGCTGCTCCCGTTCTTCGCTTCGGAACATTCGGCCTTCTGCCTTTGAAATGACGTGGCTGCTTTGTCCTCAGTGATAAAAGGTGGCATAGCCACCCTTCCACACCCCTTTCCCCTTCCTTTCATGTCCCTGCTCGTGGCTGCTGTAGAAGTGCAAATCGTGTCCTCGAAGGGGCTACCCTGAGCTGCTAGCAGTCGAATCCAGTCTGCTAATTACACTGAAGATTCCGATTCCCAGAACCACCTGGCCTTCTTTTCTCGTCAGCTTTGATGCCAGACATCCCCACCCCCCGCCTACTCCTCCTCCTCCTCTCCCACTGCCCCCTATCCATCCTCTGCGAAAACCTCAGATTTCTCTCTCTCATTAATAAGGGTTTTAAATTGCTTTCTGACCCTGACAAACTGCTCTTGTTCAAAAGGAGATGAGGAAAGGATGGGAGGGTGGAGAGGTTAGGGTCTGTGGGGCAGGGGGTTTGTAAAGTATGTATCAGAAGTCCATTACCATCAGCCTGAATTCTGTTGGGTCTCCTGACGAAACGCCTCCTGGCCCCCACCCACTGCCTTCCTCTCCTCAGCCAGACAGAGCATCACATTGTGAGAAAAGACTACAGTGAGAAAGAATGTTGACTGGCATTCTCCCACTGCCAGCCAGTCCGCAAGACTGCCTTGAGCGCCCATTGGTGGAGTCGAGCTTTGCTGAACATCTTGCCTTCACTTCTGCCTTTTCTGCTAATGCTAGTATTTCATTTTCTTCTTACATTTACTGCTGCTTGTGATCTGCAGTATTCTTTTCTAATGTTACCGAGAGAATTCTAAAAATAAGCCTTGGCCATTAAAATTGCTTGGTGGAGAAAAATAAGCCATGCACTTTGCTGAGCTAATGTTCACAAAAAATGGCATATTTACTTTATATACATGATTGTTCCTCGTAGAGATGAGTTTAGTTTAAACTGTTTATAAATATCTAAATAACCTGGAGAGGGCTGCAACTCTCGACGAGACCAGCAGACTGAAAATGGATGGTAAACCCAGGGAATATATAAGGAAATATAAAAACTATCACATTTTTATGGTCAAGTAAGGGTTGAGCTGGCTGGGCTTTTGTTGTGTACTAAAGCTCATTGCACCTCTCTGTGAGCTTTTTTAGGGTGCTGAAGGGTTGAATTAAGAGGGCCTTAAAATTAATCTTAAAGCCTCTGTATACTCTTTTAGACTCTCTTAAGAGGCATGTAATTGGCATGGTGATCGTTTTTTTATTTCTGGTCTTCTCAGGTGATAACATACCTTTTCTCAAGTCCGATATTATTAGAAAAACGTTGTAATCATCCTATACAAAGAAAAAGCAGCATAGGTATGAGAGAAAGCAATGTCCACCAAGTGCTATCTGTAATGGCTGTCATTATCTGCAAGATTTGGACAAGGGGAAGTGATTTGTCATTTTTTTTAAATCTTAACATCAGTACCACTGACTGCTGATTTGTAACTATATATTATACAGGCAAAAAAGCCAGGGAATTCTGGGAAATTAAGTAAACAAGTCTACTATACTACCTTCTTTATGACATTAGGACCAGCATTCCTAGGGACATGTAAAAGAGAGATTTGCATCACCCACACGGAGAATAGAATTGTATATAAGAAAATACCTGTGCTTGTGACATCCATTAACTTCCTCATTTTAAGGGCTAATGATTAACTCTCCATACAGAATGTAAGCTGTTATTTTCTACCTACATTATATTTCTTGTTTTTTATGTTTTGCAGGACAGATTGAGAGAAACTTTGGAGCATTCTGCTCAGTGCTTAAGAATATCTTTCTCTGAAGTTGATTTAAGTTAATCATTCTGTTCTTCCATCACTTTTGGTAAATGACAGATGGCACTAGAATACCAAATTTGGGTAGATGTCTATAATTCTCACTTGTTTTCATATGGATGAAATTAATCCATAGGTTTCAAATGCAGTTGTAGATTACCCATGTGCACACCTTATATGGGTCAGTAAATGAATGTGTCCTGTTAAAAATAATTAATTAAATCCCAGAAAGGACACTGTTCTGTTTGAAACAAAGTACCTTTGCATCCATAGTTGCTTCATTACTTGCTTGATACTTGAGGAAACACTAATGATTCAAACATGGCTTTGTTTATTATATATAATATTTAGAATGAAATCAAAGTCCGAAGGTGAATTTGCCAACACACAAACTTGCAGAAAGAAGACCCAATTTAAGAATGGGTTTTCCTTTTTTTATAAATTTATGTGTGGCTTGCTTGGCTCCGGCAGATTCTAATTTCTGGAACTTTGCTTCACAGTATAAATGACGGTTTCTGAGGTCTAAGTCAAAAACGTCAAAGAAAACAAAACGCAAACCTTCAGGGCTTTTCAATATATGACATAAACTCCCCTCAAACACATGTTTCATCATTACTGGAGACATGGAAGATAAAATAGTAGTAGAAATCAATTAAACTGCATTGTGCATTCTGTTCTTCAGCCACCTAACCCTCTGTACTTCCTGGCATTCTTATTGTTTCTTAGTACTACAAGGTTAGCCCAAAAGGTAATGTTGCACACCTGAAGGAGGGGAATCCAGCGTTAGGTGTAGACATTAGAATAAAATGAAAATTGATATCATTCCAGGCATTGCTAGTTCTGCTCTATTAACACTGATTGTTATCGGCATTTGATTCCTGGGAATGCCGGCCTTAGAGTAAGGGAGCAAAATCAGCCGTAGCCATTACCTTAGAGTGAGTTTTAGACAGTTTTCCTCTTTTCACAATAAAAGTTTTTTTTCCCTGTTGTTATTAACCTGCAATGTTTGAAAAATAATTTATTATTTCTCTAAATGCATCCTTAGGTGCACTTAATAAATGTTTATTTTTAATCCTTAATCAAATGTGTTGTCTTTTTGATATAGAGAAAATTGAATACAGTAAACAAATAATTTGTGATCTACATGATCCCCATTTATATGCATCTTAACACACAGCCTTTATTTATATATTTTAATTAAGAGTCAATTATTCTTGCTTTTACAGTTTTGTCATGCTGGCAGCTAGGTTATATCTCTATATCAGGGTTAAAGCACTGATTTATATGAGTCTATTTTTTTTTATCAAACTTTAATTACCGTGTGTTGCCAACTGTTTTCTCTCTTAACACCTTATTGAGATCATCACATGTGTACCATCCCCTGTCACATCTGATTATTCAGATTATAGAGCCTTCATCGGTGGAGAAACCCCTGCTTAAATCTGCTTCAGAATGTGCGTTACCATGGAAAATTATTCCTCCTGAGGGCAAACTTACTTTCAAGGCATCCCCAGAGCCATCTGAATCTATGTTTGGAATAAAAATAGTTTATATGACTGCAGTGTGTTCGTAGGTCTTTGCATGTTTATATGATCTAATCTATTACATCTCATTGTTATGACAGATAATTAGTGCTTAGGAATATTGAAAAACAATTACAGACTATATGAAGTAATGTTATAAATGCTGTTCCAGTTCTCCCTGTCCTGAACCATGGCATTGTTTGTCTAATGTTGCCTTTCAGCCATAAGTGAAAATGACTTGACCCTACAGACTAAGGTTGTGTCCCCATTTGCTGCTTAGAAAGACCCCCCCTGACACATACACCCCTATAAACCGGTTTCCTATACTGAAACATTTCTGTGAGAAGGCTTGTGTCCTGCAAGAGCCAGAAAACTGAAACATAATAGTTGAACTGCTCTCCTCTATTAAACTTGTGTAAGTCGGCAGTATTACGCATTTTAATTAAAACTAGGTGTGGAACTGCAGTGCTTTCTTTTGACACCTTCGTATTTATCTACCGGACACAGTTCAGGGCAAGACCCATGGAAGGGAAGATTTTTGTTTTTAAAGGGACTTTTCTTTGATGCCAAGTTCCTCTGAAAAAAAGCCTCCACATCTGAGTTGAGTTTACTGAAATAACAGCAAATGTTTGTCTTGTATTGTATGGCACGCTGCTTGAGGAGCAATAAACCCCTTCTTCCAGCGCCTAAAGCACCTCTTAATAAAATACTAAAGAATAACTTCTTTACCTTAATCTCCCCGATAGATTACATTGCTCAGGGCTGAAAATTAGCAGCAGCCGAATCAGGCACTCTCTCACTTGTGACTGGTAAATAAACTTTACGTGGCTGTTTTGTGGCTGTGGGGGAATGTCCTTTTATTGAAAAGATATTAGAAACAACATGTGGCTAATGTGATAAAATTTTCCATGGTCTGGTATAGATCTGAAGGCTGTAGCTGCATATGCCCATTGACAATTAAGGGTTCGCTTTAAAGTCAAACTCTACGTGACCAGCAGCGAGCAGGTATATTGAGTCCGGTGTATCATCCAGAACAAAATAATAACTGCCCTTAACCACAGGATGCTTTGTTCGGATTGCATTAGAATGCTGGTAACCTTTTTAAATATACAAGACTTTCATTTTGGGGTTTGGTTGGAAGTGGGGCTGATTCTTGTAAAAGCAGCAGTTTTATAGTTTCCTGTAGTCTCAAGCCGTGAAAGCAGCTAGCTCTCTGTGTGGATTCAAGCTTGTGAATGAACAGTTCTGAGAAAAACACAAACTAAACACAAGTATTTCCCTGTGACCTGTGTGACATGCTTTAAGAGTGCGAGAGACATTCACAAACCAAGAGTAAACAGTTTGCCTTGAAACAGCTGCCAAATCTCAGCATTCTGACTCTTAAACAGGGTATTCATTTCCCTATTAATTGCCTTCAACATACAGGGCATTCCTAAAAGCAGGACTAGCCTAATGCTAAACTGACAGTGTGGGATGTTCTTGTGAAAGTTGAGGTTTGCTTGCAGAGTTGTGAGAGAAAGCTCTCTTAAGGACTGCTGGCTCTGCGCCTGCCTGTATCTACTACAAATGACCCTCACCTTTCTTAGGCACTGAAAAAACAACAACAACAAAATGTGGTCAATTTGTTTTTGCCGAACTAGAGCCTTTAATAAATCAACTGTTTTAAAGATAGGCCTTGCCTGATGTGAAGGATTTTTTTCTAACCCACCATGGCATTTTTGTTTCTCTGGCTTGTTTCTTAGTGTTGGAGAAAAGGCTGCATGTGTGCAGTGTGGTTTGTGAGACTGCGGAAGTGCGTGGTCAGAAGTGGTGAGGTAGAATTACTAGAGAGCGTTCCTCTGCTCTGCTGCACTATACAGTTTGAGGCCTGGGATGTTGGCTGAGGACCAGCATGTCTGGGTATTTATACTGCTTCCTCAAAAGACATACCCTAAGAATAGTTTTGTAAGGTAAATATACAAGTTTTTTTTTACACTTCAGTTTAACTGCTATTGGAAGCTCTTTTTAAAACATATTAATTATACTGTGGAATAATATGACTAAAAGCACCAAGATTTCTGAATTCCTTCACTGCTGGTCACAATTAGGTATAGAAATCACTGATTTCTAAGGGTTCTAAGTCTAGTTAAATACTCCACAGATTTCACTGGAAAATCTTTTTGGATCTGTGAAAACGTCTGTGTTTTAAAGTAGCCCTTGATTATAGTAAATGAGCCTCTGATTCATTACAAAGTGCAGATTAGACTGTGTTGTAACCACAGTTTAATAACATCAGGCAGTTGTAATGAAAATGGGGGCAAAGGTGTCTCTCCATGTATTCAGCTGGAAAAGCAGTTCAAGTGTGTCCTTTCTGTAACGTAAACTGGACTTTTTAAATTAGGAAGCGTAGCTGTAAAAAAAATCCCCATGAAAGAGCCTGAAAAGAATTGTTTTTACTGGCTCTGCTAGCTGTGCCTCCAGTCAAGTGTTTCAGGAGAAAGAAAAAACAAACAAGAGTTATTTATTTTTCAGGGCTGCAGGTGCCTGTTAAAAGCTTATTGGTTTAAAATGACTTGTTAACGTCTTCCAGTGAGCGCCAGGCTTCTTCAGGAAAGGAAGAAAAAGGCTTCCTGGCTGGATTTCTTCTCTTGACGCTCTGGGCCACAGGTCCTCTCACTGCTCCTCCCAAGCCTGTTTTGAAGCAAGTGTCTGGGATTTCGTTGAAGTGCTCTCTTCATTCCTTTTTACATAAATGCAGATTATTTGCAAAAATTACTTTTGTCTTTATATTAGAGCTAAAACTGTAATAAACGTGAAAGAAAACAAAAAAAAAACATCATGAAACCAATGCAACACTGCTTTACTGTGACCTTGGACATAAATGCCAAAGGGGTGGCCCAGTGGACTGCTTAAAACAGAGACCAGGCTTCTACAGATATACTTTGTTATAAGTTGTGTAGTGGCAAGTGATTAATGATGTCTTACAGTAATTCCACTCTGCTGAGCTTTCAAGAGTTCTTGTGTTTTTCACACACTGGCTTTGCCACTTGTTTGTGCTTAGGCCCAAACTAATGCGTTGAGGATAATAGTTTGAACATACAGTAAGGTTCAATTAAATAAGCAGTTAATGCATCTCGGGGTTTGTGCAATGTTATTTTAGTATTGTTTTGGTGGTACCAAGGGGAGTTTAATGTATAATAAACAATTACAGATAAACTGTTTTATCATTTGCATCAGTTTCTAATATGAGAGCATGCGCTTTCATGTGACCTGCTCTACAATAAACACACAAGTTCAGAATTGGTAACCGTGAAGCTTTATCTTCCTTGTGTTTGAGCAAAAAAACCTGTTTTGGAACCCGGGATCTCAAGCGTATAGTAGAATTGTCGAACAGCGCTGGGAAAAAACAGCAATCCAGGGCTGTTAATCCCTTGGTGATTGAGGTTAGAAGTAATTTATGATGTACTTTCAATATCAGTGCTGAGCCAGACCTCTTGTAGGCCTTCCCTCTTATATCTGGCTGTACCCTATTCCTTGAACGGCAGGAGGTGGACTGCTCAGTGCAGAGTGAGAGGTGGTCAGGGAGCCAGGATGAGCTGGATCAATGGGTTGACAGCAGGAGAGACACACAGCCTTCTCCAAGATTCCTCCTACACTCTCCCCATTCGCTCCAAGGTGTCCTGGCTTTCCCTTCATAAATAATTTATCGGAATTAATTCAGACGGCTGTACAAGCTCATTAGGAACTGAAATACCAATTGTGAGATCTGTCCAAACTGTGAAATGGATGACAGAAACATTCTTGGCATGGAAGGAAAATAGAAAAGCTTAATCAATGATGGATGTAACAAAAGAGTGCTCCAGATTATTTTCAGCACTGCTTTCATTGTGCCCAGGAGTTGACTTAAAATGTTGCGGTTTAAATCGGCTTGTGCACCACATACAGACTTTTTCTTGCCCTCTCCCAGCTGACTAGATATACTAAAATATGTCTGAGTTTCTGGCAAACTGCAAACCACCGGGCCTCACTTTAATAACCTCCTGGGTGAGAAGCAATAAGGTACACAGACTTTGCTTTTGAGAAACCTGTTCGACTGTTAGAGGCACTTGCCAGATCTGTAGGTACTGTAGTAACGATTGAAATGACACTGCAATGATTTCAATTGCTAAGATTTGTAAACACCATTACTGACTTTGAAATGAACTCTTATTTAGCCTGTGCAATTATATGTACCTGACTTTAATCCTGAAGCCTCGCAACAGTTTTGTTGTACGGGTTTAGAAGAACGTATTTACTTTTCTTTTGTGAGTGCATTGAGATTTTGATGTTGTGAAAGCCGCCATAAAAGTTGTTTGTAAAAAAAAATCTAGCATATTCTGTTTGTTTATAGGGAGCAATTGAGCCTCTACTGCTTAGAAAACGAGCAATTTAATTAGCATACTCAAACATAATAAGGAGAAAATAGCTAACAGCATTATTTCGCTTAAATTAGTATATTACATTTACAGTTCTTAACCAAAGGGCTTTCTTGCACATTTCTTCAAGTTTTTTCAGTGTCTTTCAAAGAAAGATGCGCAGTTACTCATGAATGCTTCCATGGATGATATCATTGTTCTGGTGGTGTTCAATAACTGCTGAATGTAATCTGTCAGAAATTGAATTTGAGTGTTAGTACCTTACTTCCTTCAGGGTCTGTTGAGGTACACCTTCCTCTTAATCTCTGCTTTTAAATAATTCTTTATGTCACAAGGTACTGTTG
This sequence comes from Lepisosteus platostomus, assembly GCF_059453375.1. Classification (NCBI taxonomy): domain Eukaryota; kingdom Metazoa; phylum Chordata; class Actinopteri; order Semionotiformes; family Lepisosteidae; genus Lepisosteus; species Lepisosteus platostomus. Next base: position 13,348,648 of record NC_142633.1, on the reverse strand, counting down.
CATGTTTTCTTATTGATATAGTAAATGGTCTCAATATGTAGATAGCTATTAACAAAATTAACCTGATGACTTTTATTGAAGCAATAGTAATACGATTATTATGAACCTCAGAGGCTATGCTGGATTTAGACAAGGGCTTGATTTAATTAGAGAGCAAGATTTCTCCTAACCCCAGATCCATTTCCAATTGAAAGGGTCATGCCTTTTGTTTTTTATTGTCTTAATCTGACAGCATTTTAGAACTCAGGAGCTCATAATCAAATCTGTGGGTCACAAGTGGTTTTGTTTGAGTTCCGCAATTTTATGCATTTCTCACAAATTTGATTTTGTATCGTGGTACCATTCAAGGAGAATCAACCTTTGAACTTGTGGAGAGGTTTCAGTTTCTCTTGTTGGAATGCCATTTATCTGTTTTGTTCAACTGGGAAAACATTTTTAATTCTGTAACATAAGTAATTCAACTGGTCTTTAGAGAGGAAAGTTAGCCTGCCCATTTCTGAAGTCTTCTGGCTGCACGTGCTCAGTGCTTTTCAAGTTAATTCCTGTAGGCTTTCGAGTCTATCATTTGTCGTACTGGGATTATCCGTTAAGGTGTTGTGTTCTTATTTTTTTCATATATTTTGTCAATTGTTTTAATATATGTACTGTATGTATTATGTTATATGTATGTAATATGTGTGTGTGTGTGTATCATACAGTATACTGTATGCGCCAAGGAGATATTTCTGATATTTCATGCCACTAATTTTGTGTCGTAGAGAAGCAGAACTTGATATATATAACTTGGTACAAGACAAAGCAGTATCAGGGTCAGCTTTTACTTTCTTGTGTTTATTATATTTAGAGACAAACTTCGATTTAACTGAAGGAGTAGGAGATTCTGTTTACAATTGGCATGTCTACTTATACAGCTGTTGAAAAAGACAACTTATTATCACCTGTCCACCAAGTTAATTTGGGAGTAGGGACTCCAAGAGATTTCTTGATTCCTTGTTTTTTTTAAAGTGCTGCTTCAGAATGTCTGTTGGAGTATTAGTCAGCAGGATCAGTCTCAGCTTTTGAAAAAAGACAGGACTGCGTTTTTTGTCAATTTCTTTTCCTATTACTCACATCTGAACACATCAGAAAGCCAATGTGATCTGCCATCAGACTTTAGTTAAAATCAACCAATGAACATAATGTGGATTAGTATGCATTAAGGTAAGAATCCTATAGACATGAACTAGTTTTGACATGCTACCTAAAGCTCCACTTAGATAAGTTGACTATTTACTAAACAAATAATTTAAATGTCAAAATGTGTTCTTTAAAATAAGCAAGCATTACCCTACATCCTGAAAAAGTCTACTTCAGGCTCAACAACGGCAACTAATATGGAGTTCATTTAAAACTGAACTCAGGAAATACTTCTTAACACAGAGGTTGTGAGGGTTTTGATACAAATTGCCCCAGATGGAAATTTGTCAGGAAACGGGGAGACAAAACCTTAGGATATTAATATCAACAGCAACTTATTAAATTGGGACAAATGGTCTCCTCTCATTTGTAACTTTTCTTGTGTTTTCATTAAACATACAGATATGTAATCCTCTAGACTAGGTGATGGGCTCCTAGCCATCTTTGAACATGTCACTGTCATGATCTAGAAAATCTTCTCCTGATGGAGAAACTCTTAAGCATTCTCCAACAAAACCTCTTTATTGCAAAAAACCCCAATAAGAAAGGTTTAAAAGAGATGCCCATACAGTAGATCTTTTGTGAACTTTGGCTCTTGTTTTCTTTTAACCTTCATTTCTGCCCATATCACTTTGTACTTTCACTTAAGACAGCATTTGTGTGTGTTGTGAGTTTTGTGGGGCTATCACAGTTTCACCTCAGGGCTTGTTAGCTGAAAAGATGTGAGGGACACAAGTCATTAATGGAACAAGGGTCTGTCTCCCTCTGTAATAGCCACAGAATCAGGTCCTTGCTCAGGGCAAAGGCTCCTGAAGGATAGGAGAAAGATATTTAGTTTGCACTGGCTTCCAATACCTTATCTTTGAACTTGTGCCCAGATTAATACAGCATAGATCAAGTTTTAAAGTAGTTGTGACCAGCTCTCTCATTTTCTTTCCTAGAAAAATACTTCATTTTCATCTGCCTAGTGTTTGTCACACTATTTCCAACTGCAGTCTTATTTGGCAGTATAGTTTCTTTGAACTCCCCAATTTAAAGTGTTCAGTGACACCAGGGGAGATACTTTTCAGGCTGTTGTCAAATGAAACATTTTTTTCCCCTTAATCTCTGAAAACAATGCTGAAATTTTACTTAATGTTCAGCTGGGCAGCGCTTTCTTCAGGAAAAACCTGAAATGCTTTTGACCTTGGTCAAAAATAAATGCAGGGTTTCCAAGGGTTTTCCAAAACCACATGTCAGAGGAGGATCGTGGCTTCAAACAAGTGATATTTTATATGAAAGGCTTCAAGCAGGCATACTGTAGGTCTTCTACATTTCATTTTGCTTATTGTCATAGAGATGCATTTCCTCCAGGTTACCAACAGCATCTGGTTCCACGTGGAATCATATACTGTAGTTGCAGGGTTTGCACCTTTTGAAATATGACTTTAATTCTAAACAAAAATTAAAATGTGTCACTGGTGTGAAATATGTACATATATGTTCTTGTGAAAGTGAAAGTTAGCATTTTGTGTTTGGACTACATAGATATCAAAAGATTGGTTAAGACCCAGTTTAAGTTTATTTTTAACAATGAACAAATGTACAGTATCTCTCATCAGCTCTCCTTTGCAGGTGATTTGTTTGAAGTGATAGGATTTGTTATGCCACACGTTATCTTCCCATCCTGAAATAAGATCCTTATACATGTTGTTAACGAAACACACCCTTCAATGCATTAATTACCATGTGCCTCATGCTGTAGAGAAATGCAGTAAACAAATTCACGTAACAACCTGGCTAGTACATGCAGGACACATGTCAGAGACCATGCCAAACAAGTCTTTTCAGTCCACAGGAACCTAAAGATAACAATGGATTCCTGATCTGAGTTCACAAATCAAAAATGCCATAACAAAGTATGGGTTTACTTTTTGAAGTATTAAGCCGAATTACAAAACTTCTTTTGCTGCTTGTTCAAGAAAAGCTATTGCGCAAATGCAAAAAAGGAGTGTTTTCTCTGGAACAAATAATATCACTAAGGCTGACTCATTCCCTGAGCAAATGTGGAATGATGAGCAGGGGCCCGAGTCATTCTGCTGGCTGCGTTTGGAGCATCATTTACTGTAACTGGCGCAAACCTCTGTCCTACAATAACCACATCCTTCGAGTGTCTTCAACAGAGTCTGTTTTATGATTGAGCAGTGGTCAAGTAGGAAAGAAAGCTCTCCAATAAGAAACGTTATTGGAGGAGAAGGGGGGTAGGATATGCCGTGTGAACCATATTGAAGATATGGACTGTGACGGAGTGTGGAATTTGTGCAGGAGAAAAAATGTGACTAAAAAGTGACTAATATCCTTGATGGACTCTACCACACATGTTGTACAACGCCACAAATCAAGGAGCACTTTTTAATGTTTTCCCTTTTGCCAGAGAAATGTCCAGTTAAAGCAGTTCAGTACATTCATCCTTGTTTATATTTCACACTAAGAGTAGGTGGGAATCTAATCATACTTGCAGTGGAGCTAATATTGCTGAAGCATGGCATAGGAAAAAAACTGGAGTAACTGCCAGAGTGTGTCCCTTGGAGCAAAGCACACATACAGCACGAGCAGATTATAGAGATCTTTCACAGCTGAGAGAAAGGAAAAAAAAGGATTCCTCTTATGTTGGTAATGGCACAGGAAGCGAAACTAATTCACAGGTTACCACTACAATGCACTCAGTTTCTGAACACTATGTTTGTGAAGATTTGTTTTTGTTCTGGGACTGCCGTTTGTGGAGTTCCAAGACTTTTACAGTGTCCAGGGAAAAAAAAGACTGCTAAAGTCAGTAGGTGTCACTGATCCCAATTTTTAGCTTTTTAGATCAAGTGCAGCACACAGAAGCAGAAATATTGCGAGGGAGCAGACAGAGAGACAGAGCAGGCAGGGTGAGATTGTTACAGAAGTGGTGTTTTTAATGGACTCCTGACCCCTTTTCTCCTCCACTCTTTCTATAACTGACTGGCATGTGCACGACAGCTAGACAGCACCAGGTACGAGCAGCGATGGGGATTTGAAAAGCTCACCGTGTCAGCGGTGTCTCTGCTTGCTGTACCATTCAGTGAGTCAAACTGAGCAAGAAGAATTCACGTGGCACTTTCCTGGCATGGTGCAGATGTTACAAAAAAGCCACTTTTTCTTCATCTGAATGGAACAAATTGATGGATGTGTGGAGTGTTTTCTTCAGACGCATTTCCAGTATAAGTCTTCCTTTATGAAAGTTTACTACAATTTGATGCATTTGTGCTGTTTCACTATGGGTTTTCTAAACACGAAATAGTATAAGTATTTCATCACTTAGTTTTACCACAGTTTCCCACTATTTGTGAAACTTTTTCACACCTCTCTCTGCTTTCATGTGTTTGTACCTCTTTACATCTTTTGCTACAGCTTCGTAAGTTGATAAGGCTCCCCTCACCTTTTAGTGCACAGTAAACCTGCCACAGGTATTTGGGCATCTGATTGAGTTGTTTATTCCAAGGTTTTCCAACCTCATTTCCAACCTTATTCTAAGGTTTTCCTGTTGTTTAGATGAAATATTGTTAACGTTAACTTCTCATCCGAGAAGGTGTATCCTGGTTTGAGGGGTTTGTTTACCTAATTAGCTCTCCATCATGACCCTGTATTGGACTAAGCAGTTATGGAACATGGATGGATAGATGGATGCCATAAGGACTATAAGTGCTCTTAGATGTTTCATTCAGGGTGTAGTCCCATCTTGCACTGTGTGATTCAGAAATATGCAAATTCTTGAAGATTGACAGATGAAGATAGTAGTAAATCTGAGATTTTGTCCAATAGCAACTGAAAAATAAGTATTACAGGAAATTAAAAGGCATACACTTTCTGACAGAGGTTTTCTATATTTCAATAAAAAGAAGCAGTCATGCTCCCATTGAGAAGTTTAGTAGCCTAATGTTTCTTACAATAATGCCCCATAGTGCATTTTTACTTGTAAACTCTAATTGTGTCAATGAAGCAAGTATTAGCAGTATCATGGACAACAAAAACCCACAGACCCCCCAGTAAAATATGGTGGTTGGGTTACATATGTGGCTGAATTTGAGATATTCATCTGGGGTTTGTCATATTAAAGTTCAGTCTATGTCTATTTCTTCTGTAATTATGGGAAGATTTAATTTCTCTGTTTCCCATTGGGAATATTTTATGTGGGTTGGTTTGGGCTTTGCAGAGTAGGAAATGATCCATTCAAGAGCTTAAATTTTGCAAGCTGAACTTTTACTTTTGCACTAAAAAATTGCCATGAACCACAATTCCATGATTTAATGTAATTTAAAGGGTGGGATATGTGCACATGTATATATACACTATACTATACTTTAGTGTAAGATGGTGTTTAAAAAAGGTAAAATAACCAAAATTATATGAAAAAATAAAGGCTTCTAAAATGATGTGATGATTGTGTTGTTTTTGGATAGAAGAGGCTTTTTTTTGCTTTGTGTGTGGCATGCATCTGTCCTTGGCAATGTAAGTATTTAAGCCAACACAGAACATTTTCCATCTCTAACGCTACAAAATAGAAAAGTACCAGGGTCCTGGGGCTGCAGATGACATTCCTTGCTTGTCCCTGTATCTCTGCTTCTTTCAGGTCTGCAGCATTAATTAGCTGTGCTAATTAAAATAGGGAATAATGTACATCAGGAACTGCCAGCCTGCGTGCTTCTCTGTCCTAGTTATATGATAGAATGATATATCTGGTCCAAAACAGCAGACCAAATTAGAGTGGATCCAATTTTATTATTATCTTATTATCTTAGAAGTATCTTATTATCCAAGCTTGAAAAAACTGAGGTTTTATTGATTAACAACTATAATCAAATCTAAATTCATATTATTGAAACCTGTTCCCAAAGAAAGAAGAAAAGGTGCTTACCTCTGAAGTTGTTTTTTATTTTAAGTGGGGACATTCTTCCGATTCTAAGAAGAGAAAGTGTTAACACTCCCTTGTGTTAACTTTGAGCTCTTCGTTCCAGGTTACATCACTTATTCCATGCTACATCAGTAATATGTCACATGTGCTGGGCTGGGTTCTGGACTCACACCTGGAAGTCTGTGGGCTTAAACCTGGGTGGGACATTGCTGTTGTACTCTTGAGTAAGGTTCTTCACTCAGATTGCTTCAATAAAAAACCCAGCTGTATAAATAGGTACAAATGTTAAATGTCTTTGGAAAAAAGTGTCTGCCAAATTATTTAATAATAACAACCACATACAACAACTTGTAATGCTCTGTCAATTTTTTTAAATGGAATAAATAATTGCTCACTCAGTCCTGTATCAATTCCAGCACAGACAAGTGCCCTAAAACTGCACCTGTTTTGGTATTTCTGAACAGGTGTTCTTGAGATATAACAATGACAGTGAGCGTTCTCACCCAATAAATCACCTGAGATTTAGAAAGAATTGCCTCTCAGTGACCCGAATCACTCATTGTTTTCAAAAGAAAACATCAGCACCATCAAATAGGCAATCATGAGATTTAGGATTATGCATCTGTATTGGCAGTATCACATCTCAATTATTTTGTTATTTGAACCAAGGACAGAGTATTGTTTTACAGATTATAAGAAGTGTCTGGCTGTAGAAGAAATAGCAGTGAATGACGTACATATTGATCACTTAAAAATTAAAACAGAAAACAAAAGAGAGGATTTAGGTAGTGTGATCAGAACTCAGGACAGAAAGGGATCAAAGTAAATCAGATTACTTGGTCTGGGAATGTTTCGTATTTGTGATGTTTCTCCTTCACGGATCTACAGTATTCCCAGCAATGACACTGATTGCTGCCCAGCAGGCAAGATGCAAACTCCTGCTGTAGCAGTTCAGTAATCACAGTCTTTGAGAGATGCATCATCATCATTTTTACTGATTATTTTCTTTGCATTTCTATATTTTTTGGCAGTTTACTCTGCATAAATTTTAAGCACCGTGCTTCAGTGCACTTTATTTTAAATTATGCTGTACCTTATAGCTAGTTGCCTTGAAATGCTTGCTTATTTTTCACATTGTAAACTGCAGTCCATTTGTATAAAAACCCCCTTTATATCCTTTGCCTTTCTTCTCTGCTCAGTAAGCCCAGATGATAGTGTCTCCTGACCCAACTGGCATCCGCGTGTCTTGGGCTCTGAATGAACTTGGCACACACAACTTTTTTTTTTCCTCCCTTCTTCTTCTTTTCCATCCTTGACATAAATACAGACGATTCACAAAAAAAAAATGAGAGATAATGGCCACTGTCCAATCAGGCTGTGCTAATCAGCGAACATCGTGGGAAAAGCACAGGACGAGGGACGAAAAACAAGGCATTGTCTGGGGGAGATTAAAGTCCCGAAAAGCCCTTATTGTCTGTGGAACGGATAAATCTTCCTGCTGTCACTCAAACCCTGAATTAAATTCTCCTTCATTTCTAAAAGGGGCTTATCTCTTCTCAATAGGTTGTTGCGCTACAAGCATAAGGGAATGTATTTTGTGAACTTTTGTCTCGGACACCTTATAAAAAATAAAAAACAGAGGAGAGAAAAGGGTGTTTGGGGTTTTTTTCTTTGGGGGTTTGAAAGAGGATGTACGTGTGGGGAGATGGCTATCATGTGAGATGAACAAACGGACTCCGAATTGATTGACGGCTGCATCACCATTGAGGGGGAAGCGTATTGAGCCCTGCTGTACTATCCTGTCCCACCCCCCCCCACCCCTCGCATGCCAAGCCGCTCTTGGAAGTGTGACCAGATCCGGAAAAGTGTCAGCCCCTGGCAGAGCTCGGCCCGCGTGGTGGCAGGAGTTGTCACTTTATCACTCATCCAGCGGCAGGATCTGCCAGAATCTGTCCCCTGACGCCGCCGCTCGGATACGTCTGACCTGTGTGTGTTCAGCGTGCTTTATGTTTTCGCAATTCCAGCCTGTGCTGGTCAGCAATTTAAAAAAAAATGGTGGCGAAACACATCCTTTTTTCTTATCCAGCAATCCAATGGTGTCTAATCGCTGGAAAAGGGAAATTGGAATGGAAGGAAATATCGATGATAAAAAGAAGAACAAGTCACCTCCACCCCCTGCTGTTAGGCCCTAAACAAGATTTTCCGCTTGGTGTTTGGGCCGACCGCTGCCGTTGTTGTTGTTTACAAGCTGGTTTAATGCTTCGCCGTTGCATTTCTTAGCAGTGCTTATTCCCCCCCGAACTCTGCTCCCGGCAGACAGATTTGGCTTCTTAACAAGCGGGCTTACACCTGCTTACAGGATTAAATTAATTAGCACGAAACAGAGATGGAGAAAGTGCAAGGCATTAGCACAATGAAGCAATGAAGCCATTGTCCCAGGCAACGTGATACACTAGAGAGGATCCGAGTTTGTTTTCAGGGGAGGGGAGGTAGAGAGGAGGACGGATGAGAACCTTTCCAGATTTGTTTGGGTGGGGAGGCTTTGCAGCGGATTCTGCTCTGCTGAATGGCAGCGGAAGCCGTTAATGTGATGTCATGAGGGCCTCTTTACTAATGATAGCATTGAACATGGACGTTATTTTCATGATCAAAGTCTTCTGAGTGTCAGCCTCTTATCTGCCTGGGTCAGAGCTCTACAAAAACATGTTTTTTTTATTTTTAGCCAGAGAAGAACTCTGTACTTTATTCAAGTTTTGGAAAGCAAAGAAATGTTGATTTCTCATCTTAAGTTTTGTTTTATTGTAGTAATAAAGGCCTTTATGTATAGGTTTACATCAGAGACACAAGAAAATGTTTTGCTCATTATTGAATTTTTCCAAGTGGATGATTTTGAAGGAAATGTTGGTGAAAGACCTACTTTACAATGGATTTCATTTGGGTATAAAGCTTAGTTTTTGTGTTGAATTAACAACCTGTAGCTTTTATGGAAACCAGCCTGCAAAATTCAAAAGTAACGCCATAGGGTTGCTTGACTTGTCACCTTGTGAGAATAGCCACATGGTCTGAACTTCAGTTATCTGAAATCCATGGATGATAATCTGATATATCACATTACAGTATCAGCCTTTTGGACATCATCTGTCAGCAAGGCAGTGGTTGAAAGCTGATAGAAGACAGACTTGCAGCTCAAATAGCATCTGCCATAGGGGAAGACATTTGTCCCTTTCTTTTCATAGAGATCTCCAGCCCAGCAGGATGAGAAACTAAAATTGGCATGGAACTACTAGGTAGGAAATAGGACTCTAATCAGCAGACTCCGTAACCTGTGGTGTACCCATGCAATCCTTTCCGTATGACAGTGATTAGTATAACGCACAGACAATGAATGCCCTGAGCTGGAATTCCTATGGTAACCTTCCCAATGCATTCCTCCCACAGGCTCAAACCTACCCAGAGCTAATCACATTCTTAACTCGCCCAACAAACTGCATGCTAATTATGCTCTTAACCAGTTTGCGTGCTTTGTGTGCCTGCTACTCCTCAAGTTAGCCTAATTTGCATGTCTAATCAGGAATTAAAGTCTCAGTGTTCCCCTGTCCTGTTCAGTTTTCCACCAAAATATAACTTCATGGTGGTGGATTACAACATTCGACCGGCTGGTTAGCCTTTATCACTCACTGAAAGCACAGTGTTTGTTGAGTGTCAAGACAGTGTGGGTTCCCCACAATAGCCTTGCTTGGCATTTGACACCTTGTGACTGCATCTCTCTCACCTTACCAAGCATGTACCAGGCACTCTTATTAGCTGTGGGAGGAGCAATATTCTAAACGACAGAGGAGAAGCGGCAGTGTCTTCTTCTGCTTCTCCCATTTCTGTAGGTCTTCACTATCCCTGTCCTTGTACACAGATTTACAAATTGTGCACAAATAAAAAATTTAGCTTGAGCTTTTGTGCGCTCAGAAAGGTGTGATGAGTGTGAATACCTACATGTAATGGCATAAAACTATTGCTGCACACCAAACAAGCACAACTTCATTTTTATATGGTCCACAAATAAAATACCTTGTCAGTATGTAAACATTTCAGGGTTGTTCTGAAACGTATTCAAATATATAGTAAGTATGCCGTATGCATTATGAAACTAATGTATAAATTAAAATTACAATCTGATCAAGAAGTCACAGAGGCAGCATCCACGGCACTAAAGCAATAACCTTATTGTCAATGATTTGCCATTGATTTGTATCTTATAAGAACATAAGAAAGGTTGCCATGAAGAGGAAGACATTCAGCCCATCTAGGACATTTGGTAGTAGGTAGTTAATCTACCCAAGGATCCCATCCAGCTGTTTCTTGAAAGAATCCAAGGTATCAGCTTCAACAACATGGATGGATAGCTTGTTCCATACTTCCACAACTCCTACATGGATCGGAGAATTGCCAACAGTGTTTGACTTTCATTTTTAATCCCTGTGTTATTAATAACTGCTGCTATAAAGACCTAGGGAAGGTGAATACGTTCTTAACATAAACACCATAAAATCAATTTCTCTTTGCCTTCTTTCCCCTTAAACGGTATCAGCTGTGGCAGTGGAAGTGTTAATGTACAACCGATTTTTTTAAGTGAAAGAATCTTCGTAACAGGACTAGTCACAGAGCCCTGATCCCATCAGGTATTCACGCCATTGTCAGCCGATATAACGGTCGTCTGTCAGCCCCTCGGTCAGAGGCCTAATCTGTTTTTTCTTTGCTTTCTGAAAAGGACCCAGCGCCACGTCAGGGCGACACGCCGACTGCCTATTCAGTCTCCCTGCAGAACGCAATCATCGGACAACCCAGCAATAACTCACTCCCCGACCGACCCCCTTTGAAAAACAAAATAAAGGTGGCCGCCTCAATGCTGTTAGCCCGGCGAGATAAATCATGCACTCAAAATTAACTTCCATTGAAAGCGCAGAAGAAGAAAAGCCGTCCGTGGTCAGGCAGAGAGCTCTGAAGAACGATGACTCGAGTTGATAAATGTCAAGGCGGATAATTTGAGGGCTGTGATTAAGATCTTATCTAGGTAGGAAGTTAATGGAAAAGACTTAATAAAAAATCTGTGCAGGGTTCCCCAATGCAACTACATGTACAGCTAACTAAAACTGAGCTGCTTTTCCATTTTTTTTTCTTTTTCAAAGGAGTGACATATACAAAAGTTGAATATCCTGCGAATTTTATAGAGAGGAAAAAAGGCAATGCGCTAGATTCAGATTAACCATAACCATCAAACCGATTAGAAGCTTCCCAGGTGATCTATAGCTTTTTTTCTTATCAGGCTAATTGAAGACAAGCTCTTTCATGGATTGCACAATAGGTCAGACAAGAAAAGAATTTCCACACTCATGATTACATGGACTAAAAGAAAAAGAAGAGAAGGAGGAGGAAAAAACTACGGCTGCTATTGATTTGAAGGCTCTCTCATCCCCAAACCATTTATAAGCCCATTATAATACTGATTTAATTTTCTGCCTCATTTTTGAAACACCTTTACCCTGTTCACTTTTTCCATTGCGGTGCAGGAAGTTAATAAGCTTTTTTGAAATCAATTAATTTGTAGCATTCTACCATTCTACTGCTCGGCACTGAAGTTGTATTTTCCTCTAACTGTGTCATTGATTTGAATTATCTTGTGTACTCACTTCATCAGAATCCTACGTCTGTTAGCATGAAATATTTTGTCACCTGTTCCAGGAATGTACATTGTCGTATCTTTTGTGCCTTATGCAATAACTTCACAACCAGGCCCGAGTCTAGTCAACAGAAAGCGCTATTTCTGAGAGCTGCTCTTTACACAACAGATACAATGAAAGGGAAGATTAATATTTGAGAATGTTTAATAAACTTCCACGGAATCTCCACCTACAGCAGGGTCGTCAGCTTGTGAAGCTATGTAGTCCCCGTGTTTCCTTTCTCTTCTGTAAAATGTTTCCGTCTCCTGTATACAAGGAACTCGCAATAATAAAAAAAGGAGACTTGCTGTGGGTTAACAGCATGATCTTTTGCCTTTGGAGAGGGTAATGTCAGTAAGAATCTCTATGCCGATGCACCTTCAAGGATTCTGCCTGGCTGCCTTTGTAGGTGAAATAACGCATACAGTTTGTCTAGGGATCAAGTCTAAAAAGTACATGGTAGCATTGGGTAAAATAAGATCCTCTTACAGGAGTTTGCTACACTGACAGGCTGAAGGAACTAAACATTATTAGTCTTGACTAGAGAAGACTGCGAGGGAACCTTATACCAGTAGTTCATGAAACTACATGAAAGTGCATTTAAAACCAAGAACAGGTAGCAGTTCTTTGTCACTGAAGTCAAAACCCTGACTTCATTCAAGAAATGTCTGGATAAGATCCTGGGATCAATTAGCTGCTAACTACTGAAGAGGCTAGATGGGCCCAATGGCTTTTTCTTGTTTGTAACCCTTTATATGTTTTGAAAACCTGTGTAGTTTTTCCCAAAAAGCCTCCTTCCACAGGACTTCACAAAACCACCGCCATGTTCCTGTTTGCTCTGAAATTACAGAACTCACCTACCTGACAAACACATTGGCTGCCTGGGCATCTGGGAAGCTGTTTTTAAAAGTCCTGTTAATAATCTTTCCGAGATAAGTAATACTGCAGGGGTGGAAATTGACAGGTAAAGCAAATAGAGAGCTGTTGAGCAAACATGGGAGGACAGGAGAAGAAGACTAATGATGGGACAGAGGCAGCCTGCAAACAGATTTAGCGGAGAGGAGGAGGGAGGAATTCGCCTCTGCTGTGCAGGCAGGGGGTGAAAGAGAAAGATCCGCGGTGTTGCTGGGCAGGGGGGTGGGCATGAAGTTTGAATGGGTTAAACCGAATGCCCCTCTTTCTCAGAAACGTAGCCGTCCCAAGGCCAAATCTCCTGTGAGTGTCTGTCACTTGGTCTCATTCTTACGTAAATTGCACCTGTGCAAGCCATTGCTAACCAATACATACAGAGATAATACAATATTTACATAAACCAGAATAACCTTTAAGTTCTTTTACAGTAGAAGATGGCACCATTGCAATACAGGCAACCTAAGTAAATTGGTTTGCAGATACTGTACATCATTTTGCAGTCAGCCTGTGTAAGGTTGAATTTAATAAGGAACCCTGTGCCTACCTTAGGTATATTCACATATGCATATACGTTTTCCTTAAAAGACATACAAAGATTTTTTATGAGTGGAATGTGTTTACCTTCACAGTTCTGTAACCACGTCGGCGGAGTTTGTTAGCTAAGTCCTTGACAGGAATGAATTAATTGAGTGCCCTTGACTCATTTGTCTTTATTGGGAGTCTAATTGGAAAAGTAGCAGGTGTTAATAAGGAAAGGCTGGATGTTGAAGACAGAATTTGTGCAGACTGTGCAGTGGAACTCTAACAATTAACTTAACCATGTTTAATTAGACTCAAAGCTGAAATGAAACCATACACATTTTTTTTCCTTTTCAGTAAAGGGAGATAAGAGGAAGGGTGTGTGTGTGAATATATTGCAACACACTTTCATTTATTAATCAGCTTTATAAATGTATAACTGCTGATTTTCCATGGTAGCTTTATTTATTCCTGCTTTTTAGCTGTTTAATTAGAGGATGTCTGAGCAAGTAAAGCAATTTCTGATTTCAAATGTAACATAGATTATTTTTTATGGATTCCAAAATAATTATTTCTCATTATTGCTGTTCAAAAAGTAATTCTACTATGATTTTTCTTGTTTAATATTTAAGGTTAAATGTTATTTGTTTTATGTAGAGCTGACTTGGAGCCCATATTGGGACATTTAACAATATATCAGAGACTGCCACAAACTGATTTTTGTTTTTGGAGTAAAACCTGATCAAATTGGAAATTGGCTCTGCACATTCAAAAGGCCCATTTGTGTAATGGAATGTTTGTTATAATTTTAATGTTTTGTTAATATGACTATTGCTGCTTCTTTCACCTTTCAGTGAGGAGTAGATGGCGAAGTAATCAAATGGGTAGTTCAGGTGGGTAGCTGCGTCAGCATGCTTAGGCTGCAAAGGAACAAGTAATAGGTTTATTCTATGCTGAAAAAAAGAAGAAAGAAAACACAACGTTTCGGCCGTGGAGCCTTCTTCACACCCGAAGAAGGCTCCACAGCCGAAACGTTGTTTTCTTTCTTCTTTAAACGTATTACTTGTTCCCAAGTAATCAAATGCTGTCAGTGAGTGTCAACAGAAGTGGGCCTGTTGAAGTTGCAGAAGGAACTGATGCACAATTTGACGTTGTATTTGCCCTTACAAGACTCACCACTATGAGGCCATGGAAGAACATGAAAATGGTTATGAAATGGAGGTCTTCAGCCCATCTAGCTTGTTTGGTAGTTAGTATTTAATTGATTCCAAGATCTCATCCAGCTGTTTCTTGAAAGAAGCCAGGGTATCAGCTGCAACAACATGGAGGTGGAACTTGATCCATACCATTAATACAGGTGCTGCCACAGTGTCCAGCTTTTTGTCATTTCCCCATCATACACAGGTGTGTTCTTATATTTTGCCTCTGGAATACCATCTTAGAACAATGGTATGGGGAAATCATTATCAATGGTAAAAGAACTTTGTGCATGTGTATTATGCTAAGCACCTTAGCATGTCTGAGGTGTGTTGGAGTTAGGGTGTGTGTGCAGACGTGTATTATATGTGACTTGAAGCTTTTGAGGAGTGTACTTCAAGCAGGAGGCCTGTGAAGTGAAGTCTTACTGCTCCCTTCTGCCCTTTTCATAGCTTCTCTGGCAGAGCTGTATTAGAAACACTTGATTCCAGCCATAATGTCAACCACACCCCACATTAGAGGCTGAGGGATCCACGCTGCATGAGACTCCATGACTGAAATCTCTCATTAGTGTCACCGACAGCTTACTTTGAATTATGGTCGAAGGCTCTCCAGCAAAGTTTGCCAGAGAGCAAATGAATGTGGACAGCTCTGGAAAATAAGCAGTGCGCTTAAGATGTAGAGCTTCAGCAAACAACACAACAAGCACATCTTATAGAAGCTGAGGTAGCAAAGAGCTCACCACATTACTGTCCTCTGGGACTCAAGACAAACCTCCAAAAAACAAGGAAGCAGGTATAGTTTTGATGAAGTGATGAAGATACTTTTAATAATAAGATACTGTATTTTAGGCCTCAGTGCGCCTGCACTGACAAATTTTGTTCTAATTGTTGTTTTATACACTTAGCATTTTTCTTTTATGAAGGAGTGCTTTTATATGACCCAAATAGCCAATTGTCTTTGAACCCTTCTTTCCAAAGGTTGTAAATAACTGCCTAGAGTACTGGGGACTGTTCCCACCCGCTTCAGTTGGGGTCATAGTTTACAGTGATAGTCACTGGAGCCCCTCAACCCCAAATGCTGACCTGGCCTGGCACTGCTTGGCTTCTGAAGTCTCCCAAGATCACAGTTTGAGGTGGTATAGCTGCAGGCATGCAGTGTTGAGAGCGATTAGAGAAGGCCTCGTTATAATGGTTGCCATCTGGTGGAGTCCACTATTAAAGAGGCCACTATACACCCCTGTGTTTTGTACACTTTCAGCAACATTAACTCTTAATGCTTTAATGCCTTTTTATCTTCAGATTTCGCCATGTGGTTAAGAAGGTGGAATATTAGATAGTGCAACATGCTTGAGGATGATACAGCATGTACTGTAAGAGGCAGGACACCCTGGGATCCTTGTCAGATGAGCTCATAAACGACAGACATATTTTTCCCACTTCTGATCGGAGGTCAGAATTCTGCTGCTTATGGTCCTATAACCAGAACAGGGCTTTGATTGTGTTTTCTAAAACAAAAAAAACATGCTTGCATGTGTATGCTCGCTGGAAAATCTCAGATTGTTTCATTCAGCTGTCAATAAGGTAATTTTCAAATCCAACTAACTTGGACTCGGAGACTGGCTTATTTCCCACACTCCCAGCCTCCTCTTCGGTGGAATAGTGGCAGATTACATTTTTCTTTCTGGTTTTGTATTCGTTTTTGATTCAAGGTAATATTTTTCTCGTTTTGGTTGGATTTTGTAGGTGAGTAAGTAAGAAACGAGCGTGTTCAGGAATGGTGATTTTTACAACAGAAAAAACGTAATAGATTTCTTTTTGTGCAAACAAGTCTTTATGAAGTTTCTAACAGACAAAATCTAGAAAACACCCCCTTGCTGGTATCCCTCCCCTCTCCATATTACTGACTAAGGGATCGCTTGTGATCTCTGGGTGAAGCTGTGAATGAAGCAGCATAAAAGCTGCATAAAATATGCATAATAATTTTAATCTTTTCCCCTTGTGAACATTTACATCTTGCAATGATTTTACATTTCTCTTCGCTTTTCCGAGCGTGTATTACAATCTACAGTGCTAGTCTTTGCTTCAAGTCTATTTTTATTGAGGAGCGACAGTAGGAATGTGACATCAGAAATGCCATTATTTGTTAGGGCACAGTAATGGTCACTTCACCATATGTTGTATTTATGGACTTGTTCTCAGATTTGCTGTGGTTTATTATTTGTAAGCAAAGTTGTTATCTAAAGCAGGATTTGCAACACATTGTGATTTACTGTGCTCTGCTCACTTTTTTTCATCATTTTGGGATCTTCACAAACCAGGCACTTTATCTTCAAGCTGAAGAGAGCTCCTCTTAAGCACAGACCCTTACATTGAGAAATTCCATTTGGCAGGCCAGATTCCTCATCTATTAGTGTAGGGCTGGGGAAGAATAAACAGAACTCAAGAGTGTGGAGAAATGAAGTGTCATTATATGAGCTGCAAATGTAAACATCTCTGCTCAAATGATAAAAAAGCACTACAATAAAATTATTTACTTTGGGGCAGATGAACTGTGTGAAGGAGTTATTGAAAGGGATTTAACTGTAACTTAAGCTATAAATGCATTTCCTTCTAAATTTGATAAGCAAAGGAAATATTTTCATGCAAAACAGTTTGGATCTGTCTTTACTTTGTTTAGATGTGTTTCGTGTTTTATTTTTAAGTATTATAGAAACTGTTGAGACTTCAATCAGTTGAACAGACAAACACTGTTAAAAGTAGTGAGACATTTGGAATTAATGTCTGTAATTAAAGTGGGTATGTATACATATGTTTTAGAGCACAAGTTCACAATGATGGTGCTGAGGACCCACACCATTGGTTTTTGTTTCACCTTGAACCCTTAATAACAGGTGTAATTTGAACTCTTATGTTTTAATTTTCTAAACATGTAGGAGCATGCCTTTTAACAATTGCATTTCTTAACTTAAAACCTTTAACATTTGAGCGGAAAAAAACAAACTTGTGAAGGCTCCAACTAAGGGACTTGTTGGGTCAATTAAGGTTTTAAGTAAAGAGCTCAGCTGCAAAGAAAACCAGCAGGTGTGTAAGTCCCAAGGACCAGCTTTTGGAACCCCGTGTTAGAGAACTACCAGTTAGTTCACTGCCCTGTATTACCATCACTCATTTCAAATACCACTTTTCAAGTCCTGCTTGCTGGCATTCAATAAAAGTGTCAACAGAAAAGGAGCTTCCCAGTCCTATGATTCAAAAAGTTCATTGGGAATATTGCAAAACATTAAATGAAGCCTTATTTTTTCATAAAAACATTTTTATGGTAAGAAATGTAATAACATTTGTTTAGATCCAAACAAGCTTCTTTCTGCGGTCTCTGCAATTGTTTGCTTTCTCTGAACCCAGTGGTATTTGGGAGAGCTTCCCTAAGTGGTGAACAATTTGAGACATGAAACAGTAAAGGAGTAACTGTGAATGCTGCAATGTTGAGCAGCAAATACTTACCATGCTTTCTGTACTCTGTGATGCCCAATACACTGTTTGGATTTGAAAAATACTCTGATAGGCGGAAGCTTGCCTTTGAACTTGTGTTGTACTAGGATTCCGTAAAGTGTGCAAGACTTCGGACAGCTGGGTTACGTGACTGATGAATGATCTTGATGTAAATTTACTAGTAACACTAATGGGGATTTATGTCTCATGTGCGTTTGCTTTCGATCGTGGAAAAAAAACTTTTCACCGGGTATCGAAGGGATTATTTCTTTAGCCACTTTAATGGTTGTTAGCCCTTGTGCAGTAAGTACGGTAATTGTGCTTTCAGCTGATTAGTAATTTGGAAAGCGATAATGGACTGCCAATATCTGAACACTTAAGCACAATTAGATGGGGGTAATACAAGTCAATACAGCTGAGGTAACGGATTGGTCAGTTAGTCAATAACTGACCCCAGCTCTGATTTGGTCTGTAAGTTTATTTTCTAGAGATTCTCCCTGCCTGGCTTCTGGGTGTTTAAGTGGACGTCTGTCTTGTTTATTGTCACAAAGATTTGGAATAATAGTGCAAAGTGATTATTTGATGACTGCCCAGTAAAGAATGGTGAAAAACAAGCATTTTGAAAGGTGTTGATCCACCTTGCTGGCAGGGAATGACAATACATACTGTAGATTGGATCAAAAAACAACGTATACAGTTTAACTGTTTTTCTTGCTCTGTGCACGTGAGGTGGTTTAGTGTGCTATTGGGCATATACAATTTTGTTATGACAAAATAATATGTTTAGTTTTTCATCACATATATTCCTTATGTTCCATTTCACCGTACTTCTTAAAAGCAGCTGTTGAATGATTTCGAAAATAAAATGTTTGCTCATCACTGGCAGAAACAGAGTGTGATTGTTTCTCACATTAGTTTTTACTGAAGGCTTTGCAGTTATTGCTGATGTGCTGGGCAGACCTTGAATGGAATAAAGGAGCAGAAAGGAAAATCAATCAAATCAATAAGCAAAGGGAAAAAAGAGACAAGAAAGCAGTCTTTGAACTTAGGGCTAAGAGTCAGAGACCCGGTATAACAGTGACGTTAACCCGATTCATTCAGAGCTTAACATGTCTTTGTTTATTACGGACTTCACTATTGATGTCAAGGGCTCAGTTAAAAAACATAATGAGACTGTGCTAGAGACCCTTGCAGCAATTAACAGACTGCTTAATTAGCAAATGAATTGAAATCAGAGTGGCTGATCTTTGCTTAAAGACTTGTAAAAGCCAGGCCCGTTATCTGATTACAAATTGATCCATGCAAACTGAACCCTACGGTAATTTCCCAGCTCAGCATCTTAATACTTTGAATATCTGAATTGTTTTCATTTTTTTTCCTCTTTTTAATTACAAGTGCCTCTCATTAGCTGTTGATAGCGGAGCTCATTTATTAGCATCAGTAATGAAGATTCTAATTAGTATTACAAACACCAGCTTCTTTGCTTATTGTGTTTGTGGGTGGGAGGGTGGATGGGGTTCTAACTGTGTGCTAATTACTTTCATGTAGTTCAGACTCACAAGCCAGTACAACATTAGTGTGCTTAAAATAACCTTAATGTCTCTTATTTTGCATCTCTGAAACTATTTAAGCACCCACAGTCCAGAAACTCAGAGGCAGACGTAGCAGAATGTCTGTGAAACTTATGCCAACTTTTTAAGTTTGGATTTTTCTTGCTATTTATAGAAGAATGTGATCATTGTTTGAATAGCAGCTATAGACTAATTATGTGTGACTGCCTATTAAAAGTTTTGTTCATCCTGTTTTCTTATTACTAAATTTTAATTCGTATTCATCCTCACCTTTTGCATATTTTAAGAATTTTGTGTCTCAATTTTTCATCACTGAAACAAGCTGCTGCATTGCATGAGTTCACCAGTATCATGTTGGTTTTACCATTGACATAAAAAGGTTTGACAGCCAAGATTTTGAAACAGTAAGTGACATAGGACATGTTTATAAAATACAAAAAATAGATAATAAAATATTAATATAATCATACACAATGCATAAGACTACTGACAATTATTAACAACAAACATCTGTTAGTAGTTTTTGGATTCCTGGCAATAAACTTTC
This sequence comes from Lepisosteus platostomus, assembly GCF_059453375.1. Taxonomy (NCBI): domain Eukaryota; kingdom Metazoa; phylum Chordata; class Actinopteri; order Semionotiformes; family Lepisosteidae; genus Lepisosteus; species Lepisosteus platostomus. The sequence goes on along the minus strand of NC_142633.1, from coordinate 13,328,612 downwards.
TTGTTTTGATTAAATTAACAATTACAAGAGCTACAATATTTCTGCTATAGTCACGTTGGTAAAAATCAATATCAAAGGTCATTTTGCTAAAATACAAGCAGATCCAAGGTATGAAATGTCAGTTATGAAATGTGTGCTGTTTTGGACCAGATCCATGTAACTGTTAAATCCACATGTGACACAAACATTCAATATTTGTTGTATGTTCTGAATTAAGGTGGACAGAGCTTTTAATCTTTAGCAAATGTCTAGACTCTTAGCACTCCAAGCCACACGAACAGTTTATGCTGAGGTTTGCCTACAAAAATGCCAAAGCATGTCTTTATTCATTACATATAAATAGCACCTTTAAAATTTCAAACTTGGGCTGGGATTTGTTCCTGAACCAAATGTTGATTGATGGTATTATGTAAATTTTAGGAAACCAGCACACCAACATTTTTCTAAATTGAAGTTTTGAGGATTCTTTAACATTGAGCCTTAAGTAGTTCCAGCTTAAGAGCAAACCAAGCTTGCGATCATTTACCACAGTGACCATTTACTCCTAGGTATATAAGCAGGTACAATATATGTTGTTTTTAATGGTGTCCCTTTCTATAAACTTCCTTCCTGGCCCCTCACCAGGTTGGCTTAGAATAGCTGCATACTGTATGTGACAGATGAGGTCCAGTTCCACACCCCAGAGTGGCTTAATTTATATCTGTCTTGTTTGACTACAGTAAAGGTCTTCATTTTGCTGAAGACACATTCAGAAAATAATCATTCCTTTCCTCCTTACTATGGAGTATGGATGTTTCAGCACAGGAGGGAGTTTTGGAAAAGACCATTTTGGAAAGACACACCATTATAACCTTTTGGAGAGTAATCTAAACATTTGTGTTTTGAATAATTAATCAAATACAGGCTTGCATTTGTAAATGTCAACCAGAATACAGGCTACTAATCAAGTTTTGGTGTTTTGTAATGAGAAATCTTCCAAACATTTAGCACTGACAGTTGAATGGAATGGGAATGTGTATGGAATCTGTGACTGTGGTTGTGTCAGATGGCAGATTGCTTTACCCCAAACAGATGCTAACCTAAGCCCACGGATTTAGTCTTAAACCCTGTTCTATCACGCTTGTAATGTGCACTGTAATCCTCACTGAACAATTTTGACAATAAGATGACTTTTCCCCTTTACTCATGAAAGTAATTTAAACTTAGAATCTGTTTAGTGGTCAAGGCTGTCAAAAGATATGCCAGATCTGTCAAACAAAGGATATTAAAGTCAACTAGGTGTTGTTTGGCTGGTACTGGACCTGAAAAAGTCAATACCTTATACAACTACTTGAACATATTTTGTCTTGAATGCAAAAGAGGTACAGATTAACAGAAGTACTGTAAATCTAACCAGGTGGATTATTCAACCAGTTGTTGAGAAGAAAGAGAAAAAGTTCTTGTAAGTCTGGATATTATTTTTCAAACAGTCTTTCTGAAACTGTAGTACTTAGGAAAGAGACCAAAGAATTGTACCTAAGTCGAGTAAATGTACTCTCCACAGACGAGGAACAGATTTATTTTACAGCATGAAAGAAATAATTGCACCATCTATTCTTGTTTTTGTTTTACTACTTGTGTTTATAGTCAAGACCATTTTTTAGAGAATACCAGATTGGCTTATTTTGAAATAAATAATTTTTCTTTAGTTTTGTGCTTAACTAACTGTAGTGGGAACGTCTTGGAACACCCTGAAAGGGATCTATATTCACGTACAGTATGTCCTTCTTGTCAGATTTCTTACTCATCCCAGTGGAATACTGATTCCTCATGCTCTTGCTCTGGTATAGCTTATCTAATACGTATAACAGAATTGCAGCTGTGCCAAAACTTTTTTTTTCTAATTGTTTCATTTTTTTGCATCTGTTGAAGTAAATATCATCTTACTTTATGAGTCAGTATGTTTGAGTGCAGTGACTAGAGTTTAACCCCCCCAGCCTCTTTTATGCAATGTGTGTCAATTTTTTTCACACATTAAACCCATGCAAATGCAGTAAAAATGACTAGTGGAGTTTTCCAGTCTCCATGCTAGAAATAAAAAACCTACTTTAATATACCCACCTGTAAAATCTTAGTGTTGCCCATAAATTATTTTCTGTCAAATAAGATAAAATGCTGATTATTGCGCATATATATATATATTCATTCACAGTGTGTGACAGCATATTGGGATTCATTGAAAGGTATTCTTAGGATAGAGTGTATAGTGTGACCCACTGTAGAAGATAGTGAACAGTACCAACAGGTTGGAATAATAAGGAATTTCCTGAACAGTGCAGTGGGTGAGTTGAACTTGGGAATGGGATAAGATGATGAACATACCATGAACCTTGTAAGGCAATGACTTTGACCTGACAGCAGGGATAAACCTGAAAACAGGACAGGACAATGACACTCAACTTTTCTTTAAATTGCAAACCTTCGTCAATAGTGGAAGAATCAGCCTGACTTCCTGGCTATTTCCAATGACTTCACTGTGGGATGGAAGAGACGCTGGAACAGGCTGGACCTGTTCTGAATTAGGAGTCAGAAAGCCGGACTGTCCTGCTGAACGTAGTCTTCTTCTCATGGGTTGCAAAGTGGACCATTGGTACATGTGGAGTACAGATAGTATAATGGCAGTGTTCTTGAATTAATTCTTTGTAAATAAAACCTCCTCCACTGTTCTGCCTATGAATTACCATGTACTGGAACTTCATGTTTAAGGGTATTGTATGCCTTGTTTTGAAGTAGTACCTAGTGCCTGTATCTCTTTACAAAGATAAATAAAAAAAACAAATAAACAGTAATTCAAGCATTACCAAACAGAAAATCCATGAGGTAATGTCCTTCCCTTTCCATTCTGGTTTAGTGCGTGTAATTATGTGATTAGTGTGGTTTTTATTACACAGATTGAGGCTACTGTGGTGGAGGGTTTGAGGAGCAATGTTTATGAGTTTGTACTCTGACCGTTGAGCATTCAGACCCCCAGTTCTCAGTGACAGAAAATTCTCTTCTGCACTTCAGTGGAGTGGCCAAAGAAATAGAGAGCTGCTAATATCTAGGATGACAGTCTGAAAGTAAAACGTCAAATACAAGCAGGGCTTTAGAAGAGCCTTCAGGAACTGAAGAAAATTAAACTTAAGGCCATTTATTCCTGCCGTGAAGACTCTAAAAGGTGGTGTTAGGTTTCGTTTTGGTCTGTGAAGTAACCGACCTACCTGCTATCTTTTTCTCTTTAAAAAAAAAAGCAGAACTTCACTGCTGGGCCACCTGTTTGTTTCCTCTTACAATACACTGTACATGTATTAATTGTGTTCTCAAGAAGGAGCCAGTGGTATTATTTAAATGCAGGGTTTAAATTCTGTACGTTTGTGAAGGCATTCAAGCATCAGTATCGCCAGTTGATATTTACTGATTTTCAGATTCCGTGCTCAACATGTGATGTTTCTTGTTTGCGTAATATTATTTTATTAACATTCCTCCATAAGAAGAAAGTATGTTAAACAGAATTGCCAGGAAATATTACTTACATATATTTTTAAACAAACTATTAATCTGCTGATTTGAGTTAGATATATGATCAAAGTCAACTAGAAAGTGCAGATCAAATGGCTGATCAGCATCATATTTAGTATGATAATTCAGTTTTCTGGGACATCTGTAATACAGACACATGGCTTTAATTAGCTGAGCATCTGTGAGTAAATATTACAGGCTTTCAAGGTGGTTTGAGTGTTCAGTGGTGTATCAGAATTCCATTCTTTTTAAGTCCATATTTCTTTCTGAGTTTGGAGAAGAGCCATTTGTTTTGCTATGAGTTATGCTTCCAGTTACTTAGATAATTACTTGTCTCATTCAAGTGCGTAATGAGCTTTCCCGTCAAATGGGAAAAAATATTACTTTTTCTACACAAGAAAGTTTATTTATCACATATATCCACTGCCCTTCTGCCGCATTGCAAATCAGTTTTCAGTTTTGTTTTTAGGTAAGCAATTTGTTCTACTGTTTTCAGATGAGGAATCTGGTATTGATTACAGGCGCAGTAGAGATCTCTTTTGTCATCATAGGTAAGACAAGAGCAGGGACCTGTCTGCAGTGATGCAGATCTATAAACATGGAGTGCACTTTATGCAGCCTTGGCTATCGAAAAGCACCCTGACCTAATTAAGCTGAGCTGGATAACAGTCAAGCAATAAGCATCAGTGCTCAGAGCTTTTGCAAAGCCAAGCTTAAACTTAAAGAGATTAGACAACTTTTGCAAGATATTAGCTGTTCAAAAATGAGAAAAATGTTCTTAAGCCTCTTGAAAGAAAGGGGCAAGAAAACAGGCCGCCTTTTGTTTTGTAGCTGGGGCTGGGCAGCGCCAGGCTGAGGAGAAGTGCTGAGCCTCTGTGTGCAGGACCCAGAAGCGCCACTGATCCCTCGCCAGTAAACCCAATCAGCTCCGGGAATTAGCGTAGGGATTAGACTCAAACCTGCTAGCGCAGCGGTTAAAAAAATAAGGGAAAAAAAACCGCCCACCCAGGAGGTCAAGTTTGGTGGCAGTGCAGAGGAGGTAGAGTGTGGGTTCTTCAGGATCTCTGGTCTGCACGATGATCACCTCTGGCCAAGCAAGAGAATAAATCCACTGTTTGCAAAGAACATGAGAGCTGTTCAGAAACTGGTGAAGCTCTCAAATTCTTAAAGTCTGCTTGTCTTCTATGCAAATATTTGCGAGGAAAACGTAGGAAATGTTTTATAAATTTTGCAGCATATTTGTTGGATTTAGAGCATTTTGAATCACTTATATATTTTAAGTTATTCACTAGTATTATACGATCAGGTATGTACATTCCTTTGCTGCCTCCTGTATCACTTGGCCCATAAAGCTAGATTAGGAGGTGTTCAAATTTCTAAGAATAGTGTTCACTCTGGCTTGCAACATTGCTAGTGTTTGCAGCAAATTGTGCTGTGGAATCAAGGAAATGCATAGCTTAGGAGACACAGCCAGGTGTTTGACAATTCCAGGTTGCTGTCATCACACACTTTTCAGAAATCACCTCTTCATCAGTGCTCTAAAAGCCTCTAACTCCCACCCACCCCCCCTTAACACTTTTCCTGAGTTCTGCATCGCCCAGACAGGGCCATGTGAGGAGTGTCATATGGAACAGATTTAGTCACAAACCCCTGTATCATCCTATCAAAGGAATGCGAAGTCCCTCCCGATCCCCCTGCAAAGCTGCATCATGTGTACCAGATAAATGGAGGGGACATGAGGGCTTTGGAGGGAGGACAATGCCTTTACTATCTCAGCTCTCACACCACTTTCTCATAGAGAGCCTTGCTTTCCTCCTGTGCATGCAGTCTCTAATGGGGGATGTTCTTGTGCATCCAGAATTCTCCCGCACTGCTTCTGCTTTTGAACTGGGTCACACGTCTATTTGATACACTCCACGTGAGCGAACGTTAGTTAACATACACGATTTTCTAATGCCACACTCCGGAGGACTACTTATAGTCCAAACGCTGCTGCTTTTCAAGATCACTGCTGTGTAAATGAAGCAGAAATCACACAGAAACAGGTGCCTTTTCTGTATTTAGTTGGAGGATGTTACAAAGACTTAAATCTTCACTGTTCCTATATAGCTGTATGACGAACACATACAATTTTTCTGGATAATATGAATATTAAATGTTCTCTATCACTGAGTAAGTTAATAACAGCAGAAAGTTATAATAGAAATGTCACCTTAAAATGTAAGTTTCAACCAATTACCATGACAATCTGCAGTGTAGCATAGCCATAATCTCATACATATTTCAACTTTTTGTTACAAAAGTAATAAGCAGTTAAAAGCATAACTATCTGCATAGCAGCTGTATTCCCTTTATTTTTTTTAGTATGGTAATATGAAAAAGACCTGTTTCTTTGATACAAAAAGCAAAGCTTGATTTCCCACCTCTTGGTAGCACACCTCCCATCGTTAAATAATATAAAGTTAACAATCTTGTGTGCAGTACTACTGTGACATTTGTGTATTTACCATGTTGACAGGGACAAGAGTCTTCCGTTTCTTTTAATCATAAACATTTCCCTTTATTTAAAATATACGTGGTTTGCACAACCAGGATAAAGGCGCCGACAATGACGTGTCATTCGTTGTGCAACTACTGCTGAAATAAAACTCTCGCAAGAGAATAAAGACTTCCTGTCCTGCCTTTTTTGCCAACCAGTCCCCTCACCCATCGTCTGGCTTGACCTCTGGCGTGCCCTTTGTTTCATCTCGTCATCCCTATGCACTTCTTTTTATCTCTGTCACATTGACACTGGAATTCCTTCACGTTAGCAGCATCACAACACAGATAGCCGGCCTCGGCCCGCCTTTCCTCAGCCTATATGAAGCAATGCAGAGGCACAGAGTTAATTGGTAACCAGGTTTATGTTAGCTGGAAGCACAGATTGGACACACCTGGCAGAGGGATATACAAAATGTCTGGTTGTGGTGAGTGCTTCTTGATTTCTTGACTCTTCCCGTATCTTTCCCAGAAAAAGACGCTTGTATTGTCCAATTCCTCCACACCACTGCCTTCCACACTAACTACATGACCCATGCGATTAGAAAATAAGCCGCATATGGTAGGTGGGCTGCTGCACTAAAGTGGTTTTGCAGGTAGTAATGTAAGGAGTCTGTCTGTGACTCCAGACTAGGTCACTGTAGCCAATTCCTGAAATTCAGCATAGGAAAGTTAGTGCATGGAATGATCTTGGGTGATTTGTCATTTTTCAAAATGATTTTAATTTATTTTTTTTTCCATGGAGAGAAAAAAATGTAGACTGAAGCCCTTTGTGCTGAGCTTTTGCTAGTTGGAGTTACAAATTAGACCAGCATCACTCTGGGTCATACAGTGAAGAACACTTGTCTGTATTTCTGGTTCACTAAGCTTGAAATGACACACGTAGCATGTACTGTAGCTCTCTTTAAACTTCAGTTTGGAATGAGAAGTGGGTTATTGTAGATCATTAGAGTAGTATACTGCACAAGACAACAATCCAAATTAGAATGTGGTCAGCAGTGAAGTAAAACTTCATTTACGTAAGATACCTGGAGAATTCAGGATCTTATTTTATTTAATCAAACTTTTTAAATGTCATTTTTGTGTATTTTTAAACTGCACATTTAAGATGAGTGCCTACCTTTTATCCAGCTTTTTAAGCCTTCTCATTTCAGAATGTTTTGCGGTTTACTCTGTTGTTTCCAGCTTCCTGCTAACTCCTGTTTAGGGAGTGGGAATCGATTCTGTCCTGTCTTAACAACGCACGCCGCTATGCTACTACACCGCAGTGGCACTCAGTGGGTCACTGGCTGTTGTTATTTTTCCTCCTTTCTGATTAGGTGTTGACTTGTTTGGGCTGCTGGTGTCACAAGTCTTTGGATAGTCATTCATATCTCTAGAAGAAGGGTGTCAGGGAGCAGAAGCAGCCTCCATTCTTCATTTCTTCATTGCTGCACTCTCCCTGTCACTCCTCTTCAGAGCTCCTGCACCAGTCGACAGCTGGGAGAGTGACCCCTTGACCTTTCATTGCCAAATATGTGCTCTCCAGTTGTGTCTGCTTACCAAAACGTGGCAGCTTGGGGCAGTTTTCGGTGCTCTTTGCAGCACCGGAGTTGCTCTGTTGGGAATAAGGGGACCATCTCCCAAGATTTCCAACCATGAAGTGCCTGAGCAAAACAAACCTCACTTGCACTTTCCTGGTCAGTGTTGTCCTACTTTCATATCTGATCCTAGCCTATTTATTCCCACTCCTGGGCTATTTATCATTCGAATCTCACTGCCCGGTGCTATCTGCACTCTTCTGTGTATCCTGTAATTAGCGTGTGCATCAAAACATTTAGGAAGCTGAGACTTTGGAGTAAATGTCAGGAGATGTTTTGAATTTATGGCTTGCCCCAGTCCAATACCCTCAGCGCACAGGCACAGAGAGGTGTTTGTAAATAAGTGAGGCGCTGCCTCAGCTGAACAATCCCAGTTGGGGTGAAAGTGGCCTGTGAATTATGTTCAGAAACACAGTAAAAGAAATTCTTTGCTTTTTCTGTGAAAATCCATACTGAGCGTGCTACTTCTGTTACATCTGTTTAATTCTCTTGGTTTCCTTTCTTGGTGTTAAAAGGAGCTTTTAACAAAGAGGAAACTTGTGCATATCAAGCTAAAAGTGGCATAAAGTGTTTTTAAAGCACAGAGAAATCACAGCAAAGCATATAGGGAAGTCAGAAAGCCTGCTACAAACCCTAGAAAGCAGATTCAGGGTATTAGTGTGATGAAACCATGGGAACACTGTAAAACATCCATCCATTCGTTTTCTGAGTGCTTTATCCAATTCAGGGTCGCTGGTGAGCTGGAGTCTATCCCGGCAAGCAATGGTCACAAGGCAGGGCACACCCTGGATGGGACGCCAGTCCGTCACAGGGCATACACACACAGACAAACACACACACTCAGACCAGGGTCAATTTTTCCAGTTAACATACTGTACAAGTACGTCTTTAGACCATGGGAGGAAACCGGAGCACCTGGAAGAAACCCATGTGAACCTGATATTTATAGCGCTGCAAGTTATTGAACATGTATATGATGACATATAATAACTAAATGCAAGGGGGAAGAGGCACTACATCAATTTTGAAAATATTAGGAATTGCACGTGATTGGTTTATGAAAGCAATTCCTTTATGTGTGGTTACTCTAAAGTCCAGTTCATGATCAAAGGGTAATTGGTGGAAATACTCATATCTGCCAGAGTGCAGGTAATTAAAATTGTCCTTGCTGGAGTCTAATTTAACATTTTAAAAACGCAAGGGAATGGGACTCATTTCTGCACTATTCATTATGTCCTCACCTACATCTCCATCCGCCCTTGTGCCTTGATTTCTGTTTAATATTTAGACTGATGAGCCCAATTTGAGGGCATTTCCCACAAGCACCATGATTAATGGTCCTATGAGGTAGCATCAGCATCCTGTCCCAACCCAGCTTGTCACTTCTGCAAAGACCCTGGCCCACACTATGCTGTAATTGATGACACAAGCTCACAATTTGCAAATCAAATGCAGGAGAGGCTAAACAGAGCTTAGATCTGACTGATTTTCCCCCCCTTTTTTCACTTATTTATTAAGTGTCTTTCCCATTTGTTAAACAAATGGGCATGGGGATCAGACATTATCTCCAAAGCTTGATAAATATTTTATCAGGCATAATGGAAATTGTCAAACCCATCTAATTGTACCATGCATTATCAAAAAGCGGGAAAGTCAGATCCAGCCTTTGATCTTTCTCTCTTGTGAGTATGTGATTTTTTTCTAACTCAGATATAAGTGTAGATTCTGCCTTTGAAATCTGCTTTTCCTGGATTCACTGCCCTCCCCCCATTCCTGCTATCTGCCTCTCTGCATTACATAGTGTACTGCACAAACTGCACTGGTTGTTTTTTTTTTGTTAGCTACACAAAGCTAACACTTCGATTTCTTTGCTTAAAGGTCTACAGAAGCACTGCTGGCTTTTCTGTTTCATTTGGGTGCCTTGTAATTTGAAAATTCCACCTGCATCAAAGTTCCTCCGTGACAGTGAGCATTTCAGGCACAACAGTTTTTGTTAAAAAGGATGTGATGAGGAGACAAGAAACACAGTTATCTCGAGACCAAGAGCAATAACTTTAGTTTTGGATGCTATATACTGCACAGAAAATCTGACTGCAGTTTTGTTGATCATTTTTTGCACTAAATGTTGCTCTGATCTGTCCATGGGAGATAATTGTCCTGAACATGACTTTCTTGATATCACTTACCCTGCCGTGTGAAATATTGAAATTTGCGTCTAGCTGGGCTTTCAGCCACTATCAACCCAGTGTATTTAAGAAGCTGTCCCAATTCTGTTTTTTTTATTATTTCTTTTCTAGGGCTTGCCCCACAGCTGTCACTGTGTGCGAAACATTTTTTAAACTCAGACTAACAAGAGACAAATGTGCAGTGATGTTTTAATTTATCTTCCAATGAGGTCTCCTGCCATTGATGTCTCCACACATTTAAGCCATTAACTACAACAAGCATCTGAAAAGGAAAGACGTCCCTTTAAAGTCAAAATTTAAACTTCCATTTTTTAAGTATATTTTGAGAAGCATTCTATCACTTTGATGTCATTTTAAGTGTGAGTTTCAACCATTTCTGCAAGAAAATGTGTTAATAATTGTGTTAGACCTTGGAAGAAGAAATCTGAGAGTCTGACTTCATGTCAGGTTATATGCAGCTGATGTCACAGACATGATGTCTTTTCTTTTAATTTACAGATCAGTTGTTGAAATATGGGTGACTGAAAAAAAGTCTCTGGTCATAGGTTCATTAATAGGGTCAGTGTCTCTATGCATGTTAAATCTCTATCCAGTTTATCAGGGCACAGTAGCACAGATCCACATTGCCTGCATATCAAGCCTTCTTCCACATGAATATGTGTCCTGTATCACTGGGATTTAACTATGACACTAACAACCTGTAGTATACAGTACTGTCATATTCTTAAAGTACTAAAATTACACTTGTACATTGTAATTACTTCTCTTTGATAAACAGACAACCCATATATTCAATCCGAATTCTAGTAGCTGTAGTAGTAATGCTAACATTACTGTATAAAACACCACAGTGCTGATATCTGAATTTGTTTGATTCTGAAACTTATTTAATAACAGCCTAGGAAAGTGCATTGTTTTTCAATCCTGAAACCATCCAGGACAGGTCTTGATTATGATGATTATTTTGTTCTTTGTCTTGCATCGGAAAGACCTGCCAAGCTCGAGAGGCAATGAGATCATTTATAGCCAGCTACTAGTGTGTGATAACTCTATTAAGAAAGCACAATTTACCTCGCTGCCTCTTTCTCTGGTTTAACTGCCTAATTTGTGTGCCTGTGAGTTGGTCTGGCCTCCTGCCTGTCTAGGGTTCTGTCTTCCTGCCTAGCCAGGCTGTAGTCACTCACCAAACATGGGTATAGCCCTCTAACAGACCCAGTATCTCAGAGCTTCACAGGTGAAAGGCAGCTGCTACCATGCTGTAGCTGTATGTTTAAGCCATCAAATCTCTTTCATCGTTACAGCTTATCTTTTCTCATACAAAAAAATAAGAAAAAAGAAAAGGCCTTTCTCGGCCATCTGCAACAAGATCCAAAATATCTTCTGTGTGTGACAACTGCTGCTGTTTGCAAATGATTCCTTGGTGTGTTTTTTTGTGGATAATGCTCTGTTGAGATCAGAAGCAAAATATCTAAAGGAACCCCCTCATATAGATTGTGTCACAGTCATTCTCTGCCCCTTCCTTTTCCCTCTTCGGTTTTTCAAGGGCTTGTGAGGTTTTTGTATTGAGAGCGTATTAAACACTAGGAAGGTGTATTTTTTCTTCTTTTATTTCCTCATTCCAAATCTTACTTGTAATGTCTCGTCTGCTGTCAAAGCTAAACGACGTAATCTCTGGCTGTTGTTGTGGCGCAGTCCATTTGTGAACTTTGGGTGTAATGACGGGCCTTCCCTTTTATTATCGACAGGCAGTTTATGATTTTCTGAATGCGGCATCAGTTCGGGAACTTGGCTGGTTCTGTCCTAGTGCCTGAAAACCGTACTGATAATTATTGTTGTATACGTGTATATCTTTACATCGGTGCTGATAACACCATTATCAGAACTCCAGCACAGAGTGTCAAGAACATCCTGTTTTGAGCACTTCTGAGGAGTGCACGCAGATATGCAAGTTTAATTTGAGCCTAGGCTTTCCTGAAGCATTTCACAAAGACAAAACAATCTAATTAGATTGGAAGTGAGCTATCAATTTAAATCGGTATTCAAATCAAATTTTGTTAAACACAAAACATCAGGACGCCAAACAGACCCAATAACGAATGGAAGGCAGCCCTTTGGCTGAGTGTCTTTAACTAAGTCCTTCTTTTGCAAAATGATGCTTTCCAGACATTACCTGATCATTGTTTTAGAATGCTTTTTTGCTTTTAATAAAATTAAGGAATAAGTGAGTACTATTACAAGTGCATAAGCTTATAATAATTGCATTTTGTGCACAACTCAAATTATTACAGTCCTCCTAGAATTACCAGCGCTTAGGGGTTTGTTATTTTATGGGGAAAAATGTTTTTTGAATTATCTGGAATATTTCAATTTATCTAGTAAGACAATATCCCCTTTTGATGGTCAAATATAAAATGAATCCAATACTTTCAAGATAAAAAAAAACATTTGTATCAGTTTAGTGTATTTCCCGATTTTAGAGTATGGTAGAACCAGATTACGGCATGAAAATGGTTTTTATTTACCTTCTCTAAAGATTGTGTTCGTCAAGTATTTCAACTCGGACAGCATCATTATTAATCTAGTTTTATTTCAGTTAAAACAAAAAGTCACTCGGCCTTTGCTCTTGGGCTAATTGCAATGAAATGTGTTCTTTAGGACATATACTGTATGCAGACACTTTGCCCCTCCCTGCTGTGCTGATTTACCGTACTTTCACTGTCTGTTGTTGAAGACGTTGAAGTACCCTCTCCCTTTGTGCTATCTAGGGAATGCCAGTGCTTTTAGTTAGGTGAAGCTCAGTGGTGTGACCCTGCATTTAGATGGCCTGAAGAAGTCTTGTCAGTCTGTGAAATGAATCTACTGTAGTTTCGCCAGAATACTGCAGGGACAAAAGACTTAACTCACACCAGCAAGACCGTCTAACTTATGAGTAATGGAACCAGTGCAGTTCCCTTCCCCTGGGAGCAGAGCCTTATTTGGGATGTCATACAGTGTACAGACTCACAGATAACAGAGACAAAAGAGGGGGGTCCACTCGTGTTACATAGACAACCACCTGAGGTAAAGAGAACCATTTGTTCCCAAATCGACCTGACGACCTCCTAATTACCACCCAATTATCCTGAATTCACTGCAATTCACTCCGTTTAAACAGGAAAATTGCTTTTCACTCTCTCTGTCTCTGTCTCCCTCTCCTTCTATCTCTCTTTCACTGCCTTTGGCATTCAGGGCGGTGTGAAACAGAGCTGTTTTGAAAGTGTAATGCTTTGCAATGGTATATAGACCATGACCATGATGAAAAAGGTTTAAAAAGCAGATCCACGGCTCTTTCTCTCTCTCGTGGGTCTCCATTGTGACCTAGTTTGTTTTCTTTTATCACAGTAATTTGGTGTTAATTAATGTTAGCCTGTGATTTAACATTTTGCAGATACGATGGAGTACTTTTTTAGTTTAATTAAAATATTATCTAGAGAGAAAAAAAAGAAAATAGTTTATCACTCAGGTGTTTTCTGTGCAAGATTAGTACAGTATGATTGTGGAGTTGTTCGATCTGTTATCTGATGCTTCTGTGCTAATTGTTTTTAAAGACAAGGAAATCATGTTCTCTGTGTTTGGCTAAACAGGTGAAGGCCTCCAATCGTTTTGAGTTTGAAGATATTTGAAACTAAATGTGCAAAAGATGTACCTTTGAGTTTACACATAACCCTTCAGTGTCAAGATTGATGGCTATCGATGGCAAATACATGTTTCAACACCAAGTGAAAGAAACGCTGTTGAGTGCACCATGTAGTCTCAGGTTGGATGCTGAGAATCAGTTCTCCAGTCCATCCCAGAAAGCCAGGTCATTTCTTGTTCACAGAATTCTTTAGAGCTGGCCTATTGTTGTGTACTGTATACAGTATTGTGCGCAATGTAATTGTGCGCAGTTTCTCAGCTCTGTTCTGCTGAGAAGAGGAAGGGACCTGCTGCATTGTTTGAAATGCACTTGTTACCATTCTCAGGCCTTCCCATCTGTTTTCCTGCTTCCTTCCCATTTTATAACAAAACCATTTCCACTGCAGTCTCCGCTGGACTTGTGTTTTAGCAGGTCTGTCGCTGTGAAAACGGAGAAGGCAAAAAAAAAAACATTTTTGGACTGGCCTCAAAAAAACAGTTTAATGAGTTTGCCCTCTCTTTATTCAATGGTTACTTAATTATACACTGAGTTATTGACACAGCAGAGGCAACCATGTTATTTGGTAAACTCTCAAGATTCCACAAGTTGAATCGCTCTGTAAATATTGGAATGTGTGAGCCAGTGGAGTTGTCCTGTGTGTTGGCCAACAAAATAGATCAGATGTTGAGAAACGGTCCGACAGACCACTGAGTTATTTTTTTAGTCTTTAAATGATTTTGCTAGTAGTCTTCTCAATCGAAATTGCAGATCTGAAGTCGAAGGAAAATGTTACCCAGTAAGATGTATCAACTAGGTGAACGATAATGAAAAATGTACTTTTTTAACATACATACCTTTTTCTATGTCTTCTAATACCTTAAGTACATACTGGAGCTTAAATGGGTTTTTCTACTGCCACGTTCGTTACACTGTTAAAAAGGCACCGTCCTTCAGATGAGGCGTAAAACTGAGGTCTTGACTCTTTTTGGTTATTAAAAATCCCAGGGCATTTCTCAAAAAGAGTAGGGGTGTTACCCTGGCATCCTAGTCAAATTTCCTCCTCACTGATAGGTGACATGAGGTGAGTGTACTGGTGCACTTTGGCTGCCTTCTCATCATTCAAGTGGGGGCTACATGTTGGTGGTGGTGGAGAGGAGTCCCCATTGCTTTGAGTGAAGGGTCCAGAAAAGCACTGTATAAGTGTGAGGAATTATTATTAATTATTATTATAACTTTACAAAGTAGTCCAAATTGACTTCAGGTGCAGTTCCTTTAATTGCAATGGAGAGATCCATGGTTTGCAGACCTCAGGAGGCACAAGGTTTTTCATGTGTGTTGTTAGATGCCTTTTTCCCTTCTTGCATCTGAATGAATCATTCCAACCACTACTCCTGAGTTCTGTCAGAGTCAGCTCAGCTCTTTGCAGGACTCTTTTAAACATATTTTAATGAGTAAAGTGCTTCAGATGTCAGCCAATTTTACACTCTGCCACTGCACAATGATTTGAATTTTTAATGGCCAAATTATTCAATCAAGACCTCCACGGCTCTAAAGAAACTTAACACTCAGGCGGTTTGTAATAGCAAGGATCTGTATTTTTTTAAATTGTTTCTGAAGCTTATACAAAGTATAAAGTTAAGTAGACTTGATCATAAGTGGATTATAAACTTTGACACCGAACTATTTAAATGCAACATTTTTTTCTTAATATAATCTGACTTTTGATTAATTTGTTCAACCTGAAGCTTAGCTGTGAATGTTCCTTTTGACTCACTGCAGGTGCAGACGTCTACACCAAATAAACTGAAATCAAAATTATCAGCAGAAGTAGGAATGAAGGGTTTTATCTGTAGATTTATAGAGTCACTTCAATGTCAAAACACATCTGAAAGATGTATTTAGATTAGGAATCAGTAAACCTTTTGCATTAGCTTTCTAAATTATGGCAAGACATTCTAAAATCGAATCTAAGTTAGGACACTTAATGCTTAACCCCTGATGGTAGTAATGATATCAGCCATGCACAGTACCTACCTTCATCTGAGCCAGTTGTTCTGTTCCTACAATTTATCATTTACTAATGAATTCAGTCCAATCTGACATGACAACTTCTGGGCTTCCCCTTTATAACCAGCTGAAATGTTCTTGAAATCTTTTTTGAACTTTTTTGTCTTTTGCAAAGACTTGAACAGATCAGAGAGCCACAGACTCAATCACCGTCAATGTTATCTTCTCTTGAATCAAGTCTTACTTGAAGGAAAGCATGTGTCTGGACCCTTAACTCTGACCTGGAGGACACTATAGGGTGGTCAATGAGCCAGAACAGCCTGATTACCAATCCCAGTGCAGCAGCTGATGTATTGAGTGACCTTGGCTAATTCACTTGACCTCTGTGCCCGAGTCCACATGGCTGAAAATATTGTTTAAACGGGGCTCCACTGAAAATGAGATATAATGAAACTGAGACCAGTAAAAGAATGCTTTCCTGATGATAGCACTGTGATAACACACTTGCATTTTTATTCATTTTGACAATGAATCTTGTGGTTGTTGGTTCAAACCAGCAAGCATTTCAAAATGTTGGTTCACATGTGCCCACAATATGCAAGCCAGATATTAGTTTAGTGCCAGTAATAGTTTAATGCCAAAATTTGTGTTCTCTGACACATTTTTAGACATTCTGTTGTAATGTAAGCCAAGGAGTTATTTTTAGAGCACTCTTCTAATTTTCTGTGACCCTTGTCTCTCCCTGTGTGTCTCCTGAATGTGACATTTTTATGTCTGCACACTTCATAGACCTGTATTTTTTATTGTTTTGGAGATCTGCCTGTTCCCTAGCTAGGGAATGTCATTTCACAGCACACTACCACATACATAAAGCAACCTCCATTCCTGGCCTTGAGAGGTGAGGCAATTTATTCCAGTCTGACCAGCCTGGTTAGTCCAGTTTCCAAAATCCACCTGCTCTACGTTGCCTGCTTTAATACACCGAGGCCCACATATTGTCTCCCAACAAACTGTTCAAAGCGCACAGGAGACCAGATGAACAGCAAGTTAAACAAACCTGGAAGAAATCTTTTGGAACCCCTCTGTGCCGTATTTGGGAAGGTCTTCCTTTTCAGCACAGAAAATGTAAATACCCTCTCGTTGTGTGTTTGAATCATCGGCTCGCCTGACTTTAGCATTTCTCAGCAAGGTTTTGCTTCGGCAGCAGAATCATTTCATTTCCCTGTGCTTTGGACCTGTTCCCTGTTCTTCATTTTTTTCTCCCCCCTCTCTCTCTTCCTCTCTCTCTTTACGTCTCCCTAGTTTTCCCGGTGCTCGGGCAGGTCAACAGCATGCTAACGCTTTTGTCAGTGTGATTAATAGCACAGTGGATTGCCGTTAATTCGCTGGCTAATGACTGAGACTGAGGCCAGTCTCGGAGTAATCGGGTGATGTATGTGGGGAGTGTGCACCCCATGGCAGAGGTGAAAATCATTTCAACGAGTCAGATATTGTCGCTGGGAACGAATGGTTCTCCCTGTTAATAAAAATTAATGAATTTTTTTTCTCTTAATTCCCACTGGGCTGCTAAATGAAGCTGTATAGTGAGTGAGCACAGGGACACGCACATGTGATGGCTGAGGACCTGTTCTTCAAGCTAGTACCACTCTGTCTCTGTGTGCATTAGATTATTGGCTTTGAAACGGTGCTCCATTTTCTGTTTCCCCAAGATAAACCCTGGAACACACTGGATCATGAAAAGTGATAGATACACTTTTAAGCCTCTTGTGTTACAAAGCAGATGAGAAATATCTTAAAATCATGGTTATAATATTAAAATGAGCTCTTATAAATAAAAGAAAAACCTCAAAATAAATTCCAAAATTTATATTATTAGTGTCCAAACTGTGAATGCAGTAGCTAATCTATACCATAGTACAAAAATATCCTTGATAGAAATAGCTTATGTTAACATCTAGCACAAGCAAACTGCCGTTTTTTTTAAATAGAAATCCATTGTGTTTAATTAGCAAGATCAACTCTATCTGTGAAGCGGACACAACCCGAAAAATGCTTGATTGAACTCATGTGGTGTTTCCTAAAGTTCCGAACTTGAGGTACTATTTGAAGGTGGAAGAAACGTTAACGAATCAAAGATCAGGATCTGTGTGGAGTTCCTGTTGAGATCCATTCAATGATTTTTAAGTTTATTTTTCAGTGAAAAGGTATCCTATCTGTGGGGGCGGTGAGGTGATTTGGTAGACAGAGAATGAGTGTTCTGCGGAGACTCTGCCCAAAACTTGGTTCTCACTTTATGATGTTTGCACCTCCATTCTGCAAAGAAAAAAAAGGCTGAATTTCTCCAGAAAATCTGTGATCCACTGCAGTCCTCAGCGTAGTGTTCTCGCCTGGGGGCGTTGGGGGGGGAATGGAAATGGTCTTCCAGAAACCACGGAATTAGAAAGTCGGAAGAAAAAAAAGGCCAAATCGCATTTCTGCAAAACAAAGAGGCTTTTTCACAATGAACAAGCCTTGATAAAAATTACAGTGCCATCGCAGGTCACTTCACCAGTCTAGCCTGGGGCAGTGCTGGAGCTCTTCGGAACTCAGAGCAATGGCAACTTGAGATGCAGATGCCAGATTCCCTCAACACATACGAACCATAAATAATAGGCTAGTTTCTATGCTAGTAGCAAGGAATTAAGTAGGCACAGGTAGTTAATAATAAACCTGCAGACTGCAGTGAGACTTAAAGCTACAGAGTCAGACAACTAGAATTCTAAACTTTTCTTTTCCCTTTTCACTATATCTAAGGAGTATTCAATTTCTCCTATCCCTCAGTAGGACCTCTAAACAATCCTTGAAATTTCTAAGATTTTGTTGCACGTTAATTCCAGTAAAACGTTCTAGAGAAATGAAAATGTGTAAAGGAATTCCATGCCATAAATCTGTTATCATTGTGTTTTTCATATAATGAATCAACGGCTCAGATTTCTTTTTAAAATACAGAAAAATACAGAAGCTCGATATATCCTCCTTTTCTCTCTGTCTCAGCCTGACTTCTCTCCCTCGCACGCTAGAACATGCAGTTCCCCCCTTGGGTGATGTTTGTAACTCAATTTAGCAAATGTAAGTTGCTATTGATTATTATTAATATTTATCATGTTTGCGAAAATGTCTTTTCCCAGTGCTATTAATCTGCTGTGTTAATAAATGTCTATGCAGGCCTGGTGCAAAGCTCTTGGGATCAGCACTGACTAGCATGGCAATCACGCAGGCTGACAGCAGCAGTGCACAGCAGTGATATTACCTGCCAGCAGCTTCAGTGTGAGCTCAGGCAAAACTCAGGACAGTCCCACGCAGATGTGTGACCTGCTATGCGCCTCCTGTGTGGCAGTGTAACGAGACCCCAGCAGAAACTCAGAAACATTTGCTGTGTGTGCTGTTTTAGGGCCTTTTACAATACCTTTGAATGCCATGAAATTAATTCAGTCTTATTACATTGTTTGGGAAAGTTAACTTGGATATCATACCCCGTACATAACACTGAAGATATTTTGTACATTTACTTCATTGCCAAAAATTAGGCTGATTTTCAGGGGGGTCTTTCACATGTCTTTCGGTGTCATTCAAAAAATCATTTTCCAAGTGTTTCTTAGGTATAATACACAGAAATGCACTGAAGAGAAAACCGCGTCTGTTAGTTGTGCCTCTGTTCTGTCATGCACAAATCACCGGTGAGCCTACAGGGAGTAAATGTTTCTAGTTTAGTTCCAAAAAGGTGATTGCAGCCAAATTGATGATACAGGAAAAGCCCGATGTGTCCTTAGACACACGGAGTGCAAGTTAGAAGCGTCATCCACCTAATAGGAATTAGTTAGTGTAAGTTTCTTTTTGCATGCACAAGGGATAACCCTTGCTTTTAATCTGGGCTCCAAATTCTGGCACTCTGCTTTCTGGAGAAGCAATATTGCTACTTTAAGAGTTACTTGGAAACGTTCCCTGCTGTTTTTACTAGGGGAAACAGTGTGTGTTTTTGGAAACAGTGTACAGTATTGTAACTAACCCCCCCCCTCCGATCTCCCCATCTTCCATTTCTTCTATATGTCAACATTAAAAATCAGCCACAATGGAAAAGCACATACAGGCTTTTGGGTTTTTTTCAGTTCTTTTGATTTTTACTGCCAATTTCTTTTTTGCGGGTTTAAAAAAATCTGCCTGGATTAGAGCTTTTGCTAAGATAAAATCATCAAAGGCATGATTAAAGAGTAACAGGTAGGATTTTTGTGGCTCTAATGATACCAATAATTCTGTAAGTGGGACCATATTTGAGGATTATGAGGAGCGTAAGTGCTAGATTAGTCAGTACTGGGTGTTTGAACACCACATTCGGGCTGAGTTCAAATGTTTTGAAGTTCTTGCACAACAGCTTGTTCATTTTTCATATCTGTCCTGCCTTCACTCTCACTAGACTAACCTATTCCCTTATAAAGACTTGAGAAACATTGCATTTTCTTTTTTCCAGAAACATGCTTTTTGCAATCACCATTCAATTTTATTGGAAGATTACCCTCCTAAAAATAATTTACAAAAGGACAGACACTTGGAGTTTTGTAATATTATCCAGATTTCTCTTTCACCTCGGTTTTTACCTTACAGTAATTATGTTTTTTTATACTTTTGCTCCCCTTTATTCAACATGCGGTAGATAACGATGATTGCTATGTAGGCTTAATGCTCCCCAGGCTTGATCAAACAGTGCTGAAATAAGGTTTTGCAAGTAATGCTGCCAAAGAATTAGTCCACCCGACTTTTTTTTAATATTTCTTAGTAAGCTTGCATATTAAGACTTTTAGTGTTTTTCCACCAAAAATCACAGGCAAATAAAATTTAAACATTGCAGATCTTTTAAATAAGCTACTTTCATGTCTTAATATCACTAAACTGTAAATAAAAAATAACTAACATGCATTTTTTCCACACCATTGACCCAAACCATTTCTAACTATTTTATTCAAATGTTATCTTTAGAAATGTTTATTATTCCTATAATTAATTTCTCTCACTTGCATTTCACCATCAGATAAATCACTTATAGCTTTTTTGCTACCTTGATATCCTTATTTTTTTAGGTGGACTATTCATTGGTATTAATCAGTTGTGACGATTTTTAGTTATTATTCTAGACCATTTTTTTCTTCGATGGTTGCAGACTCCAACTAAAGAAGAGATGTTGAAGTCCGAATTCTGTGGTGAATGGAGCAATATAAATCTGGCGAAACATTACTTAGTTGTCATTCCAGTAGGAGCTGTGAAACAACAGCTCTTTGTGTAAGCTTGCTAATTTTACACTATTCAAATTTTATTCTTGTCAGAATATTGGAGTCTTGCCTTGACGCACTTTTGCTATCAATTTGTCAGCCGTTCAAACTGTTATGCTTTAGACTCTCAGCACAGACGAAAAGTCTTTTGAGAACCTGTGTTTTTTTGCTGTCTACTGCCCATTTACTCAAAACCCTCCGAATATCTAATCACATGAAATTTATTGACTACAACCTGCTGAATAGGTTAGACCCTCAAAAGGACTATGAGGAATAAAAAGATTGTTTTTGTTAAGACAGTTTCTGACCTTTAACTTCGGGGAAACTGGCAAAGAATAGCACCTAAGAAAAAGGCATTCTGTATGGATGCAATGTTTCTTTGTTTCCAAGCATGGCTAGGAATAACAGTAAAGCTGTTTAAGGAACAGATTTACAATTTATCAAATAAATCTGAATCCTTCATATCCCAGCCCTGGCTGCACAGTAGTTTCCAGTGCAATAACAAGACTGAACAACTGGCTCATTGTAGGCTGCACAGAGAAGAGGAGGACCCCCAAGGTGTGAATTAATGATTGACCCCTGATGTAATCAGGATAAATAGTCCCCTGCAAAAAAAAAAGAAAGAGAAATTCAAGTTTTCTTCCTGGAAAGGAAGCAGCTTTCTGTCAGTTTCCTACCCTTTTGGGAGACAGTCCTAACATCATTCTCACTTCCAGACACACTGCATCTCTCTTCAGTCAGCCAGAACAGCTCCTCACTTATAAGTCATATTTTTGTTCCTTTTTGGGGGCCTCCTAATTATTTCCCTGAGTTTGCATTTTTCTTTTTTTTTTTCCTGTCCAGACCTTTTCATGACCAGAACAGGGCCAAAGCTCCTGTCTGTGCTGCGCAATGCAGGAACATGATGTTTTAGGGCTTTTGCTCCATCATTCAATGAATTTTGTAAAAACACAGAGCAACGAAGCCAAACTATAAAGCTCCACCAACTGTACCTTATTTTTGTGTTAGAACAGGCCTACTCAGAATTCCCTTTTCTTTAACATGAATGCTGTATTGTTCAAGAAATGTATGGCCATAAATATTTTAAGGGCTTGATTGGAACATTCTCATGGGTTTTCTGCTTTAGGGCACCAACCTAAAATGTTTTACATGATTTAATAGATTTTCCAATCCAGTCCTTAGTTGTTGAAAATGGTATACAGCGGATTAAATGCCAGAATCTTTTATTATTATTGTTGTTGTTTGAAAACACTTTTGATTCCATATATCTGCACCATATAGAGATCTTAAAAGTGCTTGCAGGCAGGCCTGCCAGAGAATTTGTTCACCTGCATGCAGAGGTCTTTCCTATTTCTCAAGAAA
This sequence comes from Lepisosteus platostomus, assembly GCF_059453375.1. Taxonomy (NCBI): domain Eukaryota; kingdom Metazoa; phylum Chordata; class Actinopteri; order Semionotiformes; family Lepisosteidae; genus Lepisosteus; species Lepisosteus platostomus. Next base: position 13,306,447 of record NC_142633.1, on the reverse strand, counting down.
GCCTAGCACAGTTTTTTTGGAAGGTTGGGGGAAAATTGATCTACCAAAGAGGACCAGCTTTGGAGTGAGCTAAGATGTTCCCCAGTTAAGTGTTTTTGGCGGGTCTGAATTCCAGCGAAAATTTGATCATTAAAAAAGGGGTTGAACTTTTTCTTTTAGAATCATGATATGAGGCCAAATATGTAAAATCTTTTAATTTGAAATTCTAGTTTTTATGTGCTAGATTTTCCAGATTTCTTATTTTCCACTGATGCCAGATTGGAAGAGACTAATTTGAGTGTTAAGTATTGGAGCCCTTATTCTCCAGTGGGTATTCATTAATTTATGATGTGTAAGTGTTAAAATAAATTATGCTTGTTTGAAAAAAAATCTATCTTTATTGAACACTTAATTAATATAGTCTCATATTGAACTTTCGGATCACTACAGTTTTAATTGTATTGCACAAATACAATTTCCAATATTGACAATACTTGTATCTTAGCTCCATGTGCCATAAATTGATTCAACAAAAAGTAGAATTTCTTGGCATCCCAGTCTTTTGTTCATAAATCACATACTTTTTTTCTTCTACTGTATGTTACTTCGAATTTATCATCTTTGTTAGCTCTATTTTAGAATTAGCCTCAGCACTAATATCTTTGGCTTTTCTCACGATCTTGAGCTAATAACTAGAACTGCCTTACAATATATTTTTTTACATGTAAAGTTTATTGAAAGCCAATATATTAAATGTTACAAATAAATAAAAGGTTCAGAATATGTGAAACAATACCCCAAGTCTACAAAAATAAGTATTTAAAATGAGCTGGGTTCTAATAGTTTAAATTTCAAAATGAATCTAATTGAATGGATTATTATTTTTTATTCTTCTGTGACTACATGATCTTTTTTACTGCACTGGTTTTACCAGAGGGGAAGAGAGATTGACTGAAACGGAAATTTTGTTCACACTCAGACACACAGTATTTCACACAAGAACCAAAGCTCCATCCACAAGGATGAGAGAAAGATTTTTTTTTTCAGGTTTGCTTACAAGTAAATAACCTTCAATTTAAAAGAAAACATTTTCGAGTCATAAAAACTTATGTTCTTGGCAGGGCTGGCAGCGAGCTCGGGCAGAGTGATTGGAAACACTCCTGCAGTAATTGCGGCCTAGTTAACTCTGATTGCTGGTCCTGTGTTTGGATAGCAAACTGCAGTGGTACGTCTACAAATTACACTGAGTCTGTCTGTGTACTGACACCAGGGTTGTCTAGGCAACCTTAAAAGAGATGTTTTAGTGTTTTTTCTCTAAAGTAAGATACCTTGTGCGAGTATTATTTTTTATTTTAAAAACGTGCCAGATAGGTACAGTATGAGGCTATGCATGTTTTAATGTCCGCCTTGATGAAAGGCGTGTGCTTTGTTTTTTGTTTTTCCCCTTAGACTTTGGTTGTAAATACTCCTGCTACCGTAATACATGTAGCTCTGCTTTCAATTTACAATATGTGCAATAAATTCAAATTCTTTTTATTTTGCACTTTCACACTCGCCGTTAATATTTCCTGAGGGTTTATTTCCAATTTAAAGCTGTCTCCTTGAGCCTTATACAGTACATAAATTCCTATCACTTAGGCTGTCTGAGCCTTCGGTTTGGTTAGTGTAAGAATTGTAACTTCTTACATTAAGTTTGGATAACAGGGCTCTGGACTTGTAGCTGGGAGGTTCTGAGTTCAGATCCTGCATGGGGTAAAGTTATAGCTTTGATTTAGGTATTGTACTGAACATACAGTATACAGCAGTCAATTTATGGTTATTAATAGTTAAAATAACCGTTATGAAATCTTAAAACTAAGATCAGTTAATGAAAAGACTATCAGTATGTTGTTCTATAAAACCACAGAATCCCATCCAGTGTGAAGAAAAATAGCATAGTGCTTTAAAACTCCAACTAGAAGACAAAGGCCTGCATACAGTATGTGGAAGCCTGTGTCACTAGGGTTGTTATTCTCTGACATTTGCTGAAGATATTTCTAAGAAACAGTGCTGCTGTAGTCAGCCATACAGTAGACCAATACCTAACACAGGTGACTAATGGAAAAAAAACACAGATGAACAATAATACCTTTAGACAACAGGGTCATTTCATCATATTATCTGTAAAGTGATCCTGAAGAAAATTGCTCCAATTTTGACTGAATAGTATACAGTATGTCAGACATGGATCAAGTAAAGGTTAATTCTACATTGAAAAATGAAAAGGCGAAATGCAGTGTTTCAGTTATTGAGCCTCTACACCTGAAGAAGGCTCAACAGCTAAAACATTGTTCCTCCTGTCTGTTTTTCAGTGTGGAATTAACCTTTGCTTTGCAGCCAGCCCACGCTGACTCAGCTCCCCATTGGGACACAAGTCAGGCGTAACTTTTATCACTTCTGTTACCAACGAAGGACATTTTCGGACGTGCTAAAAATACAAATCGATGTTTTCCCCCTGCACTGACATTTCTTGCCCGCGGGCGGCGGGGTGTGTTTCAGGTGACAGTGAGGCAGTAGATAACATGTACGAAACGGACCCGGATCTTCCCGCTGCAGAGAGCGCCGAGGAGGAGGGCGAAGACAGCATCATGTCCCCCATCCCGGTGGGGCCTCCCTCTCCTCTCCCCAACACCGAGGACTTCACGCCCAAAGAGGGCTCCCCTTACGAAGCCCCCGTCTACATTCCTGATGACATTCCCATCCCCAACGACCTTGAGCTCCGAGAGTCCTCCATCCCCGGGGCAGGCTTAGGGATTTGGGCCAAAAAGAAGATCGGGTTTGGGGAACGATTTGGACCGTACACTGGAATGCAGAATGCCACGGTGAAAGACACCACTTTTGGATGGGAGGTAAGTCGAACTGCGAAACCAAACTGTAAGAGAAGGAGCGGGAGTTATGTGCCAAGACCATGGGGATACTACTGTACAGTACAGGATGTCCTCATTTCACCAAATGATTTTGCAAGAGATCATCACCCTTTCCATAGACGAACCCCAACGCTTTTGAACTTCCATAAATACTACCAGTTGCACCTATTCGAGTTTTACAACATGGACGCAGTGTTTTGTAGTGAAAGAATGGCTCAGGGTATAATCCTGAACTGTGAACCAGGGGTACATGTGGGTTCCTAGAAACTTGTCGATCTTATTACTCTTCTTTAATGTATTTACACTGAACTATTATTTTTCATTTCAACACATTAAAGAACATTGAAGTTGCTTAACCAGACTCATTTACTCAGTCTTAGTTTTTTCACATGCTTTAAAGGACGAACACTTTGGGCTCATTTTAATATCTGTTGTATGTGAGCTGACGTTATTAAGGGAGTGCTTGATCTAAAGAGTTGCTTAGTCTAGTATTTTTCAAAAGCAATGTAGCTTAGGTAGCAGTGATGAAGAAACAAATAACTTACCTGTATCATAGTTACCTACAGTATATACTGTACATTACAAATGGCATTACCCATGTGACTTTTTTTGCCCAAGATCAGACAAATGCTTGAAGTTAATGTGATCTCATCTACAGTATAGTACCATAACTGTAGTCCTGTAAATCAGCAGCACAATGTGGGCTTGTTGCTTACTGTATAGTATATAAGTGTTGAATCCCCTAAATGATGTGAAAAAGCTTATTGCTTTTTCTTGGTTTTCAGTTCAGTGCCTCGAACTGTGCTGGAGAAACATGTTACAATTAGCAGCAAGACGCATGCTGTATGGCACAGTGCCACAGAGAAGTTTCCTTTGTAAAAGTTCATATTATGACTAGACCTTTAAAACACTCAGGGCATCTCTCCAAAAACTACACTCTTTCACTGTAAGCGATTTTGTTAGGAATTACAGCTAATAGTGCTCATCAGCAGACTGTATTTTACCCATGAACATGTTAACTGTAAATTCTTTTTATACTGCTAAATTGTTACCTGAAGGATTCCATTGAAAAGTACATAATGCCAAGCCTGTTTCGGTGCTGTTTAAGGTAATTGCATCACATTTTATAAAATATTCAAATATAATATAAGAGGTTCTTTGTTTGTACAAAGGGTTGTTGTGGTCTTGTCATGGTGGAGGGGCTTGAGAGCTCCAGGGAGCTCTGGAGTTACAGTAAGTTTTGGGGAGTTTTGTGCTTCTGGTTGGGTCACCCTTGGCAAATCGGTCGCAGGTGAGGGGCCAGACGAAGAACGATCCAATTATGGTTCCATTAACTAAAAGGACCTTGAATGAATCAGGGACACCGGCACCAGACTCTGGAGCCAGGCCCAAGTATGGTGTTCGCCAGCTAGCGCCTGATGGCTGGACCTCCTACAGTACGTAACCCGGCCAGGCTCAGCCCAAAATGGCTGCGTGGAGGATTGTCTTGTGGCTTCACCACCCGCAAGATGAACGGTGTGGGCTGGGTGCAATGCCAGTCAGGTGACAGGCACAAGCGGGACGGATCTGAATGGACTAGACCTTGGGTGTCTGGACCAATTTACACAGCCGTGTTGTCAAAGCTGTTAAGGACTGGCTGGATGGATCCATCAGCAATTAGCAATCAAATGAGCCAATCATATGGGTTGAAGACCTCTGGGCTTTGTAACCTGTCTTGCGTTCTTATGTTGAAAGTTTGCCTTGTGTCATATCAAATGTAGAATGCAAAGATTCACTCATTTTAGCCCTGCCAGGGGAACGCAGCCTGTGACAGAACCCTAATGTCCGTTGTTTTCTGCAAAGCCCTTAGGGCTCACATTCTTATCAGAGATAGCCAAAACAGCCAAGCACTGATAGCTATCACAGGGTTCCCCAAGGAATATGAAACAAGAATATGTCATCTCATTGCCTCTGGTATTAAAAAAACAAGCAGCTCTGAAAATGAACTATGGGTGAAAATATAGGCTTGCAATTATTGATATACCTGTAACTATAATCTGTCAAAGTTATGGATTAAGCTAAATGTACAGTGTTATTAGCATTTGTAAAATAATTCATCAGAATGAACATTTGTTTTCAATTTCACATATATCCATCTCAGTGAGGAAAAACACTTCCTTAAGATTCCTTGATTGTTGGATTTTGCCAAGTGATTTCTTTCAGAGCCTGTTATTTAACATGGACACAAGTCTAAAACTTCAGCCTGCGATTACAAAAATAATTATTGCTGGAGAGTGTGTTCCATTAGAGCTGGCAAAGCAGAACCAATTCATTTTTATCAAGGGATGCCAATCTCTCATTAAAGAAAGTTGAATATAGCATTTTAAGACTTGTGTGTTATATATATACTGTAAATTACCACCCTGCTTTCATTTAAAGACTTATTCCAAAGATATGTACTGAAGGTGAAATGACCCAGTGTGGATCAGTATTTTGGATTCCCATATACTAATGTATGACTGTAAAGACAGTTCTTTACATGTTTTAGTACTTCAGATTATCAGCACTGCTTATCTTTTCTATCAGAGCAAATCTGTTAGTAAATGCAGGAGGAACTGTTGATAGGTACAGTATGATTCAATAGCTGATGGCGTTACCACTCATGGCTCATATTAATCATTCATAATAAAGACTGTGTGTGCATGTACATTATTTCTCGCAGTTCAGAGGTGTTGTCCAAGTGCTGTGTCCGCCTGCTGCAGTGGTGCTGGTTTTTAATGAGACCGATTCAGGTGGAAGACGTGGAGTCTGGTCTGCCCCAAGGCAGCAGCCACTGCAAGGTGTTAAGTTAGATTCGTTTCAGCCGAGATGGACAGCTCAATCTAGGAGATGTGTAGCTGGAGGCCACATCCATTCACCTTCTCACGGGCTCCTCTGCCGAGAAAGTAATAAGACTCAGAATCATCTATTTAAAAACCATTACACTCCTTTTATCATAACATAATATAACATTCACACCCCGCTTTCCTATTTCAATCAGGGTGCCTCTTTAACCCCCTGCTGGAGCCTCAGAGAAGATCTTTCAGCAAGCTTCCTGTCAGCTCAGGGCCTCAAAAGAGTGATGTGCTATTATTAGAGCTGTGATCCAGTTGGATAATGTATTGACTTTAGAGAAGACCGTACAAAAGCCTCTACCGACAATATCACCTCAGCAGTGCCAGCCATGCTGCCTTTGGATTGAGGGACTATGGAGTAGATCCCCTTTAGGGAACATGTTTCTCCATGTGCTCTACAGAGCCGACACTGTCAGTGCAAGTCACCCATTCTCTTGCACTGGTGTAGGGCAAAGGGCAGTGTGTTTAGAGCCATTGTGTTTCTCATTGTGTAAAGTTTTTATTTGACTTGCCTGTTGAACTGATAGACCATGGCTTGATATATTATGATTTCAAAACTGCGGAAAGAGAAAAAAAATCCAATTGAAATTTAACTTTCCTAGGAAAGCTGTAGGCTGTTAACTGAAGCCCTGAAGTTACAGTATTGAATGCAGAAGAATATGTATTCACCATTCATCCCTAATACTAATTTATATATATTATATATTATATATTATATAATATATATAATACTATCTAACATATATATGCATATGTCTTATTAAATAAAAATGCATAATAGAGTAATATTCTTGCAAATATGAAAAAGGGTGTCTATGGATTATTTGTGAGATTTTATAATAGAATAATTCCTTCTCAGTCTATTAAGACTTCTACTAAAGCAGTAAGATTGTACTAAAAATGTTAGCCATATTGTAAAAGAACACATACACTTACTTGTGAGCTAATTATCTTGGGATTGTCATGGTATGGCTGACTTTGTATTCTGAATAATCAAGTGGCTGCTAAGTGGCAGTTAAATATTAACAAGGTGACTCTGTTATTAAGATTAATGGAGCTAAGTGAGTTGACTCCCACTTCATTCTTTTTCATGACACAGAATAAAAGATCTTCAGCCTCACCTCAAATGTTTTTCACACAGGATTTAGCACGATGTCTTTTTTCAGTTGATGAGTCATAGTACTCCAGAGTTTGAAATTCAGGAAAAAAACAGATTGAATGCTTTCAAAACCTGCAATGATGCTGTTTTTTTCATCTTTCCCATAACCCTCTGTTACGTACAGGACTGTTCTGTTGTGTTTCTGTTATTCCATTGCGTATTTTCACTATGTTTGTGTCCTACCCTGTCTTTTAAATGCAAAAAAACAAAGCCATTGTTCCTGAGACGTAAGACCTTGAGTGTCTGTTTAAAGACGACTAGATGAAAATTATTGATTCTAATAAAAGTCTAGACAATTAACACTCTCATTACACACTGTGTAATTACTAACTTGCTATTGATTAGGCACCACAAGTCGATCAGTGTGTCTTGTTTACTACAAGCTACCAAGCAAAATGGTAGTGGTGATTTCATAGGAATTTCATTGGGCTCTGCAGGAGGAAAGGATTTTGTCTTCTATCTTGGTATGAGTAGTACTTTAGGTTTTTGTGATAAACCTCTGCATGATAAATGTGAACTGCTCCCTATAATACTTTTCCCATTTCTGCAAGCAGTCACCCTAAGACTCGGACATTATGTCCAGTTGAAAACAATCACGTTCCTGTCTTATTTTCTTTTTTGTTGATATTGCAGTTCCAAATAGTGTGGTTGATTCATATCCCAGATTGCTGCTACAAAGAAGCAGAAGCAGTGACCTTGATATGACTTGTGTTCCCTCGCAGATCTGCTATTTGCACCTATCGCATTGAGTATTTTTCCATATCAACATTTCTCTTCTGATCAAAAGACTGGTACACACAGTTTCTGTTATTTACCTTCCTATTGACTTTGCGATACACTGTTTTTTTTTTCCCTTTTGGTCTACGTGACAGGCATTTCGCTTTCCATGGTGATCCTCATATTTCTGTGGCATTCCTTTGTCCTCTGATCCCTCCCTGACAGCTACCTTTCATGCCAGTAGTTCAGCTTTGTTTGTCCTTCAGCTAACGTCCTCAAACACTCGCTCCGCCCTGACGCTATCTGCCCTGACCCTGCCTCCCAGCCTTCTCTATTTGCTCCCATTGTGTTACATCACTTAAAGCAGCGAGCAAGTGCCAAGATAGCACTTAGTGGGCGCAGTTCACAACTTGTCTGGTCTGTTTGCCCATGGAGGCGTTTATCTTGCAAGGTGAAAAAGCGCAAGGTACGGAGCTGATAGTGTGCAGAGAAAAACGTTGCACACGACGACGATCGTGCCCGATTTCAATTTCGTGTGACCTTTTCGTTCAACTGGGTTCATTTTTTTTTTCTCCAGTTGGAAGTGACAAGACCCGAATCATAGCTGCAGGAATTGCACGTTGTCTCATCCATTTGAAACCAATTCTGGCCATGAAACAATCAAGTGAATATTGGAACTCTGGATACTCAGAGGATGATTGTTCAGCTCAGGCATCATCTGCGCTCATAAAAACCCTGCCTTTGTTGGAGGTTTCAAATTGATGTGGCATGGGAAGACTTCCACAAGAGGAAGATCACCATGACAAAGGGATGTTTTGAAAAAAAAAATAACAACACTCTCAAAGCCTAGAATGGCACACGTACTGAAAAAAATGTTCAGGCAACTCGATGACAAAAATTCAATCCATGGGATTAATAGAACATGTCGACAATTTGAGCTGTCAAGGCACATGGTTCATTAGCATCCTTAACAAATCAAATCAGCGGATGAAGATAATTAAATGATGTGAAGACTGCTTTAGGCAGCAAAATAGATTCCATAACATAAATACTGAAAAAGTCAATTTTAATCATTTATATTAGTCAATGACTACAGTGGTTTTTCTTAACCTTAAACATTTAAAATACCTGAAAGGAGGTTGTTTAACTGAGTGAGTTCATAAAGTATTAAGTGTCAGGTGTACATTTTTTAAGTCATTTTGTGTGAAGCGTTAATTTCTCAGAAACTTTTCTTACTTCCTCAGAACAGTATTTGCTAGCTGTTTCAAAACCTACAGTATGCATGATATGTTCTGTTTTAAATTGAATTGCAGACTGCTTTTTAACATTGTTAGGCGATTTTCTGAGATGTTTAAAACTTCCACCTTGTTCTTTCATATCAAACCTGCTCTCTACATCATAGGCAGGACTTCAAAAGTTATAATGATTGCTTTGTGTAGTTCAGCAATACTGTAGATGATTTCAATTGTTTTTTATTTCACTAATACAGCAAGAAACTTAAATTTATGAATGAAAAAAAGTTAAAGACTAACTATAATACAGTAATTTTAGTCTGAGTTGTAATTTCTTCCATTTACTTTCATTTTATTTAGGTTTAAAACATGCTATTAGCCAATTTAATCCAATTTTCCCCAGCTTTCAGTGCACTCCAGTGGAACAGATTACCCCTAATATTAAACATATGGTCCCTGTTGCCGTAGAAACACAAAGTCAGATTTTAGGAGCTCTTGAAAATAAATATCATACATTTCTTCAGTGTTCAGCCATTGTCAATTTGTTTCCTTGAACAAATGCTGCTGATTTTGTTTTGATAAAGGAGGTTCATGCAAATTACATGTCAGAATTAATTACTAGATTGATACCTTTTAATTTGCTAGTAATGTATTACAAACATCTGTTAATTAATCTAAAACAAGATGAAAGTTGTCTATAAAAGAGGGAGAAATGAGATCAAAGAGTCTTGCATTCATTTTTGACTGCTAAAGATTTTGTACTGTACATCAGCCATGCATGGTGAGACAGTGCTGCTCACTGTGGTACATACAGTACACTTGACGGACAACTTAATTTCTCCAATATATGGAAAAAAAACTTGCACTGACATTTTTTTTACTTTAATTATTTTAACTTAGAAATATAGAGTTCAGCTGCAAAAGGGGATATAAGAACATTAAGAAAACAAAGAAACTAAAAATGAACAATTTCTATTCCTTCTGTATAAACAGTAATTAAAAAACAAAACTGAAAAGCGCAATTCTCTGTGTGACTCACTGCATGTTAAATGTATTGTGATGCTTATGTAAAATAAATACCACCCAAATCTTACAAACTAGTTATCCTTCCAGTCCAACTTCTTCACGTACAGTGAAATTCACTCACACGGTTTCTAATAAATCACCCGATCATTTGTGCCATTCTGCCCTAGGGGAAGAAAGACCATGATTACTCAATGACTGTGTAAATAGTGACATTTGCCAGTGTTGTGTGTATTGTCAGTTATGCAGTGCCCTCAGTTGGAGACATTGGTATGGGTATGTGTTGAGTTCCTTTTTAACTGGGACCCTTCAGTTCATCCAAGACTTCTTGTACTTATGATGTTCTATTTCATAAGGAAGATTGGCCATAAACTCTTATGAAATAGCCACCAACACCTTTTCACTTAATGCTGCAGGACGAAGTTAAGAACGAGTAGATATATGCTCAAATCAACAATAACTAAAAGAAAATATCATATTTGTGTGAATTTGGGAATGTAAATGTGGCTGTCCCTCTGCATTGAAAGACGTGTCATGGAAAACGTATATTTTCTAATGGTAATGCTAAATAAGTTCTATTTATTTAATTTTTGTTTTTACCCAGATGCATCCATTGAAAGCAGTCTCTTTTTTACAACGAAAACGTGCATGATCACCTATTTGTACAGCCAGGCATTTACTGGCACAGTCTTTACCCAAGGGTGCTGCAGCATCAACAGGAGCATCTACCTGAGATTTGAGCCCATGACTCTCTAATCCAGTCTAGATCCCTAATCTCTGTCCTGTACTGCTTTCAATTTCTCATTGTGTCTATAAACATTGTAGAAAGATGGAAATACCTTGGTATTAGTTAATGATATAATGGCACTCTATTGTCAAATGGGACACCATGTTATTTCTTGAGTTGGTGGTCAGATTACTGCACATACTGTACAGTACACTTTCAGTCAATTATGTTTCCGTGTTGTTTGAGCTGATGAGTCTCTGCCTTTTCAGTTTTATTTGTTTGATTAGTCATGTAATCCAACTCTGTGGTTCACTTGCACATCAGGCATCTTCAAAACATCTTCAAAAATATTTCCTTATATGTAACTAGCAAAACAAATATATAACTAATATTAGAAATGTAATTAATTTGAAGAAAAAAAAACATATGTACATTGTATTATTTTAAATGTGCCATAACATTTTAACCACTAAGCAAAGCCCTAGGAAGTAATGAATTTTCTTTGCAGTAGTAATTTGATTCTTTTTCCAGATAATACTATCCAAAAACATTGCTCATTAGTTTAAAGAGCATGACAAATCCTACATATTTTGTAAGAATAAGTCAATTGCTTCTACACACTGAAAGATACTTGATTTAAGTTGGTCTGTAGCAGTGTGATTGGTTTAACAGATAAATGTTATGAAGAAATTGTACTTTAATTTAAACTGCATTAATATTCTTAAAGATTTTGTCAGAATCGGAGTCAATTGCTTGTGCTCACTGAAAGATACTTGATTTAAACTGTCTAATGCTAAAATAAAGCATATACAGTAGTCTCCAAACATACTTTTTGATGTCCTTAGGGATTTTATAGTGAAACATTTGAAAAGCAGTTGTACTAAAATAATTCTATCAGTAGGTAGTATAACTTAATCCAGTAATTTAAATGATTGGGTATACTTAAAACTATTAAGCACTGTAACTGTAGTTTGAAATGAAATGTATATTGTGTTGTGTTTGTCTTTTTTTCATGTAAAGCTGAATGATTGATTCATCTCCCCAGCACAGCCACTGGAATTAATTGTGGTTTGTGCTTCTTTATTAACCGATAACTATGAGCAATTTTTAAAAGTTTGCATCAGTGCAGCAGCAAATAGAAAAATTTTGGTTCTTTTAAGAATGATTATTTTGTCAATGCTACCTGGATCCTGTATAAAGTACAAGGTTTCCATACCCTTCATTAGGTGAGGCTGATAGGGTCTTGGTTTATTTTTTAAATACTGTGCGTTGATGGACACTGTGATTTTTGTCTCTTTGAGAAGCATAAAGTATTAAGATTTAGAATAGTAGTATTATGTTTAATCGACTGTTCATGATTGTTGTAAACTTGAGTAACTTTGTTGCATAAGTGTTAGCATCTTCTAAGAGAAAGAGTTGATTGGGCACTGGGCATTACGTGGTTTAGCCAGTTGTCTGCCAAACCAGAAGAAAATAGAAAGAAGAACACATGCAAACATGAAAGAAAATGTGGGCATTTTACCAAGTGCACAACACCTTTGTGTCATCAGTATTTCAGGGGCTGGACTAAGGCACCTCAGGTAGGCACTACCTAAGGCACCAGCCAGGGAAGTTCTCTTTAGCAAAGAGTCCTGTTTTTTGTAGAACACCTTAGTAAGTGTAGCACAGACATGCATAATTATAAGTTACTTGCTGTCTACAATGAATGCTACAAATGTCCATTTTTCACAGCACTACAGTGATGAAGTATAGGACCTTACCTGCTGCTATTCCTATAAACTCACCCTAAGACATTTATAATTTTATAAAAATTATAATTGTAATTATAATTATAATTTATAATTTATAATGCCTTAGGATGAGTTTACTGTATATTTGTAAATGGCCAATGTTAATCAGTATAATGAATCTACCTGTGTCATGTCAGTTCAATAAAACATCAATGTACCTGCTATTAAAAGATGTCATTTTCCTGTAAAACCTCACAAATCTATTACATTTATAAGTAATACATTTGTACTGTGAATTGCTGTATTTGTACTGGAGAAACTGTATGGTAAGGTACTGTTGTATCTTAGGGCTGATTCATTTTTTCAGTTTCTTCATTTTAATAATCCTTATCTTTATCTGTCTGCTTTTTAGTAAGTTGTTACAAATGCTTGTGTGCTCTGCGTACTCAGTAGTCTTCCTTTGGAAGCATACATGTTACATGGAATTACTGGAAAACTGAATAGTCTCAGTGGTTTGGAAAGAGGTGTGCTTTTTAATGTTAAAGAAGAAAATAAACTACTTCCAGACTGGCAACTCTGATCATAGTTTGTAGGGAATATAGAAATGGATGGAAAGGAATAATTCAGGACAATAATATACGGTTACGTATGAGAATTGTGATTGATTGCCCATAATTAAAATTAATTTAGCAGGCAGTTTTAAAACATTGTTTACTTCCGATTACTTAGAAACTCCTGTTGTTTGGTTCATCAAGAAAAATTGGACAATTAATTTTATTTTTGTTTTATATACACTTCTCAACTAGAACATTATTACGGTTACAGCCTCCCTTTGTATATATCCATTGCCAAACAAGTTCAGCTCCCGCAAATAGAAAGAAAAATTAAAAATAGCTGAATGATTTGCTTAGACACCTTAATGTCCTGAGTAATAACAATAACTTCTGGCTCAGTCTTTGGCCCCTTACACTATCTCTGTGATATTGCTCAGCTTCTTAATCATCATTTCCTTACCAGATGTCTAATGCCTTTTTGCTTTATCATGCAATTGAAGGAAATAGGATTGTTGTGACGTCTGCAGTGAGTTCCACTGATCCACCTGGTAGCACGCCCAATAAGGCAACAATCCCATCAGCCCGGATTCTGAACTGGCAATGTCATGTGACCTCCCAAGAATGCCAGCTTCAATGTCAGGTGCTCTGACAGAGACGCACTTTGTCTGAGTGAGGATATGGGTAGAAACTGAAAGCTACTTCATACGTATCTTGAAAATGATGAATATTGTCAATTAATGTGTGAATTTTTAAGTATTACATAATGAAAATGACTGATTCATTAATGACGTAATAAGTAATTTCAACACACAATTCCATTCAAAGGAAAAGTTTCAAAGTATCACGCTCCAGTGCAGGTTATTTTAGCTCCAAATACAAAATTTAAAATGTTGATACTATTTTTCATTGCCATATGAATGCTAGTTCTGTTTTCCATTTGTATACTGGCTTTGGCCATCATCATGTTTATGTTACTTTTTGCAAACTAGGAGCGCATTCTTCTACTGTAAATGTGATGCAGTCTTAGTGCTCTATTTGGCATGGAAAGCCAGAGTTCAGGTATATACAGCAATGCCACCTACTGGTCAATGGAAATATCACAAATCTCGAAAATGCTTCTGAAATACAAAAGGAGTATGATGAATTGCATGTCACTGAAAACCCTCCAACGACCGTGAAAACCTTCTTGGCTTTTGAGAAAGAGAGGACTGTTTGTGAACGTCCCCTAGTCCAATGTCCGATCAATGTCTGAACCTGCCATTTCAGAGCAACAATGATGCAAACTCAGCTGGCTGCCACTATTCTGTCCCCATGGCGGGTGGCAGCTTTTCACCTCATTAACCAAGGAGAGAGGGCCTCACCTCTCGCCTGGTCCTGCCTTTCCTGATCCATGAACATGATGGATCACTCTGGTGCCCTCAGAGCCTGAACACAGGAGCTGAACTGAGATCACAGGCGCCTGGCCTTCCCACTGCATGCACTCCACACCACCTGCTACACAGACAGCAGTGACGACCAAACAGTTTGCTAGCATTTGCATGTAGTCTGGCCTTTTCTGAAAGTTTGACTTTCATTGGCCTTCAAGCCAGAGGGCATAAAGAGAGAAAAGGAGGTACACAAGGGATTGTGGAACTATGGAGGAACAAGCTGCCCAGCCATGGGTTAAGGTTGATACTCTAGTTTCGTGCCAGAATGGATGCATTTTCTACTGAATAAAAGACAAGCTAGATGGGCCAGATAGCCTCTTTTATAGCTGTTTTTATGTATCTTATGTATATATGTTGTCTGACTTTTTGTCTTCTCTCATGTTGTTTTCAAGTACTATCAGAGCTCTTGCTATACTTTTTAAAGAGGAGACTGATATGAATATATTACTTTATAAATACTTATGATGCTCTTATTGCCAATGAAGATGGAGAACAAACAAAGAGGCTTAGCATATGGCTAGCATATAAACCATTGCATATGGTAGAAATTAAGCTAATATTATTGTATCTTTTTCTTATGTTTTCTTCCATTGCAGGTGCACTGTAAATGTAAGATTTGTCTTGTAACTTTTATCGGTTGTTAATTTTAAGGAACTATCCCTCACCCCCCTCTTTCTCATCTCTTCCTTCTTCTCCTCCCTGCTATTTGGATCTCAGTGCTGTTAATTCTACCTTATCAGTGAAGTAATTTAGCAAGCGCAGCTTGGGTTTCTGTCAGCGAGGACTGGACTATTGTCTGACGCAGCTGTAGTTGAGATAAACCCTCACACGGAACAAAGTCTGCCTGACCTTTACAACCAAAATCTCACTTGTTTCCCTCAAAACTAATTTATCAGGCTTGGTTTTGGCCTAGTCTCACAGCAGAGGCCTCAAAGAACATTAGGAAGAGGTTGAATGAGCAAGAGAAGGATGGGAGAGAGGGATTAAGATGCCTGGCTGGTCCTGCCTGTATTTCCACTGCCACTTAAAACTATTAACTGGAAACTGCAATGCAAGCAAAGCATTCAGCTGCATTTTCTGCAGACCTCTAAAGGTCTGAAAGACATGTGGAATTCTATTCAGTGTTTTTTTCTTTCATGCTCTTGCAAACCTTATTAAGGTCAAGAAAATAATTAAAGTCCGGTGATACCAAAACTTTTAGAGATGGGAAAATGATTCACAAACTGTATTTGTTGTGTCCATACAGCTGAATCTCTTTTACTGTAGGTACTGCAATGTGTGACATACTGTACAGGTTATATCGACAGCAAGATTATAAGATTATTATTAATAATTATATTCCTTTAAAAAATAAACAATCTCTTTTCCTGTACTCTAATACTATTACTGATGAATTAATCATGAGCATCAACAACAATAATAATAAACTATATTTTACATAGCGCCTTTACAAGTAGCTTCTCAAAGTACTTATCTGATTCAGTATTAAAATCTCATGAGGCAATAGAAGATTAAAAAAAGAGAAGGAATTTCTAATCAAGCATGTTTATCACGTAAGTGATTCAGGTACATTGACAGGCAAATACTGGAGAAGCCTGTGCCTGTTGTTCTCTTGAAAGAGTGGGAGAGGGGGATGGAGGCTGAGGGCTTCCTACCAGCAGTGGAAACGCATTAAAAGTTCCATTTTGCACACTGTCATCCTTCAACTTGATGAGCACTTAAAAATGTAAATCCAAAATCCCACTGTCCGTCAGTCTTCTTCATCAAAAGCCACTGGAGGCAGGGGGAGGGTGCGGGACAGGCAGGCCGGAGCTGAAAGGAGAGGCTCAAGTGCCCAGTGGGGCTGAAGCTGGCCACTCCAGGATTGTCAGGGTCGCCCTTGAGCCTGCCTGTTCGCTGGGGTTCCCAGGGAGATGAGAGCCCGGGAGAAGCACATAGGGATTAACTTTTCACATGGCTGTGAATCTGTGCTTGAAAAGACCTGACAACCAAACAGCTTTATTAAAAAACAGAAAGAAGAAGAAAAAAAATAGGCTGTTCACATGATGACTCTGAGGGGTTTGTGGATATGGAGTGTCTTTCTGTTTTAAGAAAGCCCTCCCTGTATGAATGATCAGAATGGCTCTTATCCCTCTTGTGTCTTCGTCACCCTTCTCAAGTTGAGTGAATTCTGTGTGGGTAAAGAAAAATGCAGCTGCAGATCATTTTTTAGAATATTTAAATCGATACGTTAAAGCATCATCTTTATGTGCTGTAAGGGCAGAATAAAGCATTTGGTCCTAAAGATGTTCCAAGGCAGGTAATGCACTTTTAAAAGTATTTGCCCTTCTCTTTCCTTTAGCAATGTTTTTAATTACCTACTAATGAGTTCTTTAACTCCACTAATCATTTACACTGTTTACCTGCTTCCCTTTTAGCAATTACAGTTATTTGGAAAATGTGACTGTACAACATTAGGTCCTAGGGGACAATTTAACTGAATCTGGCTTGTCTTCTGTTGCACATGAAAATAGATCGCCAGTCTGCACATACCATTTTAGACCTACTTTACAGCATCTCTTGGCAGAAACGTCTCTGCTCATGGAGCTAAGCCAGGTCTACTAGAAGCTATGTAGTGTGGAAGCTTTAGTAACAAAATGCAAACCATGGAATTTGTTCAGTGCATTTTGGTCTATGGGTAAGATCCTAAGTTGGAATTCCTTGTCTTTAAGGGATGTTTTATTGTAGCCTTGATAAAGGTATAAAGAGCTCCAAAATGTTACAATAAGAATTCTTAGAAAGATTGGCAATGTTTTCAAAGCAAGAGCTGTTGCGTCTAGACACCTACTGTATAAGGTGGTCTTTGTGTTGTTCATGTTTGTAACTAATCATACTGTACTATGCAATCCTATATACGCTCCATTACACTGTACAATAAGGCCTTTTCATTTACAAATAACATTTATGCTGATTATATGGCGATCCTGCATACCTCTATTTTCTTTGGTACATTCTGTAAGTACCAAATTCTCAGCTTGGGTTTAAAACTCTTAGGTTTAAAATGAATCCCAGAAAATGCCCTTCACAGAAAGACTTGTACAAACAGTAAGAACAGGAAAGCAGGGAAAAAATAAAATAAAAAAAGAATAGAGAAACGCTGAGTAGGTCAGGTGAAATGAGTTACTTCTAGGATGGGTGTTATGTACTTTTTCTAAGTCTTCATTGGTCACACTGGAACTTCCTGGGCTAGAGGCAAGAAATCATTTGATTTATGAGCAAAAGATTTTGGAAAGGCACTAGCCTGAAAATGTGACTGCTGTGATTCTCATTTCAGTTTTCTTTTGCCCAGCCCATTCAGCACACCAGAGTTTATTAAACTGAAAAAAAAAAACTGAAAGGCCTCACATGGGTGCTTAAAAAAAGAAAACGTGAGAATGGGAGAAAAGAACAAAAAAAACGATGTATTGTAAATTGGGGTTCTGTATTTTCACTTCATGGCTCCGACAGTTTCCTGCTCTGATGAATTAACTGTCAATTCATGTTAGCAAGAAAAATCAAAACAAATAGTACACCCAGAGTTGTATTGACTTTCTCAGTGAGTAAATCAGGAAATCAGGCCCTGTAAACTGGCCACTTATTACTCTTACCAAGTCACAGCAGATGAACAAGAGGGCAGTGCTGCGGGTTTTTACTGTGTCAGTGCCTCAAGTAATCTTTACATTAAGGTACTTCCTCATTGCGATTCTGGAGCAAGACGGGTATCTACAGTACACATTTTAAAGCTGTGTGTTTTGTGTGAACAATAAAACAATAAAAAAAGATTGATTCACTCCTGTTTTATCATTCAAACATTAGAAATAGGTCGGCTTCCTCCGAAAACTTTATGCAAAGAAACTGACCAAACCTAAGTGGAGGTCAGCCAGGTCTCTTGATGATCTGTGCTGACGGTAATCTTGTCAGCTAGCGCCTCTGTTAGCTTCTGCTGTGGTTTTGAACTTCCACAGTAAACACAGAAAGACTGGTGAAGCCTGGTGAACACCCTAACTACACCGCTTGTCATTGGGACTCTTCATAGCGCAGTCTCAATCAAATTCTTAGCTGAGATCAAGAAGTACTGCTATGTGTTCCTCTTTGTCACATTGTGCATTTAGGTTCTGTCTCAAGGTTTCAAAGCCTTCTAGGAATACTGTGCATTGCATTTCGAATGTACCTCTTATGGATACATGTCACATTTTATGTTGCCCTAACTTTCATGTTCTCTACTCCCGTCTTGGCATTTCAAGATATGCTCCTTCATTCTTTCCTGTCCCACTCTTATATTCATGGAAGATACATAGATTAATCTGATATTCACATTTCACTAAAAAAGTGGATGAGATATCAGACTTTCTATCTCCATTTTAAAGGCCTCCTAGTCCCAGGATTTGCCCTGTGTTTCTCCAATGCCAAGTTCTTGGATAAATCCCTTAATTCCTGTACTTGAATGTTCTTTGGTGTTGAAGTAATCTCAGTTCAGATATTCATGTTTAAACATGCAAACACACAGTTAATTGATAACAATTCATTAGAATCGTTGATATCTGGTTTGGTACAGGGCTGTGGTGAAAAGCCCATTTAAATGACATTTACTGATGTTAAATCTTTTGCTTTACTAAGGACTAGAATAACAGCAGTCTTATAGAACAAAAGGAGAAATGCATGACTTATAATATGCAAATAATGATAATCAATTATCAGGTGTAAAAAGTGGCAGTCTGATGTTATTGGGGTGGTTTGATTGGGCTGTAATGAAAGGTCATAAAAAGGGAATTTTTCTGGTGTCTTCAATAAAATAGTAGTAGTGGACTTCTTAGTCAGTATGTGTGTGTGTGTTGGGTGGGGAGTTTGTCAATAGTGAATAGGAGCAGCCCCAACTTCCACCAATCTTACACACATGTACAGACACACACACATACCCAGGCCACTAATAGTTTTGCGGTGAGACCAGGGCTCACTCAGATCGACAGGGATTGTTCACGAATTAGCCAAAGTCAGGAGCACCTAAATAGGTCCACAGAAGTGAAGGGGAAATGAAAGTTAGGGCACGATTGAGCCTGAATTAGACAGCCTATTCAGAACCACTGAAAGCCTCCAAGCCTCCCTTTCTCTGGGAGTAAATTGGGAGGAAATCTGGCTATTGTCCTGTGTTTTGAAGTGGCTGGGTCTCTTTGTGAGGTGCTTACCTATAGATGAGTGGCTAGACAATGAAAGTGGATGTACAAGGGTCAGAGCAAGGCCAGAGAAGGAGAGAAGTAGCTGTGTCAAAAAATGCCTGAAAAAGAAAGTGCGGGCTACGACAAGGAGACATCTGCATGCACGTATAAGCTCTTTTTTCATCTGTCCATCTAACGGTTGGAAATTCTTTAACAATGCAGACACGTGGATTCATCAAATAGAGAAAAAAAACATGATTTCCATTGGAAGTGGTTCTTTTTCTAAGATATGACTTTTTGCTCATAGGGTTTGCTTGTATGGACGATTGTTCAAAAGTGTATTTGTGTCCAATACTAAGGAACTGTTTTAGTCTGCTGTTTTGGAGAAGACATAATTGGCAACTGTAAAACTCCATACATTCGCATTGCTTTCCCCTTGTATTTATGATTGGTAAAATGAGAAGGTAGGACTTTTGTCATTGCCAAGTGGTGAATACTACATGTGCACTGTCCTAAAGAATTGATTGAACTGCAGGAGCAATATTGTCTTTTCACATAAGGGGAATGATACATTTCAGCTGAATTTAAATGCTCATAGCTCTTCTGTATCATACAAATGAATGTATTGGTTATGTGCACCCTCTAGTGCACATGGCATATAGTATTGCCTTTTTTTTAACGTGTGCCACCACCGAGATCAGATCAAGAGTGCATAAATCAGAATTGTCAAAAGAGTGGGATACACATCTCCAAAGTGAAAAGTCCATTTTTTTTCTTCTTAGCACATTTTGCAGTCTGTAACGTACTGTAGCTGAGTCCTTGATTTTTTTTTTGGTGTTGTTTGGACGTAGTAGGGAAAGGAAGTCCCTCTGACAGCTTTGGCTAATTTGAACACCATTTACCCCTCAATGAAAAACCATCAAGACTAAAGCAGTGCCGCTAACCAATTGACCTTATTCAGTGGAGGAATGATATGCTGGGAAATCAGCCAGGTTTGCTGTGGTTCAGAAAAGAGCAAATTGGATGCATGCTTTGTTCTCCTCTCTCCCCATTTCCTTTTCTTCCGCAGCCCTGCTCCAGTTAAGTCATCTCGTCTGTTTGGTTGGAAGCCTGCAGGGTGGGAGCTACAGGTGATTCTGAGTGGCTGGAGGTGTGTTGCAGGAGGAGTGTCTGGACAGCAAGTAGCACCACCAACACGTCCCTCACTGTTGGGGAAGTGTAGGGCCAATGAAGGAATCCCCTCGGCTCTAGAGCTCAAAACAAGTCACTCTTATATTTACTGCCTTGGAATAATAGTTACCTTCTGAAATGAAAATTCACCAGTTATTGTTTTTTTAGAAAATTAGTCTTTGACATGATAGAAAAATTCTGTTTGAATACCAATCAATATTTGGGAACTTAGTCAGCCCACCAGACTTTACAACCCAGCTATTTTTAGATCAAACTGCATGTGTTATTTTATAGCTATGGAGAATACTGGAGTTTGATTCACTGTTTCAAGCAAAGATCAATCCAGTGCATTGATCTAGCTCTGCTTCAGAGGGGAGAGTGCCCCCTACTGACTCATTGACGGAGCTTTCACCACCTGAAGTGTTAAGTATCCCCCCCAAAAGTGATCCCTTTAATTGTCTCATATTACCCGAGAGCACTACAGTATATCATGTGCAATTAAGGCCACTGCTGCTGTTGTTATCATCTGCGAGGTTTTGTTAAACCTTATGATGTGAGTATTAAAACTGGGAGAAAGAAGGATTTGTTTGGCGTTGCTGTGGTAAACACAGGGAGCACTGTCATGCTGGCAGCCAGATTGAATTTCTTTCAGCGTTCTGCAGATATTAAGAGCAACTGTTTAAGGTCTCGGGCGTGGTGCTCAGTCACTGTCGGGGTAATGATGGTCAGTAATGAAGTGGGTCTTTCCTACAGACCTGGCCGGCTCTCGTCCACCTTCCCTCCTCTCTGCTGGCCCCAGTGCCCCTGTTGCTTTATGGCGTGTTTCTCGTCACTCTGGGTACCCTCTTCCTCTGAGTGCCCCCGGGCCTTCCGGAGTTCCCCTTCAACATTCTGCCCATGTCTGCAGCCTCATTAATCAACGTCAACCCGGGCAGAGCACAACAAGAGCAGCATTCTTCCTCTGCCCCCTCAGTCCTCATATATCTCATTGTTCTCCAAACTGATTCACATGGCAAGAAAACAGCCTATGCACCAACATGAAAGAGATGAGACAGAAACGAAAAGAATAAGAAGAAAAAGAAGAGGCATTTCTTTTTTTTTCCCCTGCCTTCTCCCTTCCTTTCTCAGAAAAACTCTGCGCAATACTCGGGGAGATGATAATTTAAATTATTCATCGAGAAATGAAACAGCCATTGAAAAGGGATGTGTATGATGGTCTTTGTCCTGAGCTCATTGTCCGTTGTTTGTCATTAACCTTTACTGTAACTGGGCTGGTGCAGCCACTTTTTTGCACAAAGACTTTTTTTCTCTTCCATGGGAAAAGACATTTAATCGTGACAAAAAAAAACGTTGCTAAAGCTAGTTGTCACAGCAGAGCCAATTATCATTTGCTGGACATTATGCTCTACCAATAATTCTACAAGTTTGTTCGAATAGGAACAGGCAAGAAAACTATTAATTTAAGGCTTCATAAACAGATACATCATGCATTTTCAAAACTGAGCTGGAAACATTTCTCAGCACTAAAATCCAATTTCTTTTTCTGACAAATCATAATGTTTTAAGCTTGCTCTTTGTTTGCAGAATGTATCATTTGTAGGTCCCAGTTTGCTGCACAATGGAGTTATGGCTTGTGAAGTACTTTCACTGCCTCACTGGCATCTTCTTCAGGGATTACTCATTTATGCAGGTTATTGTGATGACAGTAAATAAACACAGGAGCACTTGCATTGAATTGATATCGGTCTAAGCAAGACAATTTGTTAATGCAAGTTAAAACTACAGATTCATTAGGAGAGAATTAAAACTGATACAAAGCTAAAGCTGTTTTGGGGATCAGAGTAATGTACTGTTCAGTGTAGTGCTGAGATAAACATTAAAACTGTAAGTTAAATTTATGTTCAAAATAGAATAGAACAGTGTTATTTCTTCTTTGCCTCAAGATAAACATAGACGTGCTCTTTAAATAAAATAAGTGACCTGTCTTAGGGAGTGAGGGGAATAAAAAGCAAAATACCAAAAAAAATCCCCATACAAACAGATTTATTGTTTTGTTGGTAGTGTTGGTATTTAGACGACAGACTTGAAAGTGAGAGTGGAGGGGGACTGACCCCTCCGAGATGATAGATGACCCCTCCTGTTCATGTCAAGGCGTTCGTTTGGTCCAGTCAGTCTACATCCTCCGAAGATCAGATATCTCATTGTATGGCAGTGTTTGGCAATAGACTTCTGTCTAGCAACCAAAGGCAATCAGTCTTTTCATCTGCGATCTGAGCTACATACAAATACAGTTCCTGCAGGGTGGAGGTGCAGAGTGGGGGCAGGGCAGTGTGTGTGAAGCAGGCGATAGATGGGAGGCAGTAAATTACTTTGCCAATCAATCTACTCAGTGGCCCTGATGAAGGCTGTCTAAACTTTCCGTTTCTCCCCAGAGGGCTATTAAGAGTACAGGGTCCAAGCTGGACTGGTCAAGCCAAATAATTAAACTCCATACTTTTCCATTGGTATGTTATGGAAGGGCAGGGAATTTTAGAAATGTTATCGTAAATATTTATTTGATGCTCTGTAAAAAATTTTGCAGGCATCCAAGAATATTGTGCCCACTAATTTATTTTGCCGATGAAGGAAAAATCCCTCTCCCAGGTTCCTGGGTTTGCCCTCAGGTGGGTTACCTGTACTGTGAGGTGTGAAGAAGACTCTGCCGTGTCACAGTGAATGGGATCTTCTCCCAGAGCAGTGCGCCTGCTTTGCACAGTTAGCTGGCTTGGATTTATTTTCATTTGAATCGCGGCGTGATTTCTGAATAAACTGCACGCAATTTCCAGATACTTTTGTAATGCGTCTTAAATTCCGTATATCATTGAAACATTTTTAACTACCCCTTGCTCACAATCAACGAGCGTTCACGTTAGTTTCAGCGTCGTTAAACAAGCAATAGTTTTGCACTTAACAAATGAATGAGCAGCTTTGTCCCAGATGCAGGATTGCCACTACTGATGTTTGTGCCTTAAACTTCGCAGCAGTGAAGCCTATCCAAAAAGAACTATACTGACAGAGCACTTCTGGTTCAACTCACAGTAGGGGAGCTATAGAGAAGGAAAGGTGTCCTGTTCCAAACAAACAGCAGTAGAGCAGGAATACCCAGGGGGAATGTTAATTTGCTAATTTGTTATTTTATATAAAGGGGGGGGGGGAGATTGGGGGTGGGTGGGGGGTGGGGGTTAAAGCGAGTTGAGTGAGCCAGCTTGTGCTTTGACAGGGTTCAGCTCAGCAGTCCAGACAACTCTGGAGTTATTTTCTCAGAGAAAGGAACAAAAATACCATGACAGTTGGAGCAGATTTCTTCATGCCCATACAAGGTATTAAGATGTCTCTGATCCACAGTCACCTCCTCCTCCTCCCCTGTCTCTCACTCTCTGTGTCTGGGAAGGTAGCCAAATGCCACCAAGGACACTTGGGTAATAAATCATCCTTATTTCAACATCTGCAAGCCCCAAAGGCTACCCCTTGCGAGGATGGACCCTCTCTTTCTCCCTGTGTCCCCTGGCTGACAAAACGGCTATTGTCTGTGCCCAAGTGAAGAAGAGCTCTCTTTTCCCCTGACAAAGGCCGTCTGAAGCCAAGATGTGGGCTGCCAGAGGAGATGCCTGGATCTCCACAGGGAGCCCGAACTTTCTCTCTCCCCTCCTTTTTTTCTCTTTCTGCCTTCATACTTTCTTCTCCTGTGGGAGTCGCTCACTAGAATCCCCCCTTTCATTACCCCACAGTTTCAAACTCGTATAAAGACATCAAGTGAAGAGAAAAACAAAATTGGCAGAAAGAGATATTAGGCATGGCTGTCACTTGGATTCTTCAGGACTTTTATCCGGCGTTAAAAAAAAAACAGCTATCTTAAAAGCTCGGATTAGAAGCTTGTTGTTTCATTCATATTGGGAGAAAAAAAAAACTTCTGCAGTCCAGAAAGACAAAAAATAAAATATATCAGGGTTTAGATGTACTGTAGTTGGGGGGTGTCTGTGGGGGGAGAGGCTGATCTATTCATTTGCCTGTTCAATATTGTTTTAATGACAGAAAAGGGATGTATCAATTCTGGGGGGGTGGGGGTGAATTGGGGTTCACCGCTCCAAACAGAATGAATTTGGAATCAGCCATGGTTTCTCAGTTTTCCAGTGAGCACCACATTTTCTGATTGCCTGTTCAGCTCTGCAGTGGAAAGGCGTGTTTCTAGTACTGATGACCCCTATGAAAGGCACGAGCTATCAGAAAATCAGTACTATATAAAGCATTTTGAAGTCAGGATGGTTAAAGTAGTGTATTTGTTTTTATTTTACACATTTCTCCCCATTAAGTTTGGTAGGAAGAAGTTATGAACAAAAAAACAGTTCTTCCAAACAGCACATGTACATTTCCAGACAAATTCTCAAAGTGAAGCCTGGCTGATTGTTATCATGTTCATAGCAACTGGTCTCTGTTCAGTTTGAGACTTTATCTTGGGTAGGTCTTTAGTCTTTGCCAGACCTATATTAAACCTGTAGTATGTTGGGAGGAAAGAGTGCAAACGGCAAAACTATGATGGCTGGGCTATAGCAGAACAATAAAAATCAAACTTTCAGTATTTTTTCACTTTTTAATTCCTTGAAATATTAATTGACTTGAATACTATAGAATACATTTGGAGTTCAGAACATCATGTGCACCAACTATGCTATACTGTATAGTATGTTGAAAATGAGTACCCATTTTATTTTAACTTGAATGATAATACTGTATGAGGCTTTAGACTTTTTAGTTCAACTGAAATGTTTTTGTAAGTGTAATAAATGTAAGGTAGCAAATAATGCTAGTGCCAATAGCATTCATGGTATATTTTTTTATTAACTGGAGCATATATTCATGCACTAATTATGTTAACATAATTAATTATGTTAACATGTTGTAGTCATGTTCACACTTGACATTTGTAAAAGGTTCAACAGTAGAAGTGTTGTGTTTCTCCTTTCTACTTTTCATCTTGGAATTAACCCTTATTTGTTCTCCTGTTCAAATCCTTACCTTAACACCAGACGATAGAGGTTGTTTGAGAGGTACAGAGCCATGTTGAGGGTACCTGAGGTTCACTGCAAGTCACACAAAGGGAGGCAGAGCACCACTGAATCAGCTGCAATAGGTGTTTCTGCTGACATTCTCTATTTATAAAGCTCACTTTATGATCAAGTAGCCTCACTACATTTTCTTACAAGCCGGGGAATGCACATCTAAAAATGGCGGAAAGGAACAGTAACTGAAACCACTAAAACTGGATTCCTAGCTAGTTATTCTCCCAGCAAACATTTTTATTTCCAATTAGTGCAAGAAGAATTGCTAATTTGCTGCAGTTGGACAGGCCTGACGTCTCAATCTGCAAAGTGTCAGTGCCATGAAAGGAAGTGTTTCACACTGCCCTGGAGAGCGAGCTGGGCCTCTGAAGAGGGTCAGGGCAGTGGGCCCAGCACCAGATTGACTGTCCTGGATGCTAAATTACTCACACAAGATGTACATTGTCTCCAGTGCCAGCTCCAGAGCATGATCTCTCTTTGGGGGGTGGAGAGCTGCAGAGATTATAGAAACTTGTTAGCCTTGGCTTGCTGTCTGTATACAGTATGTTGCGCTTGGAGAGAAGGACGGATTTTTTTTTTTAAAAAGAGGTGCATGGAATGCATTGTATGTAGAACATAAGACTAAAAGTAAGCTTCATCCTACCACCAGTGACCTGAGTACAGTTTTGCTCAGTGTTTGGATTGGGCTTTTAGAGATGCTTTGTAGATTTCTGTAAGCATCAGTGAAGCCAACGTATGCATTGCACATTGTATCTTTTAGGAACCTTATGTATGAATAAACAAGCATATTGGAAGGTGTTGAGTATCATCATAATGATAATTACCTATTACCAGATCAATATAAATATGAGTCAGGCTTTTGGTGACTATTAATACTGGTCAGCAGTTCTCCACCATCTATATTCTACCACCAGAGAAGCAGTCACTTGGTTCACCTTACTAGGAGGGAGACATCTCACCCCTTTGGCTTAGGGGGTTGATGCCAAAGACATTCTAAATGTATTTACTTAATATGGGGTTTGTCTGAAACTATGTAGATATTTCAATTGTATAGATTTTTATCCACAGACGATATCCATTATGTTGGATACATAGTACATAGTTTCACATAATATTGTCCGTGTGCGTCATTGTGATGTTTTCACATGAAAGCATTTGGCATATGCCTTTTCAGCTTCAAATGGACACCTTCTGGGATCTGTTTCTTCTGATAGCTTCCCCAGCTCCTGCTTGTTCTGACAAAACATGGTCTTCAGGTTGAACCAACCCAGACAACGTTTTGCAAAAATAGTGCTCCCATCCATTTTCTAGCTATTATGCTCCAGCCTGTTTAAAAAATAAATGCTTGCTTTGGCATTAAACAGAGGCAGATTCCAAAGCTCACCCACAACAGACAACCCCTTTAACATCTCCAGTAGGGCTGTTATCTTGTCTAGGGCTCTTGTGATAACGTGGTTAACAATTCCAATGTGTTGCTGGCCTTGAGACCTGTCACTGCTGTGACAAGTGCAATGGGTCAAGGATTTTGACATCCTTTCGTTAACATTTCATCAGCTAGATCTCCCACAAAAGCAAGTGCAGATTCCCTCCCTATTCCTACGGAGAATTGCTCGAGAGAAATATCTACCTACATGGAAGGCTTTGTTTTCAGGGCCAGCGGAAAATGCCTTCCTTGTTTTTTTGGAGAAATGGTCGAAATTAAGACATGCCAGGACTGTGTGTCATAATTTATCCAGCACCTCTGGATAAATTATAGTTATGGCATGTATAAATAAAGCTATCCTGTGTTTCCACTCATGAAACACACCCACACATTCTCACTCACTGTGCCACTTGGCTTTCTGAGTTCTGACCACATCCTTCGCCTATAAGTCAATGACAGTGAAGAACTGACTTTGGAGATCAGGATATAATAATGCTTTTCATTCCTGTCTTTTTATTGTGTTTTTACTTTGCTCCACATATAATATTAATTACTTAATTGAGCCCATTTGCTAAACAATAACAGCTTTACACCTTTCTGGATATTACACAGATTATTAAATTATACAAGTCACATTCATGGAGATAATAAGAATGTGTTTTGTTATCTCTACAAAATATTATAACATTTTTTTCTGGTTTAAACTGATGTTTCTCCTTATAACCGATTGAAACTGAGTGTCAGAAAGCCAGCCTCTGACAGTTCAGTTGCTCATAAAATCATCCATTAACCCGAATGATCATGAGACAGTTATAAACCATAGTTCATGCAAAAAATTAGAATCTCTCCATGTGGCACAAATGTAGTTTTCACTGCTCAGAATATTACACAACCTTAGAAAAACGGTTGATAAATTGAAACAATATTAGCAACCATGTTATTACTACTGCTGAGATTTGTGTTAATCACATCAATACAGAGCATATGCTTATAAGTTTTGGATGTTTGTGATTATTGCATATCATGAGGCTACTATGTATTTTAATATCCGTTTGAAAGTTCTTCTTGATAAGACCTGATTTACAGGCTTCATCAAGCTTTCCGACTGAAATTTTATAAAGCGTTCTTGCTGACATGGCAGTAAAGTGTTATCTTGTTCTAATAAAGTCATTTGTGATGAGACGAAGTTCATGTCTGGAGCACACACACAGATGGCACCGGTGAAGAGGGGACAGCTCGCTGAATTCAGCTTACTGCACTGACCCCAGCCAGAACCAACCTTGTAAGTTAAAGTGGGGAAAGAGACATTGCTACTGTACATGTTTTGCTGTCATGAGATACAATGTGAGGTCTCATCTGATGAGCCAGTGTAGCAATATATTGCCTCTGCCTCATTCATTTACACACTTGAATGTGTTAAACCACGTAGTGTAGGTATACAAACAAAACAATCCCAAAAATTAGTAGTTACAGAGTGCTTTTGGAGACAAGAATCACAAACAGAATCACAAACAATGGATCAAACTTACTGTTGTGTATCTTAACATTTCTGCATGGAAATGTATTTGTATTGGGTTTTTTTTGTTTATTGTGCTCAAGCTATTTCACAGCAATGCTCAATTTGTGCATAACAAAGATTTGACCACACATTTTTGGAATACACTCAGGGCCTGTAGTCTGTGCTTTCAAATAACAGGTAGAGCAACAGACCAAATGTACTGTTTATATGTATTGTATATTTTGCTCATTTTGACCGTTTTGCCTGTCAGTTTAATTCTGTTTGGAGCTTTTGTATTTCTCTCTTTCAAAATTTCTTAATTAATCCCATTCTAATACATCCACTCATTCACTCTTTGCAGTACTTCCTATTGTTTGTGCCAGCTAGATAACTAAACCATTCTGTTATTCAAGGTCAGTGTCAAAGAACAAAAACTTCTTTGAATGCTGAAAAAACAATCTAAAGATTCTGTCGAATCTCAGATAGCGCAGTGAAGGTTCATCTTTAAGGTAATCTGCTGTTTTAAGTAAACAGACTGCAATGAATCACTAGTGTGCTATATATGGGGAATGGATAATCAATTTCATTAGCTGCATCAATCATCACAGTTTGACATTTATTATAGAGATGATGGGTTATCTCGTGGACTTCAGGACAGCCAGTGCAGTGATAAATAGCTGCTATCTCTGAGTTCAGGAATAAATAGTGTGCCGCTGTCTCAGTGGTAAGAAAAGAGAAATAGATCACACCAGTGTTCCAATATCCTATGGTTTATGGTGCCAATGAGGGCTCTTCAAGTAACATGAATACAAAACATGCAAAAATACAGCTTTACTTGGAGTTTGCTTTCTAATAGACACAAAATCAATAAGGTTGGGTGAGTCTGTTTTAACACTGCATTTACATTTCATGCCTTCCATTACATACCTTTCACTTCCAGATCTGTATTAGCAGTGTAAGTTTGAGCGTCATCCCAGTTAAGACCATTTGACTAGAACAGTCTTTATTCTTGGTTTGGACAGATGGCATTCTCATCAAAAAGTTGTAGTTGATTGGAACATTAGCAATATTTTAGTAGTACTTTTCTCTTTAAGTCTTTGAATTTCCTAATGAGTCTTACAGTTTATGAAAGAATATAAATTCTGGAAGATTTAAATTTTGAATTGGGCACATGTCAACAGTTGACCTGTATCACCCCAGGCAGAGTCCACAGTGAGTTGGAAAACTCACTCATCCCCAGATTGCTTTCTTTTTCAAAACATCTAATTCCCCAGAAATTAGTCACCAACATTTTGTGTCTGTAATGAGCTGAAGCTAAAGAAAACAAACCTACAGTATAAAGTTATTAAAGATGATCTCTTCTGCTTTTGGTACCTCTTGGTGTTAACATCCCAAGAAACATCCAGAAGTAAACCCATTGAGATCTTGGGGCAGGTTTTTAAACACACCTCTATACCTGCGTCAGGCCAACAGAAAATGGAGATGCATTGTTATTGCTGTGTTTCAGTACATTATCTCAAAGCATTAGCATTGGATATCAATGTTATGTTAATGGTAGAAAATTGAAATCATCTGATTGGATTCCTTTTAGAATTGGGAGGGTGCAAAACTCTTGAACTGTGGTTCATTTGCAGCACACAATTGATGTTTTTTTCATTTTTATCTGAAGAATCTCAGTTCAAATTCAGTGAATGCTGAAATTATTATTTTACAATTACAAACTTTAAGCACACTAGAAAAATTAAGGAGAGTAACATGTTTCTTTTTGTAACTTTCCTTCATGGCCATATTGTTGGAAATATAATGTACTTGTAAATCATTTTTTTACCTTTAGAAGGCAATCTGGGTGCTTCTGCTGACAGGTAAAATTAGTCAGAGTTCAAATTTTACCTTACATTTTTACATTTTTTGTGTCACAAAACCTACACTAAACCGAATTCTTGATCAGCACAGGAGCGGTTGAATCATTGGAGATCTGGAATAAAACCTGACACTTTGTGAATTAGCCACTTTCTAGCTGTAAGTACAATAATGTTCCAGAAGCAGTGGCTTTAAATATGAAGACAAAAAAATGGCTAAATGTGGCATTTGCTTCCCAATAGCTCCCTGGTTCTTGTCCTGTTCTCACTACAAGGGCTATTGCTCCCACTCTGTCACCGCACTGACAGCCACTGAGCCTGGCCTGTCATCTTTAAAGAGACAAGTCTGTGGCTCTGAGGATATCAAAATGACAAACACCACCCTCTGTCAGAGAGGACCAAGCAGGGCCACATTCCCAGACACAGAAGCTGCCCAGAGAGAGGCTCACTGCCATAGAGAGCTCCGA
Source organism: Lepisosteus platostomus (assembly GCF_059453375.1). Classification (NCBI taxonomy): domain Eukaryota; kingdom Metazoa; phylum Chordata; class Actinopteri; order Semionotiformes; family Lepisosteidae; genus Lepisosteus; species Lepisosteus platostomus. Next base: position 13,275,436 of record NC_142633.1, on the reverse strand, counting down.
GAAAACTGCTTCACGCTGAAAATCTCATGAAAACACTGGTGAAACCTGACTTACTGTGCCCGTTTCCAAGAACACTTTATTTTTGTACTTGTCTACTGGAAACCATGAAAGCATTTGTCATGGCCACGCTTTTCTCAAACACAGGCTTTGTGGATAAAACAGTTCTCCACTCCAAAGTGAGTTTCCTCCAGGTCTGGATGCTGTGTTCTAATGTATTTCTCCACCGTAAAGTCCTGGCAGAGTCTGAATACACAGAGTATGGCTAAGTTAGAGTTTCTTAATCAGAAAATGGTCACAGGTGGGTTTCTGACTTAAGATGTACTGTATCAGTCACTCGACTGTTGTTTTCAGCACTTAAGAGGAGAGATGTAGTCACAACTTAAGAGGACTGTTTTACTGTTATTATATTAACATATAATATTTACATAGGCAATAATAAACTCATTTTAAAAGGTTCCATTTATTCCATTTTTATTTGACTTCTGAGGTGATTCTAGAATGTTTGGATGTGGCAACTGAACCTTCATCTAGGCCCCAGCGATGACGTGATTTCTTTTGAGGGCAGCAAATGAGCGACTCTCCTGAAAAGTGAATTTGAGAGTTTAAGCATCTGTAATAGGAAGTTATTTATAGTTTTACATCTTTTTATTTAGATTGTCATTAAATAAAACATGCTAGGCACTTCATGAGTGTTGCAGTCCACCATACTCTGACATTCTGAGTGACCTTGTAAACCTTAGGAACATGAAGTGAATGATGTTTTGTCAGTTGGGCAAACATACATTTTTCCACAGCCTATAGCATTTTTTTTCTTTGCATTTAAATATATGACCCATTAGTGGTGTTAATAAATTAAACTGTCAGTAAGCACAGGCCTTAATGAGAAGGAGCTTACACTTTTTAAGAAAAGCAGCATTTGTGCTGCAACAAAAGGGTGTTTTATAAAATTACGAGGTGTTTTCCTTGGCAGTGCCTGAGTGCGTGAGGCGATTAGTTCTTTCCTATTGATGAGACAACGTTGTAGATCCCTAGAAACCCTGAAGATATTCTGCCCAGGAGGACAAAAGGACCATTGACAAGGCGTTAGTGCAGTCTGTCTGCAGAAAGAAGCAATGTGAGATCTTAGACAAGCCCTGCAGGTCCTCTATCATATTGAGGTTTTGTCAGGATGTATGTTTTAAGATCAACTGCCCCCATCCTTTTCTGTAGCGTTCTGTAAAAATCGAGTGGTAATGCTCATTGGCAGGAAACTCACGGTTGACTTGTTTGTTTAGTTGGGAAAGAAATCTCAGAAACCGACTCTCATCAAGCCTCTCCAAAGAAGCGGAGTAGGGTCTGACCTGAATTTAAACTTGTGCAAAAAGGGACCATGCGTTTACACTTCGACAATACACATTGATGGCCTTAGACCAACTCACAATAGACTTTTGACTTTAAATGTTTTGCTGTAGCCGGTGACTCAAGCTTTCTATGTGTAAAGCCACAGTCTGGAGGTAAACTCACCCTGCTATTCTACGCGTGTTGTGGTTTCAAGTTTTTCGGAGGAAATGCCTCTAAACATGATGAGCACTGAGTAACCCTTGTGTCTGTACAATTATTATAATCCATGTTCAGCTTGCCATTTACTGGTCAATACAAAGGGGGCACTGAGCACATGAGAACAAAATAATAATCACAACAGTATATTTACATTGAAATATTCAAAACAGAGTCCAAATATTGAACTTAGTTGGATAAACGATATACACAAATTACACAATCAAAATAGTCATTGTACTACAGTATCTCTTGGGCTTCATTCCAGGACTCAAATGGCAAAAGATCTCATCTCCCAAGTATGTTTTTTTAAATATTTGCATACAGAAGAATTTCTGGTTTGAATTATGAACCCATATTAAATTTTTCAAATGGTAGCATGCCAACAAATATTTCCAAACACACAAAATGGACTTTGTGAGACTGGTCAAGACTTAAAAAATAAATGTAGATTTCATAATAACAGCACTTATGTGCAAAGATTTTGAAATGCGTGTAGTTGACAGAAAAACCTCAATGTTTTACATATTGAATTGCATTGTGAAGATGCCAGTGAGATTAAGGATATGTGACCAGAGGTATCAGAAGAGATTGTGATTTGCACATAAAGGTTAGAGCAGGAGTTCCTTCCCTTTAAAAGCAATGGCACCAGATTTTTCAAAGGACAGAAAACAGATTTTATTTATTCCACAGAATAGACTTAGTTCATCATTTAACAATGTGTACATTGGACTTTATGCTATAATTTCACACGTGCTAATAAAATATGAAGAAAGATTACTTTAGGGCCAGAGGGGGGTCTTTAATCTGCAGAAAGCATATCTGAATAATACGACTAATCTTCTAAATCTACCAGGTTGTATAATTTATCGCAGGGGACTGTCAGAGCAACTATTATGGGAAGATCTATCACTCCTCTTTTTTTCACTTATGATTATTACTGATCATCTCTGTAAATGACTTATCAATAAAGTGTGTCTGGAAGGGAATTTATCCATATTGTTCTGTCAATACGAAGTTCAGTGTCATGGCTTAAAAGGACAAGGCGGGGAGGGTGATGAATGGCAGAAACATAAATAAAATCTGCCCCTTTTTAATAAATGGGTACAACAGCTTTGAAGAGCAACATCAATTTATATTTTGAGCTAATGAAATTAAGTACTACTGTTGCTGTATTTGCTGAGTAAGCTTGAACTTTTAAGAAAGTTCCTGCCATTTACCTTACTAGGACCATGTGAAGGCAATACTTGGCTCAAAGCTGGAGATTTCATTTTCATTTCAACTTTGATTTTTGTAAAATGTTAGCATTTTAGGTATTTAGAGTTAGATATTTACTTATAAGTTTTATACGTCTACAGCATTCCATGGAAATATTGGTACTCCCACCACCAACTAAGTTTTTTGCTCATTAATTAAGTCTAATAACCATTGTTTGGTAAACTACTCTTATTTGACAGCTACCTGTCATTACTAAAATGAATGAGTGTGCTACAAACATATAAGATGTGTCACTGTTTATTAACCAATATTGTCTCAGGTTCGGGGTTTTTACCTGAAATGTGTAACAGGAAGCAGTGGAATAATTTTCAAGGAGATACGATGGCTCTGCATGCTGTCATTATGAGAGTGATGAGGCTGTGGTTTATACTTTTATGTAAGTATGGAGGTCTTTCATAGTCCTGGTAACTAATTGGGGTTGATTTTTAGAATTGCCTCCCATATCTGTTTTAGAAATCCTTCTCTATTGTACTCTGTCTTTCAGAGCTCTGAATTCCAGGATCACACCCTTCCCAGTTCCAATAGAGCAACTGTTAGCTTTGCTATGTGATAAGTAAGTAAAGACTCAAAAGGAGGCTACAGTCTCCTCTTTCACCTTTGTATTTGAAGAAAAGGAACTTGGGCATTCTTTAGCAACACATTTAGCTGCACAGTATGTTTTTCTCACATTCATTGACAACAGGCTTGAATTTGTTGATAAGAACAGAATAAGGAATCAAACAATGCTAAGCTGGGAGCGATTATGTTTAATAACCCTCCTATCAATAGTCTCGCAGTGTTTGGCAAGACAAATGTGACATTTGCTATCAGTACGTTCTTGATGTTTGCTTTGGCCGAAAGTTTCAAGTCCTTAGCTTATTAAAGTCATCATAAATATATTCTATCAGATTGTCGTTTAGCTTCCTGGTATTTGCTGTAGAAATGTTTATCAGCAGCTCATTGTGGAAATATGTTTTAAATAGTGATAGCTGTGTGCTTGTTTCTGCTGGTTCACTCCGATATCTTTCCAAATCCCAGAATAGCTCGTTTATGCTCTTTCGGAAAATGAATGGCTTTGACAAAGAGAAACAAAAAATGAAGGAAAACAAAAACAAAGGTGGTTTAGAAGTTAAACAGCAGGAAAAATGGACAAGGGTCTCGGCACTTGTGCCTCAAGAGACAAAATAATCTGACTTTTATGTCCTCCATCTTGGCTGACAGATTGGATGTGTTTATTTTTCCCACTCTCACATTATTAAGAACAGCAGGCTCATAGCGTATGTGTTAAAAGATCAATATGGCCTGTAACATTACCCATATGATTACCATGTTGGCGCTAAACAGCATAGATTTCTCAATAACTGCATAGCAAAACTTTCAAATTTGTGGGTTTCTAGTGTGGTTCTTACAGCCAATGGGATGTCATTCAGTCAGTTCAAAAGGCCTTGAGGTTTGTTTTCTGGTGTTTCTTTTTGGAAACTTGTGGCTTATTACATCCATAACCATCCATTGGCTATGTTGCTGGATTGCCTCATATTATCCAGACTTGAGGAGAATTGTTTTTGGCAACTTTCTCCCAAGTTTTCCTAAGGCAAACCCTGCAAATTCATTTGTTTTGCTTTGTACCCCCTCAGACCAGCTGTGATATGAGTTATTTTGTAGCTCTAAGTTGTCTATAATTGCATTTTAATTGTAATTAGACAACTCTAATTTGATTGCAGCATCATTTCGGGGTTATAGCTGAGATGCTTTTGAGGCTTTTTTTTCCCTTGAATGAGACCTACCACATGCATATGAGTGAAGAAGGAACAAAAAAGCAGTTTTGAAAAGGGACTGTAGTCTTCCTGCAAGCTGCAGTGGTATTCTGCTCTGTGTTGCAGCGCCTCTGTAACTGGCCTGGAAAAACAGTGCTGGTGCATTAACAGCATGACTTTAGTTGTTTTCTAGTTTGTGTCGGCGATTCAAGTGCGTCAGTAAGGATACCAGAGTAGTGCCTTTGAAAACCGTCTTATGGAGTCACTTGACAAAGCTGTGCTTTTATAAAAATAACAAGGAGTTTTACTGCTTAAAAACCACACACTCACACACTGTAGTTTTAATGAAGTTCAGACAGTTCAGTTGCATCATGTGCAGGTGTGTGAATGTTCGTCAGACCGGAGTTTTTATTTGCTTTTTTAAGTTGGGTGCAATAAGGGTGTTACTGTCTTCAGCAATATTTTCAAAACTGAAAACTGAAAAAGAATGACAGAATAATTGCAATGGTTTTATAGCATTTCTCATTTACATAAGAGGTATTGACAGCCTCACATAAGCAAGATTTATACATGTTAAAAAGGTTTTGCAACACATTTTATGGCTGTACAGAAGTCTCAATTTACCTTTGCAAACTGTTTTCAATGTATGTGTTCTTCTACTTAATGATTTCAAGAAACAAAACAAAAAAGAAGAAGTGCACTACCACTGAATAAGCAGCACAGAATTAAAGTTTTAAAAGCCAAAGCAAATTAGCTTTGACTCCTTTTTCCTATCTTTTGATATGACCAAAACCATTTTATCCGAAGGAGTCTGGAAAAAAAAGTGAAAAAAACGTTTATTTTAATTAAAACGTTAATTCTTATGTAGTATTAAGCACTGAGAAAGTAAAATCAGCAGTTCAAATATACATCATTCTTCTGTTCAAGTGCTTAATATAGTATTATGTTACCGCTTTCCAGTTCAGTACACATTTACGCCTACATTTGCCTGATTGCATGAAAGTAAAGTCATCCCCCTATCTGTGCATGGGTATGGTAGCATTTTCTTGTCCACATTAAGCTGCTCAAGTATAAACTGTTGCAGCTGCTGTATGTTTAGCTTTTATCTCCCACTGTCTTCCCAAGCCCAAAAGCCTGGGCCCCACACGATTGGAGTAATCTCATTTTGCTTGTCTCCCATGCATTGTGTGGTGTTACGGGTTATTGTACAAGAACAATTCCAGCAGTCCATCAGGAAAAGTGCGCCTCCATTCTCTTTGGTAGAGCACTTGCTTGTAAAACTTGCAAGTTTAGAACTTACTTAGTTTAGTCTAGAGAGTAAGGTGATTGCTTTATAATACCTTTTGATAAGGTGCTATGCAGGGCTAGCCTAACATAACGTCATTTTTAATCTTGTCATAACACACTCATAATGGCAGTGACAGGAGTGTTAGGTGAGATTAAATTAACTGCTTAACATAAAGGCTTTTTTAATTATTGTGCAGGTTCAGTGAGATTCTCTTCAGTTAGTCCTAGGCTATATCCAGCTAGTGTATCTGTAAGGAGGAACTTTGGTGTCTTGTATAACTGACAGATGTGTTTAAGTGGGATGAAGGTATAAGACGTGTTTATAAACACACTTAAGACAGACCTCTTACTTACTACATCTGTCATAGAAGGCCAGCAAAAAAAAAAATCAAGCTGCTATATCCAGATCATTCCTCGTGTTTGTTTAACATTGTATGAAGTAAAATACGCCTTTTGTCTGATGTCTTAGATTAAAAATTGTTCATCTTGGTATGATATGAATAATGCCCTAAATTAAGCATAAGGATTTCATGACATCTTTATGAGCATCCTGTGATAATTCGTCTAACTGGTATATGTTTGCTTGTAATTGTCGCCTTCCAGTCTACCTGAATTTCTTGACTTGGCAGTATATTTCATATATCCTTTGTAGGAACTGTGGTGCTGGCCAGATAACAGTCAATGCAAACTGGACTAGAGGAGGCTGAGCAGGAGTCATGGACTAGCTAGTTATAAAGCAAGCCATTCATAGCCATCTATCAATGCTAAATTGTGTTTTTGACGCTATAGATAGACTACACTTCACATTCATCCTGTACAACACTGAAAACTTACAATGTCATACTCAACTGCCTACCAGCACCCTTTCACTGTTGGATTTCAAATCTGCAGCGCCGCTCATGAGAAGCCCCATCAGGCCTCTGTACTCTCAGAAATGAAGAAAAGAAATCCTCAGCATTGTAAAGAAATAAAAACAGTACTTTAAAAACATGACACTGTGGGATAATAGTCAAAGCAGATGGAAATATTTTCTAATATCCGAAATATGTTCGTGTCACATGCGATACTTTGCTTTTCAAAAACTGAAAACTTATTTAACAGCATGGTTTTTCTGTTCACACATCTAGCTCATTCTGGTAACAGCAGGCAATGAAACACTTACTGATGCTACATAGAGAGCACTTTTGGAACATTTCAAAACCATGCCTGTTAAAGAACCTGGCAATTATGTCATTGACTTCCAGAAATCCAAATACGGCACCTTCCAAACTCAAACAATGCACACCAGTGAGAGGGTAAGTGATGAGCTGGGATATTCCATCATATGCTTTCCAAGATGTACCTCTTCTTTTCCCTGCTTTGTTTACCTGGTATCTTGGTTCCGTGATAAACAAAAACATTCGGAGAAGAATAATCTCTTCAGTACATGTTGAAGAAGAAATCGACCACACACAGAGGGAGCCCAGGTACATTGTAAAAGGAAGCTCTTTCACACAAAAAAGAGCAAAGTTTCAGAGACTCAGTGCATGTAGCTTTCTTCAAGTTTGTTTTGTTATGTATGGTGTGTATTGTCATACAATGTGATGAATGTGCAGTAAAAAGCAGCGTAAATATGGAGAAACAAATTCACATGACCAACGGAAAAAGGAGAGAGGGACTACATTTTATAGTACCAAAAGTGCACATTTTTGTATTTTCAAAATATGTTATAAAAATGCAAATGAAATACACAGTTTAGTTTTATGGTAATGAAGAATGTCCTAAGGTCTTAATGCATACAGGAGATTCTGACTTTTAAGAGGTCCTGACTGTGAGAAGTTCCATGACATTTGCATTTAAACAACATGGAGTGTGTTCAGGAGATGAAAGGAACTTCTGTCAAGTTCTGGGTAAACTTTGGAATATGGACTGATAATCCCAGATAAATTTCAAATACTGCTTGTTTTTTTCAATTATTGAGCCAGTGAAAGAGTTGCACTGAATTCAAGTAGTGTGGGGTACCATTATTACACCAGAAACAAGCTCTCCCTTCTTCATCAGAAAGTTCTTTTGAGGCAAAACAGACAGTGAACAAATTATTCACAGACTACAGGATAAATATTGATAAAGGCTTAATTACACGTCTTCAAGGGCTTAGAATCAAGAGTCTCGGGCTAATTTCCTGCCATACTGAACAGCAAATTGTCAGCAGCTCTTTGCAGAGCTTTTCACTTTTTGCAAAAAGAGAAACTTAAACCCAAATGCATCTATGGTACTATACGGGAACTTGAGGTCATTCTGAATTCGGAGATATTGCTTCCTTAGAGTCATAGATTAGTATCTGTTTATGACATGGTCACTGCAGATTTTCTTCAAGACACCAGATCTTCATCACGCTCCAATATTTAGACATTTGCCTGCTTTTTAAAGTCTTTACATTATAAAAATTCTATGTTTCACTGGGTTAATGTCTAACAATTTTTGTTTTGTTTTTTCAGCAAATGCTTAATGACCATGAAGTAACATCACAAGATGGCTGCATCAAAAAGGTAGGAATTTTGTATCTTGGTATATGTGTTATTCTTTCTCAAAATAGAACTACAGCGCTGATCACACGCTCTCTGAGTCCCCCCATTCCGAACAAGCAGATCTGAAATAACAAACACGTGGAGGTGAAGTCATACAGGACTCCTGTTAGGGCTATCCTCCCCTCACTGCACAGGCTGCAGAATTTCTGTCTGAGCTCCCACAAAACACCACTGGTATTTCTCGTGAAAAATGTTTATGTTCATGTTCATGTTTATGTGTGTACTTATTTGCACCACTGAGACTTCCAAATACCCCATGCTTTAGGTTACTATTAAGTACTGTTATAATAATGAAATGAGTATTTCATTTTGCATCACAGAGAGCACCTGTCTCTGTTAGCCCAGCAACTTTGGTATTTTTTCCATGGCCATGTATTTTTTCTTATATTAGAAATATATAAGTTAAGATGCACACACTTGAGCAAATGCTTTATTTTTTTCCCGAGTTTTATCGAACTGGGCTAATGCACGTTCCCAGTTATGGATGGTCCGATTAGATGCAGAATGTGGACAAAGAAAATATGCAATACATTTTCAACATACTATAACAGCCTCAGTAGAAAAAAATTTGAGGCAAAATAGAAAGCAGCACAAGTAGAAATGGCTTGTTGATTCAGTTCAGAGAACCAGATAACACGACTCTCGACAGAGCAGTTTCTAAACAAGAGATGTTCAGAATCCTGTTATCCTAACACTGTACGTCAGGAATCTCCAACTCCTCCTCTATTAAGCATATCCCATAGAAGCTCCAGTGGTACGTTTATGAGGTGATAAATTTATTGAGGGGTGGGCAGTTCAGTTTTATGGCCAGTGTTAAGAGGTCGAGGAAAAAAGGTAAAGAGTTCAAGATTAAACTTAATGGTCCATGAAAGAACAAAGGCAGGGACACCTGTTCTGAGGAGCAGTGGTGGGCACTTTTGGAAGTACTGGATTTGCCTTCTGAGGAAAACGCCAAAAATTATATATTTTCAAAAGTTTCTTTGGGACTTTTCTTGTGCATTAATTCCTTGTAATTTTCTCATTGTGCCTTGAGAGAGTTGTCTTTAGAAAGCACTGGAACAAAAGGTACTCCAGTATTAGAAACATCCTTCATGAGCTCCTTTTGTAGAACTGTCACAGGTCCGCATTGTGGCTGCCTCAGCGATTGTCTGGAGTCTTAGCAGTATTGAGAACAGTGACAATAATGGTGGTTTAGTGAGCAAAATGCATTGTAATGGCTTGTGTTTCAGATTGCAGATGTTTATAATGGTGTGTGAATGTGTCAACTGGTTATAGAAAATCTGCATCTCCTTTAAGAAACATATTCTACATACATGGAAATACACACATCGAAAATAGTTCGGAATAAACTGAGGCCTCTCTTGGGCTTTCAACTGGACATTTACTCCATGTGATGTTTAATTTTGATTCTGGTTGTGTGGGTGACTCACTGCTCCCTGCATTTGATTCTAACTCTACCTTTAAAGACAGCAAATAAATGAAAAGAAAGGCATTAGACTTTTTCATTGAAGTAGTGAAATATACATCTAGGCTTTCTGGCTTTCATTCTGTGGTACATTTATACTGTACAGTATGTCCTCCTTTGTCGCCTTCTTTAAATAGACAGCTCCTGCTGGGTCGGTTGTCTGAAAGGCCGTGCTGGTGCAGTAAGCTTATCTACTGTACACGGATTTTGTGTGTTCTCTTAGAGCAGCAGTTTACTATTAGCCTGAAGCTGCACTGCTGGCAGCTGTGCTTTTTTGGCCACCATTGATATAAAAGTAAACTCCCCTACCTAATGTTTTGGAGCTCCCTGGTAAAGAGAAAAGTTTCATGAAGATTCACAAAGCCGCGCTGGATGGAGTGAGGGAAGAGGGGATGCCTAATGTCTCTCCAGCTCGGCAGGGAAGGAGGGGGTGGAGGGGAGTTGATTTTGTCTAGGCACAGTGACAAGGGACCTGAGGGACTCCTCTCAGTGCATGGATCTCCATTTAGTCTCTGTTTACTCAGAGGGAATGGCTAGGGGCTACTGGAGAGAAAACATCTGTGTGAGATAATCTATAACGTTATCTATCTATCACTTTCCCCAACCCTCTCCCTCCCCTTTCTCCTGGTCTCAGGAGAGATGGCTGAGCGACTTATAATAAAAAGACATTGCTGAAGAGGCTTTAGGGAAAAATAAAGAGACGTGTTAAGGGCCAACTGAAAAATGGATAGAAGATATTATTATAGCTCAATAGCCTTCTTATCAAAATCCACTAGGATAGACGTTTGGTAAAAAAAAAAGAAAAGAAGTGTTCTATATTTATTCTTTGACTTTCAAGGGAGCTTGCTGTTATCCTTCAACAAAAACACTACTGCTGAGAGATAAAGATAACATCAACTATCACTGCTGCTCCAGATTGGATCAGCCCTTGTCACAGTGTACAGGAATAAGTGTCTGTTTTATCCCCAGTCTACTTATCTCATGGCTATTCAAGCCTGATTCAAGGACGGTAGCAATGCTTTATCCCCCACTTGAGGAGTTTGGGGTAATCCGCTGTAGGGTGTCTTGACGCAACATGCCACCAAGCCGTGACAACAGAAAAAAAACGTAGCTGTAGCTTTGGTCAACACGCTGTGTAAAAAAGGAATTACAGCAAATCGATCCTTGATGAATTGTTATAGAATAGATGAAGTGTTATAGAATTTTCCTTCTGTGGCATTAGGAAAAGGTCATCAGTGCTGGTTAGTGCCAGTGCTTCACAGCTCTTTGGCCCAGAGATTGATTCTGTTCTGCACCACATTCTGGGTGGAGTTTGCATGTTTTCCATGTGTCAACATGTATTTTCTCTAGGTGTTCTTGTTTCTTCCATTGTTATAGATGAACTGGTATCTGTAAATCACCCCTGTGTGCCTGCGTGTGTGCCCTGTGATAGACTGGCATCCCATCCAATGTTAAGCCCTGTCAGTCTTTCTGTGTTGGTGGGATTTTTCAAAAATGGATGTAAGAATAAATATTATGTCTAAGATTTGGCAATACTAACTGTGTCTTTGTGTGTTACATTTATGCTAGAAAATAAGGAGACTGATTTTTCTTTACATGTTTGTCTCGTCATTCAAGGAACTTCTTGCCGTCTTTGATGTATTTTATTTACTTAAAGACAACGTATTGTGTAAAGGGCAGTGAACAGCAGTCTGGACAAGCAGGCCTTTGCGTTGCTTATTGTAGTCCACATGATCAAATTATGAAGGTTTTGCTTGGGTCGGGAAGGTGGGGGTGGCTTGGGTTTAGCAGGCCACAGAAATATGTTAAGCCTAAAATTTATGAAGGTTATTATAAGACAGAAAGCATTACAGGTCACAAAAGCAATTCGATCCTCCGGGGCATGTTGTTTAAATGTGATGATTGATTGATAATTATGATAATTTGTTTGAAATGATTATCTGGATATTATAATCACTGCCACCCCTGCTGTGCTGTGGTGCTCTCATTTTCCGTAATGTGGGCCATCACAAATGCCCCCTGGTTACAGGGGATGTGAAAGGGGTCTCCTGGTCTCCTCCCAAGGGGCTTTCTACACTGATGAATGATGACCCAGAGGAGCTGAAAATCAGACTAGAATAAACAGTCAGGAAGACCGGGGAGGGCTGTTAACTATCTTTAGTGGTGCAATTATATGCTAGGCCACACAGCCCGGGGCTCAAGTGGGGCCTAAAAGAATGTGAGACCTTCTAGTAGCCCAGCTACCTCCTACCTAAGATGTGACTGAAGTCTCTCTGCAGAGAGAGCACAGTCCTGAGTTGTTCTTAATAGTATATCTGTCTCCTTTCACTTTTTTTCCCACAGAATGGGGACGTTTTTGAAGGCCTTAAAGCAAAGGCTTTCTTGAAATGACAAGTCTAGGAAAAATAACTCTTTAAGCGAGTTAAAATATTCAATGGAGAAAAAACCTGTCTTTGTAGAGGTACCTGTATATGTTTTTTCCCCATTTTTCTTCATGTACACAGTAGAATATTGTGTTTGGCTATGAAATAAGATCCCTTTCAGGTGTCGTCTGATGTTTTCAAGGGAGTTAAGCTGTGTTCAGTTTCATAACTGCTTCTCTGAAAAGAATGTAATGAAGACATGGTAAACATTAGTAACAAACTGACCATATCAATTGTAATTTTAGATAACAGAAATGAATCAGTAATAGTGTAGTCTGTGTTGTATCATGTGTTAACTAAAAGTTTAGAGTACCTGTATATCCTATTGAAATGGAAAAAGGATGTATCCAGGTTTCTCCAGTTAAAACAGAAAAACCATCTTAGAGCAGGAGTATTGAATATGACTGTATATACTTGAGCATCATCAGACATTACAGTGTTCATGTAAGAAGTGCCATTTAGTCTGTACTTTTTAGAAACATATGCATGTATATTTCTAAGCATTTTTGACTGGTGAGGGTAGATATTTAATGTTGGTGTACAATATCAGTAAAGATCTAAAAATAAACTCCTTGAATCAGCCTATTTGGAACGTCGTGTATAAACACGGTGACTGCTTTTTGGCCTGTCTTTGTGGCTAAACTGACTACATTTCATTAAATGTAATTTGAAAGACGAACAGACTTCTTCAATTATTTTGAGAAAAATGGCTTCCCACGCCAGGCTTCTATAGACAGTCTGAAAACATCCAACAATTTAGCTGTAGCTGTCAGGCTGTGAGGAGAGGAGGAGAAGAATAATATTAGCATTTTTTTAGATTAGTGTAAGTTGACTTCATGATGATATTATTTTTTTCAGCCCAGGATCACTTGCATTTTAATGGCATTGACTGATGTGTATTTGTGAGTGTGAATTCACATTGACTTGTATTGAACCTCCATTCATTCTCACAAACCAGTTGTAAAATTACAAAATAAATTGTAAGGGTTAGGCGACCCAGGATGTAAACTGGAACCTGGACAATATGTCTTTAACCTACATGCCTTTGAGCAGTGGGAAAACCCTGAGATAACCCATGTGACAATGAAGAAAACATGCAAACTCCTCACTCAAGAATTCCCTGGCTTTAATCCATCCCAAGACCTAGGAGTTGTAAAACGGCAGGGTTACTGTACCATCTATGTTTTCATGCCACTCTGTATTAAACTTTGTGCATCAAAATGACTGACAGTCTGACTTAAATCCTAGTATATTAAGAAAAGTACAATTGTCACTTCACTGTTCAGACTTCCCTTGGATAGTTAGAGTAGATCATGAGCAATATTTAGTTTTTTTACTTGCAAATAAAGTATTTTATTTTTTGCTTTTGAGGGTGAAAGATGGCTTTCTCTTCCTAACATGACCACATCAGCTTTTCTTATTCTCCCAAATGTGTTTTTATAACTCTAAGACAACCCCTCAGACTCCATTGCAATGCTTTCATTTTCTTGTTGCGTTAACCCTCATGGGAACGGCAGAAAAAACACAAGTGTGGGTATTAATCACCCTCTTTTGTTGTTTTGTAAATGTTCTTAGAATTGTTTTGTTTTTTTAATTCCGTGTTAGTGCGTCCAAACACAAAACATTTTCCATCTACCTTCCTCTGCTATATTTATCTCTCTGCTTGTGTAAAGTTGTGTATGGCTCAGTGGGAAACTCTTTTATAGACAGGATGGTATTATTATCCCCGGTTCCCCAGACCACAATGATGAGACTAAACTACACAGCAGTTTTACTGTAAAGGATAGAGTTTCTCAGCGGTGACAGCAGGATTTTCCTAAATAAGGAGGCATAAAGTCCAGTGATCTTCTCTCATGCCTCTGCTAGTTGGGTTGATGTGAGAAGGGAAGAGGCCTGTCTGTGCAGTGCAGTTGGTTTCTTGCAGCTGGAATGCAAGTGGGAGAGAGAAAGCTACAGAGGGGGCGAGAGGGAAAGGGAACTTGTGAAAGAAAACCGTGTAACTTTCATTTACCATGTCAGCCTGAAGTTGGTTTTTATAATCTCTCACTGAATGGGCATTTTTCCCCCCTTTCTGCATTCCAAACAAAGGACCAGACAGTTGCTGTGTTTGTCATGTGAGAGTGTCTTCTTTACGATATTTCTTTCTCCCCTTTGTCCCTCCCTTGCAGTAATAAAGGGAGTGGGAGTCCATTAATTCAGTGCCTGAATGAAGAGAGTGGCTGGTCAGTCATCTAGGCTAATAACATGTGGGTCCGCTTAGGTTGCCATGGAAACTAAGTATTTCGAAGAAGTTAGCGAGCAGAGTGAGGGAGTGGTGCTCCCAGTCTTCCACACATTTTCATAAAGCGTCGTCATTTTCTCAGCCACATCACATCATTAATAATGGCAAACCCGATTTTTTTTTTCTCATACCGGGTTCTATTGCATTTGTAACTTGACAGCACAAGAGGGAGCATTTCACTTGAGAGTGGTTTGTGTGCACGTTTACATAAAAACATGTGCAGTGTGACAGTTTTCTCTTAAAAGTATTCTTCCAGAATATAAGGAAAGTGTTTTTGGAATCAGAAAGTGAGTTTCGGTACTTTAATGGAGAATGCAGTTTGTTCTCGGTCCTTCTGAGGGCTACCAAGTAGGCAGCACACCATTCAAATGCACAACACAACGCGCTTAAAATATTCCCGAGGGAATTCAAAATGAAAACTAATCAGTTGTTCAGCAAGTAGCTTTTTCCCCTTCGGTTTCTGCTACTGTTGTGCGCTTTGTCCTCAGTTCTACTGTGAGTGGAAGTGCTACCATTTTCAGCTAGTCTGTAGATATTGTAGGTCTCTAATGCCGAAGTGCCTACAGTTTGAGAGAAAGGGAAAAAGGAATGCCAAAATGCCCAGGAGAGGTGCGCTGCCAGGCGGCTCTCGTCGGATCAGGGAGACGAGCTCCGTCTGGAGACTGTGCCCGGCCATGTGAAGGTCGTGTGAACAAAAACCTTTCAGCGGCGAGGAAGCCCTTGACTCCCCAACCTCCTTGACATCCCTCACAAACCTTGAAGATTTTCCGCAGACAAAACACTGTATTAAAGAAGAGGGGTACAGGAGGCCGCCCTTCTCAGAGAAGCGGGAACCTGTTCTTGTTTGCTCAGGAAAGGCTTGTCGAGACAACTGAGTTGTTAATCTGCTTTTCTTGCAATTTCTCTGAAAAACAACTGAAAAATTTAAAAGATCGGTCTTGACATTAGAGGGTCTTCACCGCCAGCTTAATTTTAATAGTTGACATTGTGGAATAAGACACCACTTCAACACTGCCACTAATTTGTGCTTGATGAATACTGTATATAGTACTTCTAGTACTATAAAGTAATATATAAAGCCATCAAATAAGCAAAGAATAACATTTGGTATGTTATTATGTTGTTTTATGTTTTTTCTAATGTGAATATTTTTCTATATATTTTGTATGTTTTGTATCCACCAAGGCAAAGATTTTAAATTTTTAAGTCTCATACTGTACAGTTTGTCACACTCTTTTGTTTCCAAAGACTTAGAGGTTCCTTAAGATGCTTCATGACTTGTGAT
Organism: Lepisosteus platostomus; assembly: GCF_059453375.1. Taxonomy (NCBI): domain Eukaryota; kingdom Metazoa; phylum Chordata; class Actinopteri; order Semionotiformes; family Lepisosteidae; genus Lepisosteus; species Lepisosteus platostomus. The sequence goes on along the minus strand of NC_142633.1, from coordinate 13,259,581 downwards.
GTGTTTGTGTGGGCTGTAGTATTTGCTCAGTGGAACAAGTTACCAAACAGAAACCAAACCAAAGAAATTGAACTTACCCTCTTTGTAACCTTTGCTCTGTTTTAGGTTGTCTTTTTGTGCAGATTCATGTCTTTTTTGTTGTATTGTTTTCTAAAAGTCATTAAGAAGAAAGCCAGACATTGGTGCCTCAGGATCCCCAAGGCCATCTTCTTAAGTCCATTGTAGTGTTTTCAGTGTCATGAATACGAGAAGACTCATGTTGAGTAGAAACCTCATGTTAGAAAGTATTGAGTGCTGTGACATAAAGTTCAAGGCTGAAAAAAACAACTGTAGCAGCGTAAACTCTAAATGATAAAATCTCCATTGAACCATACGGTGAATATCACCAACAAATTCTAGTGTACATATACTTCAAATATATCTGCAGTTCAAGTGTTGTGGCTTGTCCCAGCAAGCAAATATGTACATGGGAGAAGCCAATGTCTATTTGTTACTCTGGCTTGTCCTGCAAAACAGTGTTCAAAGGAAGTCAGTCGGAGAATACCTAAATATTCCCAGTTAATTTCTCATCCTTTTGAATTGCTTGTCACAGCTATCAGCACCTATTCACAAACCAAATTCCTCATTTGTTTGTCAACCTTGTGATAGATTTGAGCAAGGCTGAGTCATGAGATGCCTGACCTGAGTTTGCACTGTTTGAGTAGCACCTTGGGGTGCGTGAATTATTAAAATAACAGATATGCAGAGAGTAGCGTCCTCTAGTTTAAAATGGAGACCTGGTATTTTTAGGACTGTCTAACATCTTTGTCAACCACTAAATAACTCCCAAAAAACAAACTGATAGTAGTTCTATGCAGAGTTTTCATAGATATAATATATTGTTTATGTTGTGTTTATTAATTAGACCATTGCTCAGCTATTGCTAAAGTCACACTTGTAGCCCTTTAACCACAATGTACTGCAGAACCTGAATGACAGGAAGATGGTAATATTTCTAAATTGGGGGATTGGTGTGGGAAAAAAGTTTTTGATAATAATTTTTCAACCTAATAAATGTTGAAAATAAATAAAAAAAACAACAACATCAAGTTGCATAAATCTCATATAAAAGCAAGACATGGTAAAAAGACAATTAAGAGGACAAATTTGTTTTTCCTTGTGCATACATATCATAAAGAAGAAAGAGGTTCCTTATGCTGTGTAATTAGCTGCATGCTGTTTAATTGTTTTTAGCAGCTCTTACACTCACAGACAATGCATGCCTATAATTGCACAGCTGAACTTGGTGTTATGAATATGTTAATAAGACCTGTTCATAATATATGTATTTGTATGAATTCTCAGCATTCATAGCTTTTTTAGCTTGGTATGAAATACTTTGTGTCTACTATGGGATACACTAGTTTGTTGATTAATCACATGGCATTCCCTTGTCTAAATCTGGTATTAATTTTCAGTACGGAACATTTTGCAGTGATACCTTAATGGGAGCAGAGTGTTCATTAGATGCAGCAGCGATTTATTGCTGGCATTGCTGAAACTGTACAGACTGCTACAAGATGAAATGAGGGCAATCTGCATCCATCTAGCCACACATCAGAGCTGCATACAGCAGCGCGTTTACAATTGGAACTGTCCTCCGTGATGTCCAGATGTGAAACAGTGGTTCCATCTGCTCTGCATATGGTAAAGATTCTATAGCAGTTCTCGCTAAAGCTAGGAGTTTAAATAATCTCAGGGTCACACCGAGCCTTACCTCCATGATATTTCACATGTATTCTTCTATCATTTGGGTAAGTGCTCTACATTCAAAAGAACTGCTGTGTATAAATATTTTCATCTACTGCAATCTGTCCTGTCATTACAGTGGGAGACTCAAACATCTCATGTTATGGTGGAGATAACACAGCCAACACTAAGAGATGGGCTCTGAGGTGGAGGTAGTTATTAGGAAATGAAACTTGCCAAGCTGATGTCAGAATATTATGGTAGACTTTTATTTTGCCATTTGTTTCACGCACCTAAAGGTAACTTATGTTGTGAGCGAGAATCTAATGAGAAACTGTCATGAAGGGAAAAAAAATTCAAGTTGCAACCGAGTTGTGTTAAAGAATACACGCACCAGTTTATAAGTCATACCACTCCCTGCACCTACCTATGCCTGTCAGCATATCATACTAGCTGCATTATTCATATTCTGGATATGTTTTACCAGCAGCAGATGAGTGCACATCATTATCTACCTCTGCATATGCAGAACTTATTTAAACATTCCTTTTGTGTGTCAAGAAACTCTGTATGACTGCCACAGTGATGTGATTTTATTCTCATAACCATTTGGTGCTTTGACTTAATATTGAAGCTGCCGAAGTTTCTTCAACTGCAAGAGTACATCCCCTCTGTTTTATTTAGCATTATTTAATTTCTTAAGCCTTTCTCCTGGTCAACACTTTAAGAGAGTGCTGTGTGATACAATGATGTTCAAGGATGTGAATGACGTTTTAACAAGGTGAAAACAGAATCCATTTCATTTGATCGAAACTAAGCCCCCAAAATGGTCAATGATGATAGAGTTGTTGATGAAGGACAGCAAGAATTTAATGCCCAAGCAACTTTAAGCTTCGTAAATTGCATCCACTGCAGACAAGTTAATAAAACAAGGATTTTTCCCCCCTTTTTTGAACACTTGAGCTCTAAGGATTTTAATCTTCATTACAGAGAATTAACCCACCAAGAAGCCAGTGGTGCTGCCTGGCACCAGCAGGCCTGAGAGAGACACCAAGAAAATCTGATCAAATGAACTGTTAAATAACTCAGTCTAATCCTTCAGCATGAAACAATAGGTGCTTGGAACATCCATTTACCATCCATCAATCATGCTTTCTGGCTTAAAGATTTATCATTATTTATTGCAGAAAAAGCTTCCAGAGCTCAGGACTGCCCTTAAGTCACCCAAATGACTGTGCACTGAGGACATAATAATGTTGAGGTTTCTAATCCATTTCTCTTACCTTCTACAAATGTAAAATGTTTGTGCAAAGCAAATGATGAAGTGATATTCTTATTTTCTAGTTTTAACATTATTAAACCAGCAGTTTGACATACAGTACCAGGTGCAGAAAATGTGGAGTTAAAACGTTTCAACTTGTTTACAAGTCGATAGCTCTGAGCAAACTATTCATGCTTTCCAATAATTTGACAATTCAGTTATTACCAATTAATAATCATGTAACAATCTTGCTAAATAGGAAGAACTGCCGACACATTACGAACCAGTGGCATTTAAGGAACATCTTCAATTTGTGTTAAAAAGTCTCAAGCAATTTGTCAGAATAGAATCAAAGCATTGGTATGTATAGCAAGTCTTCAAACAATTACATGAACATATTCTTTTATCATTTTAATTTAATTAAATTTCTTAATTATAAACTCATTAATTAATGAATATGTACACGGAATAAGGTATTTCATAACCAGCATATAATAGAACTTCTGTTTCCTGGTAAATGTGACTCTGGTTGTGTCCCCAGCCTATTGTAGAAGAGGGATCTGATTTCACCCTCCTGCTTTAACAACCCTGCTGTGCGTGCAGGTAGGATTGTGTTAAAAACGCAGCAGGCGTGCTGACTGCCTTCATTTAGTATGCTAATAGGAAGGAAGAAGACAGTTTCCTTCTTCTAAATATCTAAGTAATTAAGATAATTAAAGAGGAAAGCTAATTGGGTAAACAAGCCATAAGCCTGTCACCCTTAATTAACCGATTACAAGGAAGAACAACCGGGGTTGGCGGATAATTAACATGTTCTTATTGAGAGAACTGTTAGACACGGGAATTATCTGATGGAGAAACAATGATTAGCCTAAGCGGGGGACCTGGAAAGAGCCGCGGAGAGTGTTAGAGAGGCAGGCAGTGGTTGTGGTGCTCCCGGTTAGATACCCACGCCAAGGACCCTTTACAATGGCATTTTGTTATTGTGCTCATTCACGAGGGGTAATCCTTTTACTGAATGAGAAATCCTATCGGCAATCGTACCACAGAAAGTACCACGTAATCGTTACAGAAAGAGGAGAAATGGCTTGGAGACTGGGCAAACCATTTATTTCATTCCAGACAATGCCAACTGTTCTCAGTGGAATGATTCACATTCTTGATGACACCCATTTGAGAGAAAGCTTTCCTTCTTTTGTATTACATTGAATTCTGATTTTGAGCTGTTCTTTGTAGTCTAATCTGACTTCATTTTCTCTGTCATTTCTTTGTGTGGGGAATTCAGGTCTTCAATTTGTACTTAATGAAATAAAGTTAACTTTCCTCTTGTTAAGAGGTTTAGAAAGACAATGAATAAGAAAGATTCTTATCTCCATTAAGTAGTTTGTGAGCTAAAAAATGCTGTTTTCACCTCAATCTCTGTAGAAAATGTTCACTTTTCATGGAATGAGTCATGTTTCTCCTGAGTTTCTCTTATAAGTATATAATTCAGACCACCTCACGTTCACTGTGCTTGTGCTGTGACTGATTGACAGATCACATTTACTTTTTTTTTACATTTTAAATATTAAGCAGTCTTCATCTTTTGGGTTACAGTTCACAGAACCGAATGGCAGATCATATACTGTAACTTCTCTACCAAAAATATCAATGAATGAATGAAATTGTTTAAATGAAAATGACTTGATAAAATGTGCAGAATGTTTTTTTTTCTAACAGACTGTAATGCTATTGTTTATTCTTTTGTGCTAATACACTTGAGTTTAAATCCTTTGTTTATCCCTCAGAATCCAAGCTTTTCCAAAGATTTCAAGCAAAGGACTTTACAGTTTTCCTACTGCCCTAATTTTATTAAAAATGTGCATTAATTAAAAAGCACTCTGTGCACCCCAAGCACAAATATAATTTTAGTTTAAATTTCCAACCCGATTACAATAATGCCTCAGCAAGTTATCTGCTAATACAGCAGGTTTACCTCGGTTCTTTTATTGTAAATTTGATTTAAAATTTCACCATAATGGGTATCCTTGCTTGCCAAACATGACTTCTTAGCAGGTGATTTGCGTCAAGTATTTCTGAAATAGCACCTAAATGAATTAGCAATAAAATGGACTTAGGCCTAATAGCAGGGGTTCCCATTATTGCAGGTCTAATCACTAAAGAGATGCCATTCACTTGCCTTAAGAAGTCGCATTTTTCTCCGCTTGCTGGCCACCAGATTTCATAAAGTAACATATCTCTAATGAAAGGACTCTGCTTGAACTGAAAAACCCCAAAGGTTTGTGCAGATTTTAGTTTTGATTACCGCTGGCAACAGGCTCTTAGCGGACGCCGGAAACAGCGTGTCTGGTGAAAGAGCCACAGCATGCCATATTCTCTGAAATTATTAAAAAAGTGCCCCACCGCATTTAGTAGTTTTAATCAGCTCTGACTTTTGATAGTCAAACAATAGCTAATTACAGTAGCACCTGCCTGCTAGGTCATGGGTGGATTGTTGTTAATGAGGGTCCTTGTCTTCAGCATCTTTCTCTGGAATACATTAAAGCTTCAGGATCTCCTGCACAGGCTCACTTGCACAATTCTTTCATTTGTTTTTTGGGAAGAACTGACGTAGGAAAAAAAAAGAAAAGACGAAAAACAGATCTTTCATTCCAGCTAGCCTTTGTGTGGCAAATGTTTTCCTTTAAAATGGCCACAGCCTGGTTAAAGGGCACGTTTGCATTTTAATTTTTTAAAACCATTTCATTGCACGTTCCAGGTAAAGGGAACTCAACTACTACTTTCCTTCACTTTGATTGTCTGATTTTTGTCTTCCGAAATGGGAAAATAAATTGGATTGTCAAAGGCTATTTTTCTTACCTTATTACCAAGTGTTAAGAGCCCCTCCAACAATGCAGTAATTAATCTTTAATTAATCACTTTCCTTCATGCTCGCTCATGGTTCACACTGCCAGCTGAATGATGGTGATTGCTTTATTTTGGGTCAAATGGGCCTGGTCATAGGTTTTGATTTCCCAACTTAACAGAGATGTAGTTAGTGATAAAAAATGGCAGAAGTCATTCTTTCTCCCTGTCCCCCCTTCCCTCCTCAGGGCACTCGCAGGAGATAATGAGATGGGGGAGAATAAGACTATTAAAGGACAATTTGATAGTTCACACACCATGTCCCGGAGTCCAAAAACAAGAATTGTTCAGTCAAGCAGAGACAGCTGTACCGTAATCTAAAGCAGATTAAAGTGGTCTCTGTATAAAGGCAGTGATCTAAAACAAGCTAAAACATGGAATGTCCAATTTAGCTGTTTTCCCCAAACTTTGTGTGGTATCATTAGATACAATACAGTTGTTTTGTGTCAAAGGGGATTGTGTATAAATGTTGCTTTGGATTAGGAAATGTTTTAAAGGAAACAGTTTCTCAAACACCCTTAATTTATTCAACATGTTTTTCATGCCTATATTTAAAATGATGTATCCTTTTGTTGAGAAGGAATATTAAATATAAAGTTGATATCACTTGTTTGCCACTTGCTTCATGGAACAGTGAAATTATAGATTGCGCATATAGTGCATGAAGTCTAAACTGACTCATTGTGTTGTAAAGGTGAGGGTTTTCTAGAGAGGACTGCTAAAACCACCGAAGTAAGGAATGAGTTGCCAAGTCCTATACTGTTTTCAATAATGAACCCTGTGAGATATTAACCATGTATTTTGCCTCTGTCAGCAAGCCTCTCCGTTTTTGTTCTTTCATGTTTCATTTATTTGACCTCAACCCCCCTGAACCCCATGCTGTGCGGTAATCTATTTTTCTTCTATCAGTAACCATATTTGCCATAGCCAATCAGTTTGATTGATCATCACCTAGGCCACAGGTTTGCAATCAGCTGTTCTGTGCAACCCCCAAGTATTTCCCCACAGACATCAGTGGTGTGACAGCAGCATAAACTGGCCATTTATCAAAGTGTCCCTTTGCGGACAGTGCCTGCTCACCCCTCTCGTGGGGGGGGGGGGGGGGAGAGCGCCCCCCCACTCCACAAGGCTCCTAGCATTTGTTTTTGCAGCTTTATGAGGGTAGCTGCAAAGTCACTGCACAGCCCGCCTAGATCAGTATCACCTTTGGCGGGATGCGCTCTGATTCTCTTTCCTTTAAGAACAAACAGAATTACACCTCAAGCCAGGAACAATACCTTCAGGATGGAATAGGGCCGGCAGAGAGTAGAATATTGCTGACTGCATGGCCTAGCCTCTCTGCATTGGTCCTGCAGCTCTCAGCCTTCATCTAAGGTCTCATGAAGACAACTCAGTTTTTCACAACAGCAGCCTAGTACACCCCCTTGTCACAGGCATATGTTTCCTGCAATCCTGCTCTGCACGCATATTGCTGAAATAATAAACTAGATGGATTAATGCGACTCTTTCTGAAAATACATTTCACCAGCTTTCACCAGAATAAAAACAATTTCTGCTAAGAGTGTGTTTTAAGACGTACCAGAAATTTGAATTTTCATCATACTCTAGCTGGAGAAATAAATAGCCCATTAAAATAAGCGTCGTGCAAAGATTCTGTTTAAAAAGAGTAGTGTGTAACACGTAAGTAGACTTAACCAAAAAAGAAGGGTAGAAGATAAATACTCATTTGGAGACAATTATGCAGAAGAATTCCTCACCTTCATTTACAAAGTTGTTAGTAGAATTTAAAGGTTTCTATGGACCCAATGTAAATGAAGTCAGTGCACTCCCATCTGAAAAGAATTAGATGACCTCTAGCCACAGCTACTGTAGTTAGAGTAGTCTAGAGTAGTATCAGGAATAGTCTAGAGCAAGACTAAGACTACTGTATGTTTGGGCAGCTCTGAAGCTCTGAATCTATTCTTGGGAAGAACACCAAATGTTCCAGGCCAAAAAAACAGTGTCTAGAGAGTTGAAAAATGCAAGAGCACTTCAGGCGTGGGGATGTTTTATAGTGCACGGGTCAATACCAATAATAAAAGAGATATTCATGGACATGTCAGAGGAAGGTGGACCACTTTCACTCTAGCATATCAGCCAGTTATTTAAAACCTGTCTTCTCTCAATAGCACATGGGGGACATTAATCTGCCACCAGCATTACACTAAAGGCCCTGTAGTCAAGACAAAAGGCTCTCTTTTGACCCCGTTGGTAAACCCAGTCAAATGTTACCATTCTTCTTCATTGGGAAAAAGTCTTCTGTAACATCCTCTGTGTGCATTTGTAATTAAATGTATGCTCCATTCCTTTAACGAAAATACTTTTCTGTAGTAGAGACTGTGCTGTATAATGAGTTGCAGATCCAGTTCATTTTCAGATGAAGGAGCCACTCATTCATTTTATTGCAGTTCCAGGCTGCGCTGGCTTGGCAGTGCTCTCTCTATCATGCATGTGATGACTAAGATTGCAGGGGCCGCATTATGTTTGCAATCAGGATATGGGGTTATCCTGCTTGACCCATATACTGAGCTCTATTTAGAGCCATTTTCTGAATGATTCTAGCGTTTCAGCCCAGCACTTTTGCTCATGTAGTGTAGAAGCTGACAGAAGGAGAATGAAAGAATGTTGTAAATAAACAACACAGCAAGTCATCTTAATCAGCAGGCCTGAAATTTTGTGCAAGGTTATTTAAATATTTCCTGCTTAAATTAGTGTTTCTTTTTTTAAAAAACTGATTGTTTTATGTTTAGTCTGATGTACCATTGATTTAAAGAATGAAAATGAAAATGTCTATACTGTGTTACATACAGAATAACAAGCCTGTAATTTTCTTCTTGGACAATAGACAGATTAAAAACAGCAATAGGCAGTTTACAGATATGCTCTTTATGTAGATATGCAAATCAGTTTATATGATTGAGATTCTTAGTTAAGAATGCAATCCTGTTAAGTGAAAATCATAACTAAAGCCAAGTTTCTACTTCAAGTATATATATATATTGCCTCCATATACTGTATATAGATAATATACAATATGATATATGGTATGAAAACTGTATCAGTTTGGACAAAAACACCAATATTCTGTTATTGGCATTGATGTCTATTAGTTGATAAATTAAAAGCAAATGTTGTTAGAAGCTTATGGGCCAGAGTACTTTATGTGCCTATCTTTATAATAATCAGTCATTCCCTTGTAATCATTTTGAAATCAATTCGGTACATGGTCCAAACACTGCAACATGGTGTACACCTAAAAGGCCTGGAAAGTAGCACTGCTGTCATTGTAAAGTTTTACAATTCAAATATTCCAAAGGCAAAACTGCGTGAACAGATTAATTTTATGTATTTTTGGGTGGATATCTAAAACTCAGAATGTGTGAATACTGACTATGAGCTGTAGAGGAGTTGAACAGTTTCTCTGATGTCCACTGAGTCTTCAGGTTAGGTTCTCCTATTGGTAGAGGAAAACATTGTGATGCTGTGAGTCAGCTTTGCCTGGGCTCTGCGAGAGAATATCATGTACTGTACATCCCTGGCCTTGCTGAGCACCAAGCCTATAAAATGCTAAATTCTGCCAGAATCCCCTGCTGGCTTTATGGGGCTAGTCTTACAAAATGACACAAAAAAGAGGTCAGCAGAGTAAAATCTTCCAAATAATATTTAACTCTAGATAAAAGTAGCTACAGCCTCTTTGCCTCTTGTAGATCCTCATTGAATCCTTAATGAAAATTACACACTGCTGAACAGACACAAAGATTTTATTCCTCCAAGATTTAAACTGGTTTTCAGTAGAATTCCTTTTCATTTATATGCTAACTAGCTTTTCTTGTGCAAATACCAAGTAGGTGTGTTTATATTCATCAATTACATTAATCAATTATCAAACAAAAGATGTTGTGTTTGTAGCAAAATACTGTATAACATTAGACCTCAACTAATCATTAAATTCTAACATAAACTTTATTTTTTTAATTGACCACACCTTACTATTTAACAGAAAGACAATTTAACAGTAAAATATTATATTCTTATAATATAGATAACAAACATGGATTTTTGATTCTTAAATGGTAAGAACTATGCTAACTATGTTCTGTTTGTTACATTAATTATTAACTTGTGGTATAGTATATACAGTAGATACACAAGGACTACATATGGTATATGATTACCAGAAGATGCATGATCTGGTGTTAACATTTGCATGATAAGGCAGTTATATTTTAGGAGCAGGAGCAAATTGGTCAAAGCACCGTTTCTCACATTAATAACACTGCTCTCCAAAACGTATTGGGACAGGAAAGTCAAAACTGTCATTTTATTTCTTTACAGACGAGCAATTTATACAGGCTTATATGAGGGCACTATACATGTTATATTTGATATAAGTACTGGGACACATTCACTTTAAGTAAAAGGATTTGGTTACATTGCCAGGCCATGTCATTACCTCCATCATGCTTCAGGATTTGCTCAGAAGTACAAAGATGAGCCAGGAAAGTTTTGGAAGGAGGTTTTATGGACTGATGAGACCAAAATAAACCTTTACCAAAGTGATGGAAAGGTTAAAGTGTGGCATGCAGCAGATGTTTGAAAGAACACCACCTCAGCTGTGAAGGACTGGGCAAGTATGGCCATTTCATGATGTAACTCATGAAGGCAGAACCAGAATGGGGGCTGAGGTTGACAGAAACATTTTGTCTGCTTATGTACTGTAGAAGCAAATGCTTCCATACTTGCTGTGCAGTACTTCAGGATGCTGGATGAAAGTGACCCAAAACATGTGGCCAATGTACCCCGTTCATCAAGAGAAAAAAATCCTAGACTGGCCAGATTTACTTTACACAAGTTAATCTCCTGATTTAAATGCAATTGAGCATGCAGAACACCCCAAGAATAGGCACGAACTCAAAGAGGCAGCAGCAATGTATTTCAAATAATTACACAAAGAGTTTAGTGAGCTCTTACAGATTTCATGCCATAATTACTTCAAAGAGATATGCAACCAAATACGGACTTTCACAATCTAAAATGTACTTAAAGTGAATGTGTCCCAGTACTTATCATTTTGAAATCACAAAATGTATGTTTTTGTTGCTACATTGAAAATTAAAATAAAGTGTACAATCACATTGTACTTATCTTTCATATTGATCACACTATCACATATGCAACACTAGACTGCAAAGTAAAAATTATAACTTTTGACTTTGGTTTCTCAATACTTTTGCAGGCTCTGTATGTAGCTCAGTGCTCTACTCTGAAACTCAAGAACCTTAGCTGAAACATTTTGTTTAAATATTATCACTGGGTAAGTTTTTGACATGACTCTGCTTTCATTAATTTGAGGATAAAACATTTGATTTAATATTCATAACATCAGCATTTTTAGAGTTGGCATATTTTTATGCTGTAGAACCACCGGTATGAAGAAAACACAGAAAGGTGTAAAAAAGGAAGCATTTTTTTATTCAGTATGACAAGGATGAACTAACAGAAAAACAAATATCCTATTCGAAGTGCATTTTCAGTGCCACATCAGTGTTTAGATCTGGTGACAAAACAGGTGTAGACACTCCATAGCAAAGCAGACGAATCCTTTCAATCAATAAACAAACAACACTTCTTTAAACCTGTTAACAGCTTGTTAGCCTTAAAAGTGAAAAACGTACCTTCCACAAGCCTGCATCCCCCACCTCATTTCACAGGGCTGTCTAAAAGGAAGTCTCTTGTACTTTAGTCCCAATGAAGGGAATGAAAGCTTACACAGTGCGAAAGAGCTGCATTGTTGTGCACATTAGTAGTGTGTTCCCTGGGCCGAAAAAAAAAACACTAAAAACAATTCCAGGAGGCTAGTATTAGCTTGTGAGTTGTGATAAGACGTTCTTTCATTTATAGGCAGGGTGGGTATCACAGCCTTAGTCCCCCAACAGTTTTCTTTTCATTTAGCAATGACAATGCATAAACAAACACGGGAGAGGAGACTGGAAATTGCAACTGGAAATGCTGGAAGTCAAATCGTAGCCCATGATAGTTAATTGCTAGTTGATTTATAAGGCAGCCATGGTGGTGGAAAATCTGTGCCCCCTTCTGAAAATCATAAATTCCCAAAAATGAGAGAGAGAGATTTTGTCACAGGCCATATAAGGCAAAATTGGTATTCTCTTCTAAAGAGGCAGATCTAATCCTACAACTTTGGAAATATTTTATTTTAGTTTGTATTTAATGACACATAACTATACATCGACCGATAGAATGAGATATGTTTAAGTCTGATACATTTGTCTGTTATATATAAATCTGATAATTTGTTATTGCTAACCAGTTACGTTTTGGATTATTTTTTAAAGTAAGATTCATTAAAGTTTTAAAATGCGTGATGAAATTACAGAAGAGCAAAGTAATTTTTTTCGGATTTAAATAAGATCGTTTACCTTATCTGCAGATCACAATTTACAGGCATTTAGCCTGCTTAGTGGAAACACTGGGGGAAAATTCACGAAAAGGGGTTTCAGTGTATGTGCATGCCCTGCATTGGCCTGATGCTCCACTGTGGATTATTAAAATGAATATGTTGAATAAAGAGATTTGAATTTTTCCCTTTAGAATTCCGAAAAGGAATGTTCTTAAATGGTGTCCAGAGAAGATAAAGAATCAAGATGTTTCTTGAGTTGTGCGCTAAAACTTTTTGCAGTGTTTGAACCTCTGTTGCATGATGATAACATAAGACTGATGGGAAATGATTTGTAACTGTGGAACTAGTCGAGCTGTGTGAAGGCGCCCTCTATTGCCAGATGCTACACTCAAGGTATTCAGCTTCACTTGTAAGAAACCGTAGCAAAACGTATTGACCTACTCTACACAAGGGTTTTTTGCTTCTTTTTAACATTCTTTGTTTTATAATATATTTTTAGGATCTTCTGAAATTCTATAAAGTAGATTATCTTCAGTAATAAAAACGAATTGTTTTTAAGGCAGTAAAATCATACACTACAGAGAGTTATTCAGCTTCAGCTAATAACAGCTAACAGTTCTGTCACTGTTCTTTTTGCTGAAATTCATTAATAAGACTTTCAACTTGCAGACACAGCAAACCACTGAAGCCAAATAAATTGTGGGGTGAAAAAATATAGAAATAATAGTTAAACTGAATATGTCCACATAGTCAGTCAGGAATATGTTTGTACAACTGCTGAATGTTTTGTTTTCCCTGCTGTGCCATGAAAATGATACAGTGCATGTATCTTTTACAAATTAGCCTTCTACTACTATGAAGCACTTTCTTCTGTCCCTGTCTAAGTAGTCTGCCAAACCCCTGTTAATGTAAAAGGTCACTGTTATCGTATTCTGTGTTCTTGAAACAGAATGAGATAGTGAGAGTCTTTGTAGATCTGGAGGGCTTCTGAGAAAGAACTGACTCTGTGTAATGCACTTAATTTATATATACAGTACATAGTAACACACAATACAAGCATTCAGCCGTTGAATGAAACTACTATTATCTTTACTAAAGAATATGTTTTTATTTTTTCATAGTGCTGTATATTGGGAGCAGCGAAAACAATATTTTAACCCTTTTATTAAAACAAGCTGTCCTGGCTTTGGTGTGCTTTACTATGATTTTCACTTGTTACATGAAACCCGACCATAATTTTATGTTCATTGAAGTTTGTTCTAAGCAAAAGATTTTCCCCTTCACATTTATTAGAATAAATGCATTGTAGATGAACTTCTATTGCTTGTATATAAAGGTATTGTATTTAGATATAATATACTGTATGATATAATAGTGTATAATTTTGCACTTAAATTAAAACAGGGCAACATAATTTCTAAAAAAATTACGTACTTATAAAATACAGTATTAATAAATATCAGAATGTTCTCATTAAAAAATTACAGATATTAATAGAACAAAAAGCTAAAGTTTGAAATCCTTCTTCAATATTCTAGAACACTACTTTATCCTATAATTTTTATTTCTGTTAATACTTTTTTTTGTATGTATAAAATTGTTTTAAACTGATTCATATTTCCATATTTAGATTTAAGCATTTCAAAACATTATAAATACATAATCATGGGCACATTATGATAACAAATGTGTGCTATTTTTTTAATTCAGTTTTAATTTAGTATTATTAATTTAAAATATTATTATACATTATAATGCAGTCACTAATTTAAAAAAAAATTAAAATATTTATAATTATATAAGGAGTATATATTAGTATGTACTGTACATTATTTTACATTAAAGCGTTCAAGCTTTAAAAAATAAAATGTACACAGAAATACTTTATTTACAATATAGTAGCACTGATACAGACCAAATAAAAAGAGGCCCAAGTCACTAAATAAGTACAGTAGGTAGATAATGTGAATTGATGTTATTATGCTCGTAAATGTGTGTTACTGTTCTTCGTTTTTCAGTAACTGCTGTAGAAAATTAGATTTTGCAATTGCTCAGTAACGTGTGTTGTTCGTACTAAATCCCTGTTCCTATTCATTGAGAGAGTGAAAGGAATATTTGATTTCTGTGTTTTAATAATCCCAGGACCCCTGCTGGCTGCAGACTCTTCCTGGAACCCTTACAGTAGAGCGCGCTGCTTGATTCCCAGTTTTTACAGCGCTATCAGAGCCTCTGGAATTTTTGGGAAGCCTTCCAGCCTGCAGAATGTCGAAATGTTGTTAGGCATGTTCTGAATTTGTGGTTAACTCAAGACGGTCCGATTTTGGAAGAAAAAAAAAACTAAACAAAAAAAAAAGAAATGCTGCTTTTCCATAAAACGTTTTTAACCCCTTAACCACAGCAGTGCCTGTCAGACTGATACCACGCATGCCCTCCATCGTGACCTCAAGCTACTGTGGGTTTTGTTGCAGTAGCATGCTGAGAACACAGGCCACCAGCATCACCTTACATATGTTACTTTATTGGGATGCGTACTCATCTCTTCCGGAAATAAATTATCTTTGTAAGTGTGATATTTGTGGCATTGTCTTTACATGTGTAACCCATTAGAGAACGAATAAAATTAGATATGTTAACAGAGCTAAAAGCTTGTGATGAGCCAAGCACTAAAATGTAGACATTAAACTGATTTATCTGATCAGCAGAATAAAGAGATCAGTAGCTTTCTGCAGAAGGCTGCTGTGGATTGACACATCTGTATTACATATAACAGCATCCCAGCAGTTTAACGCTGTCTTCCCAGATACAAATAAATCACATCCTGAGCAGCACAGTGTTACCACCTGACTCTGTGGGCTCTCGGTGAGCTTTAATGTCATGATTACCGCAGTGGCAGTACTTTCTAGCTGTTCTGCGAACTTTGTACACCATGTCCATCTTACAAGAAGTATTTCTGAAAACAGAATTATGCCCTGCACTTGCTTTTCATGTCAGGCAGTCTGGCTTTATGTGTCAGACCTTTTCGCAATACGGCAGACACACCATTAAATATCATTGAAAACCACCCATCTCCCTTTAACCAAGCAACCACAGTGTGCTGGGTTCATTCAAGCATTCCACAGCAAATAACACCATGGCTGTGTTCTTTTAAAGAAACTGACTGAGATCCAATGCAAACGTCACTTGACTTTCATCCTTGACTAGCCATACTCCGGGATTAAGTGACTTACTGTGGGACTATCTGAATTTTCTGTACTGAAAGGGAAATCCTTCCAGCTCCACATGTCAGGTCTTAACTGTTTCCTTATTGCGGTCTTCACGGCAAATACGTCCAAGGAGAGGCGATTGTGATGCAGTATATCTGGGATGTGCATTCGGCGGAAATGGATGACTCAAAAATCCCCAACAAGTTCTGAAGCAATTAAAAAAGTATTTACTGGAGGGTGAAAAGAAAATGCAACAATTCGATAAATTGAACACGTTTGCCTGACCTTTCACCTTTATCAGTGCGGAACTATTAAAATGTAAATGCCATATTTTTTTGAAGAAAAAAAAGCCAATTATAGGATTTTTTGGTCAAAGTGACAAAGTCAGCAGTCTTTATGTAAATCTCTCTCAGATCCTACAGCAGAGTCCATGGGTAGCCATGCATTTACCTTCCTCTTTCCCTGGGGGTAATGTTCTCTCACAGTGGTGCTAGTAATTGAATCAAGTCAATACAGATACCAAAAGAATTGTAAGTCATGTAGGTAATGGAAAGCAGATGTGGGCAACGCTGGCTGCTACATTTTGAGATGTCTTAAAGGTGCAGAATCCCCCTGCACAAGATATATCTTCATTTAATAGACAGCGTCCGCGTATGGTCGGGCGTGAATCAAGTCACATGTGTGCTTTTTACGGCATGCAGCTGACACCCTGTAACACCTCTGCCAGCTCCAGTGGACTGTCTTTAATATTCTTGCTGCCATAAAAGACAAAGCATCTCTTCTAGGATCCTTTAATGAAATACGAAAAACGCTCTTTAAAGGATGTATAAAACCAGATCTTTCAGAAGGTGTCCCTCTAAAATTTCATTGAAAGCAGGCCGCAAGTGCCCTAAGAAAGCGTATGCCCCCTTCTTCGTTTTTACCCTGTTTGTTTTGTTTTGCTGGTTTTTCCATTATTGTCGTCTTCGCCCGTTCAGCTCTAACTCCTATAGCCAGGCTCGCACAGAAAAGGTTATGGCAGTCAGAGCTTAAAAATAAATCGACCATGATGCTTGCAGAAGTGGGCGAGATTTATAAATGGTATCGAGAAGGGAAAAAATACCAACTTGAAATGCCACCAAGTGGGAACTCTGAGAACGAGCGCCTTGTATAGTTTTGAAATACATTCCTCCGCATCAGTTCCATATTTGGTTTTTGTTTTTTCGGCTCACCAAATCCTTTTGACAAAGTTAAATGCCTAGTGGAAGGTTTAAACATTGTACATTTCAAAACCTTGGTATATTGCAAGTTTTTTGCTCTATATGTTTAATTCAATTCTATTTACTAGAGAATTTGATTAAAATAAAAAATAATTTAATGAATTATAGGTATATGGAAGAAGGAGCATCCCGTTTTTAACTCATTTGAATGTAATAATGTTGGTCAGCACCACACCCTCATTAGGGGTGTGTTCTATTCATTACTGAAGATATACATTATAACTGTGTAGAGTTTTACTCTCTTAAATCGTAGCTTTAAAATTAATGTTGGAAATGTAAGGAAATTGCATTTCCTTTTCCAGGTCATTATTTCGTTTTTAATAAGTAGTCCTGCCTGCAGTTATTTGTTTTCAAAAACACCTTTGCTACTTTCAGAAAAAACTTTGGATCTGCCCAACTATGAAAGCTTTATACAAACAAACTCAAACTCTGTAAAAAAGCTCTTCTGATGAACGATATGGACTGAAGCAAAAATGACAAAGTTTAGAAGTGCTCTTAGCACTCGCTCAGATACTGACCAGCTTCCCTCCATGGGCGGCAGTGGAGAATCTTTGAAACGGCAAACACTATGCTGCTTGAAACCGCAGAATCTAATTTGTACAGGAAAAGGATCATCATGCCTACAGCTGATTTTCATGTACTGTCTGATTTTAGGCATTCAAGAAGATGCAGTACAACGGGAGAAAAATCTTGACTAAGTCTAATTTATTTTACTATCATCTTCTTAGAGGATAGTTTATGTGGCTTTTTGTTTCCAAATCCCTTAATACCATATTAGAAAAATGTCCTGTGGGCTGGGTCCACACAAATCATTTGCCAAATGCTAATTCTAAGTGCCTAGCTCTTTCTGTAATTGATGTGTTTACTACAAATCACACAGTTTATCTTAACCACACACAGGACTGCACATTAAATCTAGGCTGTCTCTGGAATCTCTTGAAAACTCATTCATACACACCCACAGTGAATACAGATAATGGGAAAGAAAGAGAAAATCTAAAGTCAAATTGAAACAGAGTAAACACACTTAGTCTCTTAATAAATAGATTTGTCCTGCATTATTTATCGATCAATATGAACTCTGCAAATATGGAGTTGTATTTGCAAATCTTCCACATGTGATAATATATGATCCTGTCTGTTTTTCTATTGATTTTAACATCTGATAACCATTTTGAACCCCGCTCCCTATACCCAAAAAGTGATCTTTCCCATACTAAACAAGTTAATTCTTTCCCTTATAAATGGATGTTTTCACCCAATGGAAAAGACAGAGCTGTGAAAGATATTAATGGTAAATCAATATAATAAATCAGAAAGGTCTGTGCAGTACAAGTGCACTACAGGGGCATCCATTACCCAGGAAATATACGTCCGTTTTATTAAAAAAAGAAATTCTGCAATGTCTCCTTTAGCCTCTCAGCTAGCGAAGAATTGTAACCTATCTGGAAAGCCTGGGATATGGCGAACATGGTGACAGTAGGTTTGCCATATGTATCATGTTATGCTTGTTTCATTATTTGTTTACATGCTTCATTGGAGTCAGAGATTCTTGTAAACCTCTTCTCAGCTTACAAGAGTTTAACCGCCTGTGCGCACACAGAGGTTTTCTGAGTCTGTGCTGCATAACAAGCAATGTATATTTCTCTGTTGTCAAACATGGGAATGTTTTCATATACCCAATACATTCCCCAGTTCTCCCGGGACACGATACTAAAGACTGGATTGCCAACAGAGTTTCCAGTTTTACAACCATTAAGGCCTCGATCTGAATCCTCATTTAAAAGTATCTGGAAAAGCAAAGTTGTATCTGGGCACCTTGATCACAGCTGATATCTAACACTATATATGAAAGTATTCAGTTTTGTTTTAAGGTGTTAAAGCCACAGAGGAAAGGGGCAAATAAGAAGTGTAAAGACAGTGCATAGCAGGCACAGGACCTTTGTAAAACTTCTTATTTGCAAAAATACAGATCAAATACCACATGCAGAATTAATGCCATTTCTAGACTACATGAAGCTGTTGGTCATATTTAGATTGTGTACATTTTGGTTCTTGGAAATCCGGAGCATGGTAGCCTAATTGCTTTAATGTTGAATAAGAAAGGTAGCAAATTATATATCATATGCTGGTTTTTTTTGCCAAATAGGTAATTCCTGCTCTCATGGTGCAAATAATTCAGCATGTCCCAATCCATGGCGTTTTTCCATCCATAGTGCAGGAAATCCATGAGATAATGCCTTTATAATGTGAGGAACAGGCAAGGGTCTGGATACTGTACAACACTGAAGAGAAGTGTCTTCTGACGTGCATATGGATATAACATTTAGATGCATTTGAAATTCCCCTTTGCATACATACAATAAAAAGCACAGCTGTAGCACAGTAACAGAGACAGTAAAGTAAAACACAACGTAGTCTGTTGCGAGGTTAAAAATGTTCCTCTCTTTGCCAGATGCTTATTATTTCTTGTCATTTATGCCACGGTGAATATTTGATACACACAGTGTGAGTGCTAGTCAAACACACCAGCAGACCATTCAGGCTTTCCCTCTGGCTTCTTGTGGAATTCCCAATGGCCCTGGCTTGCATCCTCTACCCCCTTGTGTTTAAGGACTTTGAGGCTAATTCTTTGCTTGTTGGATATGGTGTACAACACAAATTAAAATATGTTTTAATGCATGCAAATTATCCCTAATAAACTCAACATTTTAATTGTGAAATCTAAGAAGCGAGACAAATGTTATGCCTCAGATTCTTGCAAGACACAGTAGTCTCAGTCTACTCACAAATTGAAGTGCTTTGCAGCCAATGGGGACTCCCCTCCACCACCACTGTGTAGCCCCACCTGGATGATGTGATGGAAGCCATTGTGCACCAGTCTGCTCACCACACACCAGAAATCAGTAGGGAGGAGATCAGAGTAATGAAGACAATTCATAAATGGATATTATTAGGAGCACGTGAGTTGTAAAGGCCAGGGGTAAAACAGAGGACATTTGCCAAGTGAGAGAAGAAAATCATATATTTGTATGACTCAGTGATATACAAGGATTGGAGCCTAGTGTAATTAGGGTGATCCATTTGCACTGGCAGCTTCTGTGTAACAGATGGAACCTCCGGTGACTCAGAAGAATAATGCTGTCAAATCTTAAGTCAATGTATCCTTGCCCCTAGTGGGACCAGCAGGGAGGGCTCACCCTGCAGACTGTGTTGATACTGACGTGATGAGGGCACTATACTGTAAAAAGGTGCCGTCCTTTGGATGGAAACCGAGGTCCTGACACTCTGTGGTCATTAAAAACCCTAGGGCGTTTCTTGAAACGTGTATCCCCAGTATCCTGGCCAAATTTCCCTCTAGCCTTTACCACTCATGGCCTCCTTATAATCCCCATCTATGAATTGGCTTCATTTCTCTGGTCTCCTTGCCACTGAAGCTGATGTGTGGTGAGCGTAATGGCGCACTATGGCCACCGTCACATCATCCAGGTGAGGCAACACATTGGTGGTGGTGGTGGAGGGGAGTCCCCATTACCTGTAAAGCTCTTTGAGTGGATTGTCCAGAAAACAGCTATTTAAGTATGAGGCTATTACTATTATTTATATTGAAAACATTAGGTAGGAAAGCGCTTCAAGAGGTCATTCTCATCTGTTCGAAGAGGGCAGAGGAAGAGCTTGTTGTGGGAATGGGAGACACGGGGGAGGGTAAATTGGGTCCCGCCCTCCACAGCACAAGGTAAACCTGACACCTTTTTCCCCCGACTGTGAAGAAAATGCTTGGTAATGACCCGGCTCAACCCTGCCAGCTCTCTCTGACCTCCCTGCTTTACAGGGAGCTGCTTAATTCTTACTAATTACATTCCACACTGACAGAAAGCTGGCCAGCGCCGTGTCAGTTCAGGTACTTTCACATCTTCGGTTCCAGGGGAGAGTGTCCACCACGGTGGGGGTGGGAGGAATCGCAAGTGATGACAAAATAATTAACGCAAGTGGAAGAACCTGCCCCCCCTTCAGAAAATAAGAAGATCACTTCACTATGTCAAGGACTGCCATCAACAACAGTACTAAAGAAAACTAAGTCAGAGTCTACAAATATTTTAGAAGATCCAATACAGTTTTTATCAGACTTGGGTGGAGACTCAAGTCTCCATTCAACTTAACTTATTCTCAGTTCTTTTCATTCTTCAGTCCTTGCATTCATGCCTTCATCAGTTGAAAAAACAAAAAAGATGACGTAAAGACATTCTGTAATAATTGCTTAAAGACTTCTCATGAATTGTTTCAACAAACTGGCTTATGCGGAGTCTGTGGTTTTATCAGCGTGTTATGATATCTACTGAAGCATTTTGATGATCTTACATGCTTATTTTTCCCGAAAACAGGATTTAGTATTGTCATTCCCACAATAATTCAGGGACTTTTTTCTTCTCCTTTCCTTTCACCCCTCTCAATTTATGGATCTCTTTTTTTTCTGTGACATTAACTGGTGTTGGAGTGGTACAGTATATTTGAACGGTATATCTTCCGGATTCAGATTATAAATACAGACTTCAGACCACTGTGTTTCTGCTAACTCGTCCTGAACCAGACCATCGCTAGGAATAAGAATTTCTATGCGGCGTGCATACTTGAGATTCCAACAATAGAATAATGTACAAAGGCTATCTCATTTTTTCTTCCTTTTCATTAGCTTATGTTCCAAACTCTTGTGACTGAGTAGGTCTTAGAAAAAACAGCAGACATATTGGATACTGTCAAGACACCAGATAGTTTTTGTATTACATTACATAAATCACATTATTATTTTTTTCTAATGTAATGGTTTTAAATTATTCGGCAGCATTAGTGCTTGATAAATAACATTAGGCTTTAGGGGGGCAAAAAATGGACACTACATTTTTTTGGGTTATAACATAATGCAGCTCTTGTGTTTTCCTAAGACAAGGGGCCTTCTGGACCCTAAATCCGCCGGCTATCTTTCAAACAGTGATAGTTACGGAAATTAGCAGTGCAGAAATCCATGAGGATCATTCATCAGGGGGCTTATTAACTGTCTTCGAGAGGTTATGAGGAGCAGAATGGCCTTTCTCTTCTGTGGGCTCACAAGAGCTTCCTCACCAGCCCCAGCTGTGAAGAGGCGCTGCCTTGCACACAGGCTCAGGCCTTTCTCCCTCCAGAGCCTGTTTGTTTTCTCCTACTTTTTCCACACTTCACCTGCAACACCGTTGCCTTCTCTGCTACAGTGTCTCAGGGCTCCACTCTCCTGTCCGGACAGCTTGATTTGCAGTAGATGTACATGGTGGTTTTGCTTTCCCTGTGGTTTCGACATGTGAATGCATAGGAACACATTAACACACGGTTACGAATGAGAGGCTCCCTATCTTGTTTCTTGGATAAGGTGAATTAGCGGGACCATCCGAGAACCACTTCATAGTGTAACGCTTACGGCCGACAAGCACTGTGTGTAAGAGCCGGCGTACCAGAGCGGGTGACGTCACCGCCCTTCCCTGTGATAGCAGGACCACAGCTACTGGGCTGTGGAGAGATCTCTCTTTGGCTCACGGGGCTAGGTCGCTGCAGAGAGACGCGGAAGTCCCGGGTTCGAGCCACCTATACTTTGGGCCGACCAGATGCGGCAAGGGCGCCCGCCTGAGCCCCCGTTGCGTTACAATATTGACGCTTGAAGGATCCCATTGAAATATCTTCACCACCATGTCTAGGGAGTTTTTTCCAGAACCCCAAGCTCTCCCAGTATAGGATTTCCTGTTTTTCTTTTTCCTGACATTGTGTATCACACTTTACTATTGAATACCATCATTTCACTGTTCCTTAGGGCATCTTTCTCTGCATTTACTCTGGATAACTACAGTTTCCTTTTATAAGGGGTACTGAAGTACACTGGATATCTTGATATCTCTTAGAATATACCAGAAGATTTCCTCACAATAAAGTAGGTTATATCTATTCTAAAGCATGGTAATGCATTAACATGGTGACTGAAAAAAATAATAGTGATTTGTGGATTTTCCCATTTGTAAATGCCTTTTAATTGATCTATAGAGCTAAGCAAAAGTTTAATACACAAGTCACCTCGGTTGTTTATTAAATTAATGCCCCCCCAGAAAGCCCTGGAATGAATTGTTCTGAATGTATATTTATATCATAAGGGGAGGAGTATATTTATACTCACCCGTTTGTAACTAAAGGTAATTTTAATTCCTAGTCATGATCTGAAATGAAATCATAATCTTGTCAAACTGAGGCTCAATGTTCTTCAAATAAAATGTTTCACTGCAATCCCCTGCAAAGGTAAAATTAGTGAAAAGTTATTTTCTGATGCTACAAGTCTGTGGATAAGGAGTACAAATAACCCAAAACTGGAATTAATTATAGTTACTGCAAAAACTGTATAAATGTACTTTTGTTTGCTTCTAAATACTCTTCACTTTGGTGAGCTAGCACCTTGTAATAACGGTATTTTAAGGTACCGTTCAGAACATTCCGCCACGTTGTCCAAATAATACTTATTACAAAGTGGTCACAATTAATGTCCTGAAATCCGAGATGAACAGAGACTTCTTTGGAATGAACCTTAATAATTATTAACATTGTAGTGTTACTATAACAGCTCCATATATCATTTATTTTAAATGTAGGACTTGTACTGTGTCCATTCAGTGGATGAAAGACCAGGTGTGTTGTGTCCTGTTAACAAGGTTAGGAAAGGCGCCTGTGATTTCTTTTAGCTTCCCTGACTACCAAGTTAAAAGGTGTTTGTGATCATGTTGAAAGGGGCTCCTCATGGCTGTCAGTAGTATAACCTTCACCCTGTGTTGCACTGATGGGAGGCAGTAGCAGAGTTTAATGAACAGAATTGAGCTGAATCTTTGTTCTCAAGCTCAACAGTTGACCTTAATGAGTTTTCTGAAACAGGGTCTTGTCTAGAGAGCACCATCCCATTTGTTTAATAAATCCGTCCTTACAAGATTGAAAGAAAGAGAATTATTAATATAACTACTAAATGCACTCATTTAAGAGTTTTTAAAAATGTAATTTTTATCTGTTTTTTAGAAACACAGTAGTGGTAAAAGCAGCAATACTGGCAGTTGAACCTCAAAATTAAAATTAGACTGGGGATCATAATTCTTAATCCTCTCTTGGATATAAATATTTTGAAAAAGATTTAAAACATTTAGAAAAAATGAAAAACAGCACAAAAAAAAACAGTGAAAAACAGTGCAAAAATGTATATATTGGTACTGTTGTACTTGGAAATGTATCATTTCTTGCTCATAATTACTTTGGAAATTCCTTGTAACACCTTTTCTATCATTGACAAACCATTTCTTCGATTTACAATGTATGCTATGATCCATAGGTCCTGGTGTGCAATGTCTGCAATTTAAATACTGCAAAATTTACATCTAAAAGCTTTACCTATCAATGTAATAAAGCTGTCTCGACATGGACATTGATTTTAGTAATAATATCTGGCTGAAGGTTGCATTGATATCTCTATAGAGATTCATCCATCTATGAAGCAGGGCATGGCAGTAATAGGAATGACTGTATGGCCAGGGGCAAAGTATGAAGCTAACTTATCAGGCGCACTGAACTTTGATGCTTTGCTGGTAAATATAATTCCATTATTTTTTCACAGCTGAAGAGATGAAGGTGTGCAGGGCCATGAACTGAGGGTCCCAAGGGAATAGATTTTTAGCTGAGTCGGAAAATGCTATTGTTGTTTCCAAAATTAGTTTTTTTTTTCAAGGTGATCTGTTTGGATTTTATGTGTTTGTTTGTTTTGGTCGGTTTTTCCCTCTTTTCCATCTCTCACAATGCAAAAAAGGTCTTGCTTCAACAGAAGCCGCATTTCCTCCTGCAAAGTGTATGAAATTGTTACAGCGATGAAAGCGGAGCTTTTGTTCTTTCGTCTCGCTGTGGTTTCCCAAGTCCTTTGTAAAGTTAATCTGACTGTAAACCAAACACCATGACAACATCAGAGATGCCAGGCACGGGATTGCTAAATCTTGCTTCGTTAATCTATTGTTATAGCTGCTTTTTTCATCTTAATGCATTATTCAATCAGATTCCTCTGTTTTGGAAGTATTGTGGACAACTGTTCCAGCAGTTGTGTTTTTAACATCACAATAATGTGGATTTAGGCTATAAAGCAGAACTAAAACATAGTTCTTCCCCTCTAATGTTAAAGGGGATCGGACTAGCAGTTTTGTCCAGACCTCCACTTTACTTTTCTCAGTAAACAGTTTTAGGATTAATTATGAATTGTAAATTACCACTCTTATAAAGGCAGTTGGCTGATCCATCTTGACTTCAGCTGCATAGAGCCTTCAGTGTGAATTGCTGTTAATTTAATATATACATATAACAGGGAGACCTCATCTTACATGCCTGCAGGCTTACACCAGAGAGGCCCTTGTTGAGCAAATACGTGTTGTTCACATCACATTGAGCTTAAGCTGCAAGTGAGCTTTTTGGTTGTCCTTTGGGTCTTAAATAGTAGACTCTCTGCCCTGCAATTTACTAATGAATAAAGTGTCATGAATACAGTATATATTTCATAGTTCTGTCTTCAATATGCATGACACTTTATCATAGTTGTAGTTAGAAAAGGATAGAAAAAAAATATTCTCTGTCCTTTTGATGCTTAGATGTGTGTTCAGTTCATTGTAAGCACTGTGGGTCTCAGTTCTGTAATACTGGGATACAATTAGACGGATCTGATCTTGAATTCTGTAACCCTGCGCCCGTCTTAACAGTCTTTACTGAGCTACAGAGAAATAGACCAGAGGTAAAAATGCCAGGGCTGCATTCTAGAATTCCCTGGACACCTTCACTCACACTGCCACCTCTGTTCCTGTTTACTTAAGCAGAGATTCGTGGTTGCTGTCACCGCATAAGACAATACGATCCCACTGAGTGCAACTTTCTGTGAAGACTGCTTTGCAGAGAATTGCTTCTGTCATATTCCAGGACTACAAGACTAAACAAAAATACCTTATAGCATTGTAGCAGTTTGAAAAACACCACACAGCTGTAGTTGTTGTGCGTTATTTGTTTATGACAGTAGAATTCACTCAGATAGGTCTGAACCATATGACAACATACTGTAGGTCTTGTTTTCTAATGCATCCTAGGAGAGATAATAAAGCCCCAGCTGTTACCCCAGTAACATTTATGTCATAAAGCTCAAGGTATTTTGGTGTTACAGTACATGAATGATCTTGAGTTGTTATTTTTCAGACAAACTTTGATTACATCTGCCACATGTCCACAGATTCTGGTTCCACAGTGTCACTTGAAAGAGCTTCCAAAGATCTGTATACAACTCCTGATTTTCAAGTCGCTCCAGAAATACCTAGTTTGTAAAGAAACAGTACAGTAGTCTATATCTGAGCTGAGACACATTGAATTTTCCAAAGTCTCCTTCATCTCTCCTCCGCATCCTCTTTTTTATGGTTTTTAACTTCAGTGCCTTTTTTGCTTGCCTTGTGGATTTAAAAACAGATGTATGCAAATCAGACTTGTGTGAAATAATTACATTTTGGAATGTAAAAGTAAGTGCAAAAAGGGGAAAGAAAAAGCTGTTCATGTGTCCCCTGTGTGTGACCCAGGGTAGATCAAGATAGGAATACTGTGTCATGGCCACAGGGCTTTTGTATAATAAAGCAATACAGGATTTAATAATTTGGAGCTTGAGCTGTTGACTGGTCGATCGTTGATGTGACCTGTCTGGTCAGGGTTTCGGGCGTTTTCTCATGTCAAATAATTTTGGGTGTCTGTTGTAATAGCCGGGGCAATTATTAACCAAAAACAACTGAGAGTCTGTTGTTGGGGGAAAAACGGAAAAGACCTTTCTGCCATTTCACTTAACTGCCAACATATAACACGACTCAGAGAGAGGCAGGGGCCAGCGGTCCAGTTCCCAAATTGGACCCATCTCTTTTCCCTGCTAATGAAAACCAGATCATCGCTCAAACAATCACTGCTCTGTTACTGCCTGTCACTCACACTTTTCTCGAAGTGTCTCTCTCCCTCCCACTCCCTCACTCTCTCTTTTCGTCTTTCGTGAAGGTCTTGCTTCTGAAAAGGGGGCAGAGGGCACTAAGAGAAAAGCAGAACTATATAGTTTATTAGTGGCTCGGAGTAAGCACTGAGTCCTGTTCCAACACTCCTCCTTAATGAGAGCTCTGGAAGTGTGGCACAAATTAACTCTTTCCTTTCTTTTACCTGAACTCTATTAATTAGCGATAGAGGACGTTCAAGTTTCTGGACTAGAAGTCTATACGTTTAAAAGAAAATAAATAAAGTTGATTAATTCACATCGGTTTGAAGCCACAGGATCAAAAGAAAACAATAGCTAGAATGTGCCTCAGTCCATGAATGAAAAGCAGGTTTAGGCTAGGGCTGACAAATCTGGATACAAACTATGTTGTTTAAAGAAGATGGAGGCTCTTAGAGTCCTACATAACAACATTAAAAAAGAGCTTAATCTGCACTTAATTTTCTCACAACCATCCCTCACTCTGGTACCCAATAGTCCAATGCATTTCCAAGATGTAATCTGTGATCTTTCACAAAGAGCTGCTGTATTCTTTTTTTTATAATGCTAATGGCCTCATTAGGCCAAACTTAGCAAACATCATCATTTTTTGTCAGAAGAATTGTGTTTTATATGCAGAGACCTGTGTCAGTGTTCTGCTTGCAGTAGGCTGAATCATTTCCTACTTTTTCTATTTTCTTTTTCAAACCCACTGGAATTTTGCTTATCCAAGCCAAAACCCCTAGACTCTAGGAGGAGTAAGGGGATCTGTGAATGGTGTGAAAAGTATTAACTGCCAGTAATAATTGGACTCAAGCCTAGAGGAACCCAAATATAATCTTACAGCAGGAACACTTGTAATACATTCATTCTGGAAACTGCCCAATGCTGAAAGCAAGACATAGTTGTTGGAATGGTTGCGCTCCCAAACTGTTTGTATCATCAAAATACAGCAATATTGCCTTGTCTGTTTGGCCAAGGAAAATAGCATGCTGTTTTTCCTGGCTTATTCTTTAAATCTTCCTTTTGCTCTTTTCCTTTTTTCCCCCTTTTCTGCACAAAGTTTCAGTATCTGGCATGCCAGTGTTTAGGTGTGTTTCGGCATGTACTGTGACAGTGGGCTGCCTTCACTCAGGGCTCTCAGCAAGCCTAATCTGGTGTGAGCTCTTCATACAGTGATAAAATTGGTCTTGGTAAGTGTCTGTTTTGCTTTAGAGATAGCTGTCGAACTTCTGAAACTGAAGAAGAATTCCTAAATGTATAAATGTTTGACCTATGTATCAGTACTGTTTTTTTTTTGTTCAGGGTAATGGGTAATTACTGGGGCAGCTGTGAGTAGTAATGGCTATGTCTGTAGACTTGTAACTTGATGGCTGTGGGTTCAAATCCCAGATGAGGCACTGATGTTATACCCTTGGGCAAGCTACCTCACAGATTCCTTCCCTGGATCACACATTGTGTCAGTGGATACTGTCTGGGTTGTCATTGTAAAAGAGAACATAGGATCAATTGATTTATCTGGTTAAAATTAGGTTTATGAATAATTTTGAAGTGAAATATACATTCTTTTGTGATTCATGTCATGTGTATGAAATGTGTGTGAACATATATAAATCCATGAATATAGAGATTACATAACATATATACAATAGAAGCTGTCTAGCCTTAAATGTGCATATGTGCCCATTTATACAAAGTTATTTTGTATTTATATTTCACACCTTAAATCGTCATGTGGTTTAGTGTTTCTTTTCCAGGAATATGACACATTTGTTTGCTGTGCTGTATTTTAGAAAGCCAGTCAACAGCAAGCCTGTTGCCCTTTTTGTTATTAAACACATATTTAATTATTCCTACACTTTGCATGATCATGGCCTTAATGTTAATAAAAGATGAGTAAGCAAAAGTACACCTATAATATCCAAGCTTCAGTGTTTTTCTCCCCGAATCCAGAAAAAGAAACTGCAGCCATAGCAGGTGCCAGTTTTGATTTTCAATAAATTTTCAAAGGAAGTCAGCGGTACGCCAGTGCATTCCAGTGGCACTAGGATGTTTGCCGTTTCATCCAACTGCCTTATGGTCCATGCCACAAAAATGCCAACTGGTTCATATTGAAAATAGAATTTGGCCATTGTATTTTTAGAATTTTCTGTTTTTAAGACCTCATAGTCATTCCATGAGTATCAAAAGTTTATATTTATTTTGGGAGACATCTTTCTTTTAACTGGGAGCAGGTACAGTATGGGTTTTCAATGGTTGACATCACTGCAGGGGTTGCATGCACAGCCAGTGCTCCTTGTGAAAACACTTGGCGCTTTATACCACAGTGGAGGTCGCCTCCTCCTGCCGTGCGTAGGAACTGTAGGGAAACAAAATAAAAACATTCTGGAACCCCGGTGTCCTCTACAGGCAGGAAAACTGTTGCTGTGTGCTTTTAATTTGAGATGCATACTGATAATGTTTGCCGAACAGACAAATGCAGCTCACACATCTGTAAAACTCTTCTTTAATAGTTTGCTTCAGGCCTGCTTTTCTGTTGAATCAAGCTGTTCTCTGCAGCAATTGATCATAACGTCTCTGTGAATGTGTGCCATGTGTTTGTGTGGCCAGGGTTGAAGTATTTAACGAACAGCTCCTTGTCAGCAGATGAACAAAGGTCAGACAGGGTTGTTTTGACTCAGTTTTGAATGTGATCCGAGTTGTGTGTACAAGCAATCACATGCTCTTGAAAGAAAGTAATTGTAGATGTTAATGTAAGGAGCTATGCCTTACTGTATTTCTGGACAGAAAAATCAGTACAGAAGGAGAAAAGAAAAAAAAAGACCCACACAGCTAGTGGATTTAATTAAAACAAATACGGTGATTCCACCGGACAAGCATATGGAAAAGTGAAGCATCCAAACTACCTGCATGGATGTGTGGTTAGTAGTATTTTTTCAGACTCAGGTGTAGGAATAGATGAGAGGCCATTTGAAATCTGGAACCAAGTATTTTCCAGGATATGATTGGAGTTGTCTATCTGTTAAATTTGGAATCCTAACTCTCGATGCAGATTAACTAGAAAGGATTTTTTTTCTCAAAGAAAACACTAGGAAGTGTAGGGGACGAATACAGCCTTACAGTGTGGTGTTCCTCTGTACTACATTTAGACAGTTTTAAATGTAAATCTGTAACAAAGTATGTGATGGAAGGGGACAGGAAAAAGCCATAGAAAACAAGCTTGATTGGTATGACCTTGGCATGTACAGCATTTTGATCTATTTTTTTAAAAATCACCAAAATAAAATTTGATATTCCAGTGGAAGCCATTAGATGTTCTCTTTATACCAAACAGACCTTCCAGGATTATGTGTGTTTGGATGTTTGAACTCCTCAGAGACCTGTCATTCCCTGAAATGGAGCACTGTTTTTTTAGAGTTCATTATCGCAGACATGCACGAGACAATGTGAGCTATTCCCACTAAACTTGATTAAGAGCGCACACTCCAGTGTTAAATGTCTCTACGTTGGTTCTTGTTAGGGGAGTTCACTGATTGCTCATTTAATTGTTTGAGTGAGTGGCTGGAAACTGCTGCTGCTTGGCTTTCATTCCCATCTGTGGAGAGCTATGAAATGCTTAGGCGGCTACACTACCCTGGGCCCTTAACTTAATATAAGCAGCTATTCACTGTGTAACTTAATATATGTTTTATATGAATCTAAAAGGGCTTGTAAATGCTTTAAAATTTGGGTTGTGTTTAGTTAGGAATCCCATTTGGTTACATACATACCTTGTACTGTATTTATACACAAGAACAGAGTTTATCACCTCAAAGCACCAGTGCTTTGATTTTCTTGAAAAGTTCGTCTTCTGTCATCATTGGCTTGTCCTGAAAAGTGCTATCTGAATTTAGTTTTTTGCATCAGCTGTGCTGAAACATTGTCACCACTGTTCATTGCCTAGAAGAGACAGAGTAAAAAGGCTCTTAAAATTTATAAAGCTTTCCCGTCATTAATGTGAACTTAGAACTTAGCACATCAGAATTCCCTCATTTGTTTTAACTTATGAATTACCAGACTATGGGCTTTGCAATGACAACTTAAAAAAATGAATAACAATACCAGCTAAATGTCCTGCTTTTATAGAGGTTTATCTCCGCTTTTATACTGTATACATTATATAGTGCCCATGGCCCCGTCTACAAACAACCTTTGACAGAGCCCAGAATTGTAAAAGAAAGAATCGAAAGGATGAAAGGTAAAATGAAGAGTGAGTAGAGAAAGAAAACATAAAAGAAGACCAGGCCAGAGAGAAGGAGGGAACACAAGGGCAGAAGTGATGGGATGAGAGGAAATAGGTAGGGGCAATTGCACGGGAGATGCTGTAGGGAAATGACACCGAGAAAACTGTGTGGATTTAAATGACATCTCAGGGGACAGTATCAAGCTTCACGCTTCCTTTTATCCCCCAGAACAGCGAACAAGACCTGGCTTTTAGCTGGTGGAGAGTTATGGAAAACTGAGCCTAGACCACACAGATAAAGACCTTACTCTGTTCTTCTGGGGTTTTTTTCCTCTTAAGGAATTTAGAGCAGATTCATCCATCTCTGAATCAGTGTCTTGCCTTTCTCATTGGTATCGAGAGTTTTTTTTTACAAATAAGGATGATAAACGAGGCTTGACTTCATTTTGATCCAGTGTTATAATTTTTAAAAATCATACTCAACAGTTACATGGAGCTACAGATAATTACAGTAGATCTCGTTCACTTCCTGCCGTTGGTAAACCGCGACCACTCTTTTTAATTTTTGATCATTTATGACAGGGTCATTAAGTTTATTACTCTGCTCAGATTCATTTCAATTACTTCTTTGTTATTGTTGTTATCCTTGTGGAGTCCTAAAATAACACACATTTATTGTTTCTCATAGACGTTAAGCTAAAGATTAATGTACAATGCTATGTACTAGCCCTTAAAAGGAACTGGCAGGTTAGGGGCAGGAGGTTGTCTCCCTACCGAACATTTTAGGAGGGGAAGAGCTATACCTGGGTTGTTTGTGCTTTTTTTTCACAAAATGTTGTTAAATTCTAGCATCTACTGTAGCACAATTTCTTGTGTTTTCTCACACCAAACCAGAGCATTGCTCTTCTATCCCTCAGAGGAGCTGTGAAGCAGACAGCACACTGTTCACTCTCCCTTAAGGATGAGGCTGAGGTTAGCCAAACCAAAACTGCATGCGTTAAACATGCAAGCGGTTAACACTTAATACAAAACAATGCAAACAGAGTTTGCTCGAGCATCCGAGAGACAGAGAGAGAACAGAGCACTGGCATTCTGCTCTGACCAATTTGAGTTAGAATTATCAAATTTGCTCATTGCAGCTAACCCTAATTTAAATCCCCACAATAAAGCCCAGTTTGAGAAGCAGATGAAAGGCTGCCACCCACCAAGACTCCAGGCCTCATCCCAGGAGTAACACTGGGGGATTCTGGGCAGAATCTGGGTAATTGGTCTTTCAAACAGGGGCTGATTATGGAAAATTATACCCCCAGCATTTTTTTCTTTTATTTGTTTAAAATAAATAATTTCACTTACATATTATGTGGCTTGTTTTCGTGATTTGCTATTGCTTGTGATACAGTATATGGTTCAGATCCAATTTGAGGGGAATTCTGACTAACTTGAGCTGAAGCTGAAGTACAACAAGACGTTTCATGTTGCAGGTAATGCAGAGTGTACTGTGTGCTCTTGACAGAAGGGCAATTTTCCAGCATTTTCTCTTGCCCTTGGTAAAACTGTTAAACGAAACAGCATGCTGTAACAATAAACAGCTCATCATGTAGAGACAGAATCTTGAAAATGTAAAATAGTAATATAAAGGGAATTGTGGCTGTAGTGATTAAAAAAGAAAACATCTTTACTTCCTTTGATTGATTCGATTGATTCCATTTTAGAGCTAAAAAGATTCATGCAGTTCTGCCTTATATTTGAGAAGTAATTGTAGCTTTAGAGTTCCAGTATATTCAATTGCATTCAACTACATTTCCCAAGCATAAAAAGTCATTATCATTTCATGCATTTTTGGTTGTATAGAAATAGCAAGGTAATAATTAATAATGGTTACATTTGCTTGCATTTTCATAGCGATTTTCATCCCAAAACACTTTACATAGTGGAGAAGATCCACTGTATCCACCACTGTAGTGAACCACTCGGTTGTTATTCTGCCCCAGCAGCTCCACCACACAACAGATCAGGTATAGAATTGAGAAATTACTTCACCAATTGATTTGTGAAAGCCCAGTGTAGAACTTAGCCAAGACACCAGGATAAACACCCTTAAACCTTTGTCACACTACAGGGCTCGACGCGACTTCTAGTCAGAGAGTGCTCGTTGGCTGTGACTGCCGCAGACACAAGAGCCCACCCCTACGATTTGCAACTATAATCAAACTGGTTTGATTTTCTCGTAGCGAGTCACAGAGAGTCGTAGGGGCCGTTAAGAGCACTAGTTGCTGGGGGTGTCACACTACACAACTGACAGTAACAGGCGCGCTGCAACTCTCTACAACTCGCTACAACTAAAAATCCTAGGAAAAGTCGTGTAATGTGATGCCGGCCACACTTATAAAAAATGCCATAGGATCTCTACTACTGGTTAAGTAGTCAGGACCTTAAGTTTATCATCTCCTTTGAAGAATAACACCTCCTACAGAAACATGTCCTGACATTACACTGTGGCTTTGTTTTGCTACAGTAGTCTGCTTTTCCTATGAGGTCTCCTGTCCTAGTATTAGACCCAGCCTAGCTTAAATTCTGAGATCTGACAGGCAGGAAAATCTGCTGTCATGATAATATCCTCATGAGAAAATTTGCATTAAGGTAAAGGATTTTTACTTGACTCTTGTCAAGAAGTAGAATTTCTCCTGTTTGTCATTTCTGTTTGATTTGGCTAGTGGCCTGTATGAAGTTCCCTGGCTAATTGCTTTCTGGCCCACTGGTCAAAGATGCCTTATCTCACACCAGGGTCAGTCAGCTGACTGCTGGACTGACCTCTGCAACTGACCCATTAGATTCTGACAAGTGCTATCTTCATTTCTCATCCCAGTCACATGGTAAGACAAAGAACTAGGGCCTTCTTGGTTCAGGAATCTTTGTGGGTGACTTCGTTATGTTGTCTGCAGCACCAAAAATGACAAATCAGTATCCCACTTTGTCTAAGGTCTTCCTTTTATTATTGTAATATTGCAGAAATACAAGCAATACATATGTTGCTAGGAACCAAATGAGTAAAATGTGTCCTTCTCTTGTCTGTAACCCTTCCTGGTGTTATTTTGATTATACTTTGTAATTCCATTAGAGTACAGTGTGCCTTTTCTGTTTGCCCCTATGCTTTCCTGCCATTTGAATTACGCGCTTAATTTGTGTGCATTTTGAGCAGGAACAACGTAAGCCTACTTGCTTGTATGACAGTCAGCAGCTCTAAAATGAACCTGTAGTTTGCTACAGAAAACTGATGTGTGGGAAAATGAAGCAGATCTCTTGAGGGAAGAGATGCAAAGCGAAAGCCCATCAACATACAGAAACAGTCTAAACAGTAAAAGACTAAGGAATTTGTTATTATCACCTGTGAATGTTAATGCAGACTATAAAAGGAAGCATAGAAGCCTAACCTACAGTACGGTACCATTGTGTCATCTTGAAGACGTATGTGTAGGAAAATAAGGCAGGCAAACTACGTCACGTAAAGTACAGAAAGCGTGCGTGATCTTTAAAGCAGACATGATGTGAAAAGTCATTAAGTCTCTTTTTGTTTTGATTAAAAAGGAAAACGTAAAAAATGGTGGCCCAAGTGAGATGGAGTGCCTCTGACAGGTCTGGTGGTTGCTGAAAGCTGGCTGGCCCCGCCAAGAAAACGCAGATGTCCACTTAGAGCTGAGCAGCGACAAGGCGGAAATGGGGCCAGAAATAAATGGCCTGTTGATTTACTCGAGTTACATCATTTTCTTCTCCTCAAGAGCCTATAAATCTTGCGCTTCTTGTAAAAACAGAGTTTAGAAAACAAATCAGCTGCTTCTGAGAGACAGGCCAGGGGTGGAGGGGAGGGGGAAGTTAGGGGCTGGGGCAGCCCCCTTCGTGCACTCAGCCCTGGCAGCAGGGCGACACGCAGTCACCACTCCCTGGTGCTTATCCCTTCCTCGCCACTCCTGTCCTCCCACTCTCAGTCCCGCTCTGTTATTATTTGTGCGGCAGACACCCTTATCCAGACCAGCCTGAATCTGTAGAACAAATCAGAGCATAACAATCATTACAATCTAAACACAAGACAGGTAAACACAGTAACACTGCAGTGTCGCATATTAAAAATTTAAAACATGCAACGTAGGAAACAGTAGTAATACAACTGAAATAAGTCAAATTCACTTCACTGTCTTACAGTCCCTGGGCCTGAATTGACATGTTTTCCTTGTTTTACCGGAGTTATTATTTTTTTGTTCGTTTTTAATGAATGACATACTTTAAATCCACTCCACCTATCTAGTGAGACCATCCATCCATTTTCTGAACACTTCATCCCATTTAGGGTCAAGGGGGAGTTGTTGTTTTGCAGTACTGTGCGCTATCGTATCAGAATCTAAGATCTGTTAGTTAGTTTTCATAAGCTCAGCAAATCTGCATTTTCTTTAAAGCTAGAGATTCACAGAGATCCGCCACCCATGAAATCATACAGATTATTTCTCTTCCACCCTTTTAAGTCCAGTGACAATAATTACAAAAGGCCTGACAGCTTTTTTTCCCCCAAAACTGCAGCTTGTTAAAGAACGAACATTGTAATGTGCAAAATGGCTTAAGAGCGAGGCACTGTGTCAGTGTGTAGACCGCAAAGGAGCAAGCAGATGTGAATCCAAGCTGAAAAGTAAGGAGAAAGAAAAAATTGGAGCCTCTTCCTGAGTGCAAAACAAACATGTAGGGATTGAAAAGTAATACGTGTCAACATTCAGTATTCTCTGTACTTCACTCTAAAGAGGATTCAACAGAAAAGTCTTGTATATATCATTTTGTATGACCTGGAAAATATTTATGACACATTATCACACTTTTAATGTCTGTTTGCAGAACTAAACATTCTAGTTTACTGTGTCATTCCAGAATGCATTAAAAATGATTGGTCCATCCCCACACTTCACAACACTGTGGTTAAATGAAGCTGTACTGTGTGTTACTTGCAAAGACAGATGTGGAAACAGATGCTAATCTGATCCCAATTCTTTTTCTGCTTCTCTTCAAATAGTCAGACATTTGCTTCCTGTATGTGAGAGAGTGTTTTCTAGTTGATTTTAATTTGCTTTAAAAATTAAAACACCAAAGCTGCACTCCACAGGAAGAATCAAGACCGGGGGAGTTGAGTTGTTTTTTAGTACCTGTGAATAACACGTCTAAGACGACCAGTGCAGCTGAAAAATATTCGTTAAAAGTGAAACCTCACAGCGTGTGGCACAACACACCTGTGTCTCCTCACTCCCCCGCCCCTCAGAAATACTGCTCTTTTGTGACCACCTTGATACACACCAGACTGGAGCTGCCAATAGATCCTTCATAAGATAGTTGAATGGAGGGGGAATATATATATATTTTTAAATGCATTGTTTATATTTTGGCCCTGCGTCCAAAAAATTGAAAATACCCTCAAGGTTCCAAAAGAGCAGTGAAATGTAGGAGGTGGAATTTAAACCCACAATCTGCGCGAGTCTGCAGTAAAAGAGGTTTTCTGGGCTCGTTATGTGATCAGCAAAATCTAATGACTGCGTGTGTATGTGGAATATAAAATGATGCCAAAGTGACGAGAGTTTTTTAATGAGAAATGAGCAGAATCTTGTTAACTTTACAAGCAGTCTGTCCTTGGTTTCTGAGATACTGTATCAGGTTTAAGCAGCTATGACCTAATATTTTTATTGAAAAAACTAGCCCCATTTCAAACTGCGTTATGAATTGGCTTCGGTTTTCTCAGTGATTGATTTTAATCACAGTGACGCCAATGTGGTGTCTCACCTCCCCAGTGCTTTGACCCTTCATACCCAAAGATTGTGAGTTCACTTCCAAACTCTGCCAGTTGGGCTGGGATCTGAGCTCCTGATCACAGCTCTTGCGTCAGATTTCTCACTCCCTCTGTATCATTCTCCAGCACAAGGTGCTGCACTGTAATGCCGCTCAGTTACTCCTGAAATTGTTCTCAATGGGAAGCTTGGAAGAACAGCTTTCCAGGCTGCCATTAAGTTAGACGAAGACGAGGTGTAAATGAAGAAGATAATAGTTGTTTAAATATGTTTTGTCTTCATTTGAGGTTGTCCTGAATACTGAATAAACTCCAGTGTGTCTGCCACTGTGCTCAGTTTTACCCCATGAGTAGAAAGCCAAAAGTGACTTCCATATTGCAGTCTTATACGGAATAGTTCAACAATGGTCTTCTGCTATCTTCTGTAACATTTTAAGCAGTTGCATAACGGATGGACTTTGGTTTTTGAGATTTTCTTATATGTAAGAGCTGGAATAAGTAAATTAATATGTTAAATTTCCTTTCTTCCTCTGTGATTTCGTATCTGACCCTGGGAGATACGCAGTTTCAAGAGCCCCGGCTTTAGAGATTTGATCTCTTACAGATTTTTTGGCAAAGGGCAGAATTGCAAGTTGACGCACACTTCTCTTTGAATTGATTTCAGCATTTAGCTGTTTGCTATAAAAAGATCATGGGAGGGAACAGTAAATGTTAATCTTGATATCCTACTTACGAATTTTGGACAGGCGTTTTTTTTTTTCAGAACCTACCACCTTTTGCCATGATTGTTCATGAAATGAGGCTAGGCTCAGCTCAGAAAGTAGGCTTCCTGACTTATCCAGCTACAGGAAACCTTCTAACAAGGGCCCACTGATAATCCTCACAGTTTAGACTGTCTTGTGTATTTAAGGACAGAGTAAATCTGTCATTTTTTTCCCCCTCTTGCAGCTGGAAAAAATTAATCTGTCTCTCCTGACTGAGATGGTAACCCTTCCATAAGCCCCCATTGATTTTCAGCGCAATTTACCAAATATATATTGAACAGAACAAGAATGCTTTATTAAACTGGAAGGCTGATGTTGCCAGCAGAAACTACAGTTCAGAGTGAAACAAAACGCTCATGTGGGGACCTGAGCCTGTCGCTCTGAATTCCAAACTAGCCTTCATGGGGCTGAAGCCATACACTAAGAGGCCTCTCAGTCTGCATTTTTCAAAGAGTTGCTTGTCACTGAGGTTTGTGTTATGCATTTACTCAGTGTGACTATATTACTTGCCTGAAAAGGAAATGTTGCTGTGCAAAAACAATGGATATCTTCTTGTTTACCTACAAAAGAAGGTTCCTAAACTAATGTTTTGACTCATCTTAAGGCACCAGTGTAGAGTAGAGGTCACTGTTAAGTTGTGGACCCAAATCCTAGACATTGCCACTGCTGTTGTACCCTTGAGAAAACATACTGTACAGTAAGTCTCTCAGATTGCTCCTGTATGATTCCCAGTTGTGTGAATGGGCACAAATGTAAGACGCTTTTGATAAAGGCACTACCCGCATTTTAAGATGCCTGGTTAACTATGATTGAAGAAGCAAAATGGAAAATAAGACAACACTTTTATGAGTTTGTAAGCCCGCTGTGTAAAGATACATTTAACAAGGTATTATTCTTAGTTCAGACTTAAGAGTTTTTTTTAGCATTTATAAAGTCAAACAATGGAACACACATAATTTCTCCATCCAGATCCCTGATGATTTAGCGTAACCTTTAGGAATGGCCAA
This sequence comes from Lepisosteus platostomus, assembly GCF_059453375.1. Lineage (NCBI taxonomy): Eukaryota > Metazoa > Chordata > Actinopteri > Semionotiformes > Lepisosteidae > Lepisosteus > Lepisosteus platostomus. Next base: position 13,220,901 of record NC_142633.1, on the reverse strand, counting down.
GAGGTCCCCTCTTTGTGATGTACGGCAAGTCCAAACATTGAAAGCAATCAGCATAAAGAACACAACATAATCTTAATTGCACTTCTTTAGGCTTTTATTAGTTTCATAAAAAATGTTTTCTGATTTCCCTTATTATTCAGCACTGATATTACTGTCTGCTCCCATGATCTCATTTCCTCAGCTGTGCACACAATGACAAGGGTTCGGCTATAAAAGGAGCATCAGTTCTTCTTCTGTGCCTCAGATAGGTGCCCATGATGCTTTCGAGGCAATGCTGTAAGTTCTGCACAATGGATTTCCAGACCCTTCAAAAGATTAACCTTGTGAGTACCTGAACAATGGAGGAAATGCTTTTCCGAAGAATTAGGAATGCAGAGAACCTTGAAATCTTGCTTAATTAGGCTCCTGTCTCTTAGCTGTCTTGATATAATAGAAAAAAAGGATGTGGGGAAGCACATGATGAAGACAAATATAGGATAAAAATAAAGAAAAAAGCATACAGAGGCAGATGGCTGCAGACCGGAAAAGTTTCAGGAAAGGCAGGGGCATCTTGTCAATAATAATGACAAACTTTTTGAGAGAGGCCCTTCAATAGCAGACCTCCCCTGGGAGAGACAAAGCTTAGCAATACCTTAAGAAAATGCTTTGGCTTCCTGTCCAAGACCAAGGGTGATTATACTGCAGCCTACAGTACCATCTTGAGAAATGCATCCCGATATGTTCTTCCACAGGAGGTTTTGGCGTGTCTGCTGGGGCTGCAGGCCTCTGCAGCTGCCTGCCAAGTACTATTGAATCCTAAAGTTGTAGTTTTGACATTGTTTGAGCCCCTAGCCCTGGAGATAGACACTGTTTTTCATTCTGTTTGACGGTTATCTCCTATACAGAATTACCGGCCTAATATATCTCCTTTCATCAGTCAGGGATAGGTCCAACAGAAAGAGAAGGCGAGTGGGTTTGGGAAGGCGGGGGGGGGGGGGGGAGGGGGGGAGTTGGGGGTTCTGTTTTGTCTCAGGGATAAAAAGGTGGGCTTCTGGCAGCATCCAAGGCCACACTCAAACTCCGAGGGGCACAATGTCCCTTCTGTCTCCGAGAGAAAAGAACTCCTGACAGGAATCAGCTTTCAATTAGCTCTCACCCCCACCCTCCCATCACCATTCCTCTTTCTCCCTTCCCCCACTGCCCCACGAGAGACCCAGCCTTTGGCCTGCAGTTTAGACAACCTGCTACAGCTGAAGATTGAAAGGTAGATAATATGAAGTCTAGTTATGACCAAATGCATCATATTTATAGGCAGCAACATACAAAGCTGTAGGTATTGTAGATACCTGAGTCAGAGTCCCCTTAATAAGGGGCTAAACATCTTTAGGAAAATTATTTCACAATGTTCTTAGTCACAATCACTCTTACAGGCAATACACCCTAGCCCAGTGCGCTGTTGTTCTATGCTTTCCCTTATTAATGAGTAGTTTATTAATGTTGATTTTTTTTTTCAGTTAGTGTTTTAACAGGCCAGACTAGGGGTGTCTGAGATCAGATCACAACACGGAAGGCTTTCCTTTTGTCCTGGGGTGCAGCCTGTTGTATGTATTGTTCATCGCACCAAAATTTGGATAACATGCTTTGAAACAGTTGGCTGATATAACTGGGAAGTGTCTACCCAGCTGGGCAGCAGACAGAAGAATGCCTTGGCTTCTCAGAACTTCTAATAAATGTTAATATGAACTGGATGGAAACTAAGAATTTAACTCTATGGTGTGTATTTTCTGCTTGTTTATATCTTTAAAGACATTCAAGATGCCTTGTAAGGTGTGTTTTCTAAAGAAGTCAAAGCAGGTACTCAAAGAAGCAGGTCTCTGTTCAGGTGCAGTGAAGAAGCCTTCACCCATCTTTCCATGTGGCATTCAGAGAGATGTGCCCAGACTTCAGCAACAGCCGGCTCTGTCTGAGAATCTAAAAATAATCCCCAGTAGATTGGCCAGGCGTATTTTCTTTAAGTATAGATCATTGTTCAGGAATGTGCAATTTGAAAATAGACGTGATGTAGTTCATCTGCATTTTGGAGCCAAGGCAAAATAAGGGAATAGATATCTACAAGTAGAAGTTTGCTGTTCTGTTTTTCAGATGGTTTCTTTGCACTTACATGTACAGTATGTTTCCAGAAAAAGAAACGTGTTATGTAATAGCTGTTAGTGTTGTCATTGCGCTTGTGGAATGAAATCAAACAAGGACGTAGTTACATCATCAGTAACGAATTCAGTCCCAAAACTTAAAGTTACCTGTAGCTATGCACAGAAGAGATTTATGAGACAATAAACACTAAAATTTTCTCATAAACCTCTTCTGTGTTTAATACTAAAATTGCTAGTAGTAGAAATAGTAGTAATTATAAAAACTTTTAAATGAAAGATTAATACCACTATTCTTTGGTCATTCATTCATTAATAGGAAGTTCAATCACTGATTCTGTACTATGTGGAGATGGAAAGGAATGTGGTTTCATAACAACAGCCATTGTCTCTCACGCTGTAGTTGGAGCAGCAGGTGTTGTCTACAGGGACCATGTGAGCTATCTGAATAGAATCAGGATATGAATATGGGATATGTGCATGCAGGAGCACCTGCAAACCCACGACAAAAGAGATGCTTAGAGCACAGGAAACGGAATCCTGGACACATTCCATCTGACATCCTCAAGATGAAGAGTCGGGCTTCCCTCGGCATTCAGCACGAAAGAGAACAATTCCCTCTGTTGCTGGTGTACTGTCTGGGGATCCCATCCCCCATATTCATCTGTGTCACTCATGTCTCTCCATTTTCGTTAACCAGTTTCAGATATATTCATTAATACAGAACATACTGTAGTGAAAAGGACACAAAACACAGGAAGCCATCCCTCCAGTGGTTACTGCGTGTCCCTGTGCTTCCGTTTTGCTGTTTTGAGAAACTCACCCAGTTTGATGGACTGATAGCTTCCATCACACTGCTTTGAAGGTGGTTCCATGCCTCCACAGCTTGTTGCATAAAATCAAAGAATTTACTGTAAATTTTTCTTTGAAGCAGTAATCTGAAACATTTCAGAAAAACACCACACGTTTTCATCCTTAACTGACACCATGTTTACGTCTCTACACATCCATGTGAAGGACTGTGAATGCTTGTGTTTAACCACACAGACACGGTGTCTGTATGTGGGGACCTGAGATGAATGCATGTAAACTGTACTGCGTGTGACTTTTCATCTCCAGAGAACAAAATTATGTCACAACTAGAACCTATAGCTTAAACCCACCTTTATCCCATCTGATGTTTATCTTGAAGCCGGTGTTGCGTTTCTGAAGTGTTACTATATATATACAGTGCACATAATGTACTGTAACTATGTGTGATTACCTTTAAAAAAGCTAATTCTAAATCTCTAAGAACTACAAACAGTATACTACTGTTCAAGAAAGGGATATGAACAAACACAGCAAGAATTTTGCTTCCAACACTGTAGTGCCTTGTTTGCTGAGACATAGATGTACATATTTGTAGGTGCTTGCTTTTAATTTGGGGGTTGAGGGAGAGAGCCCCATTTTGCCCTATGATGTAGTGGAGAGAACACTTACTGTGCAGGAGTGGAGACAGCACGGTCCCTTTAACAACCGAGAGTGCATGTTTCCCCATGGCAGTCCTAGCTTGATTCCTATCAGGGAGGTGATGATGTAGGGGCTCTGCAGACAGAAGCAGATTGAATTCTCAGCCAAGGAGGTCGAGTGATACCTCTCAGTATGTTCTGACCACCCACCCAGCTCTCCTGATCTCCCGCTCGGGCTCGGATACCCTACGGGCTGATGTGGAGACCCAGCTCTCACCCAGTGTCCATCCTGTGACCACTGACAGGACCCAGAGGACAGGATGCCAAGAAACACAAACATCAGAGGGCAGGAACCTAACTTGTACTTTGAGCTTCATCCTTCAATTAGAAATATAACTTAAAGTATTGTTTGCAGCATCTGTGAATACAGGATCTACAAAGCAGATTGTTTGTTCCATTATTCTGTAATGTGAATTCATCTTGTAACTGCACTGTAAAATGACAGGAGAACGAATGACTGACATGCAAAACTGGTATAATCTGTAAAAGTTTTCACCAGAGCTGTCTAGTTAGACAAAAGAATTTGACTTTCAACCCCCCACACACACATCTAAAGTGGAAACTACACAATTTGAAAAATAGTGTTAATTTTTCAGAAATCTTTTCAACATTAAAATATGGTACAGTACCCATACTCATAATGCTCATGTACTGTTTGGCTAACAGGCCTACCACCTCTCCCTGTGAGTGTAAGAGGTGCAGTGGCTGGTTTGATCAGTGATCCTGCCCCACATCAGTGGCTGTGTGGTGTGCCTCACCATAGGTCTCTTCCCCTGGTTGTAACCTCTCTCCTCAGAGCTGCTGGGGGGCATCAGGGCTCCACTCTTCCAACAGAAGAGGACCTGCAGTCTGTGGCTGCCACTGTGACTTGGGGTCAAGAGGTCACAGAGATAAGGGCATACGGGTTTTGTGAGGAGAAGCTTGACTTTCAGCTCACAGGAAGAGGGAATGAATAACGCAGAGAATGGAAGGAGAAGGGACAGTGAAACTCCAAACCCACTGCACATCTGATAAGACTGCTTGCATTAAACTAAGTGCAAAAGAGAAGGTTAGTGGGAAAAATGTCAATAACTGCAGGGAGGGAAATGGACAGCAATGAATAGGTGATCTTTAAATGGAGGGAACGATTATTGGTATTCATTAGGATGAAGAAAATGAAAGGTGAGAAAATTTTGCAATGCTTTTGATTGGTAGACCTTTTTTCAGTTCAATAAAGTTTAAGAAAAATAAATCCCTTTGATTACAGATACGCAGAAAAATGCAGAGTTGTTTCCCCCAAATATTTGAAAGCACTGGCATTCAAGAAAAGAATGAAAACCACATGCAAGCTGTCGTGTTTAATGATTATCTAAGGTGATGTAGGTGTTTCTATTACTTTATTGACATCTTCTGTACTTTCTCACTATTGACCAGCATAGAGTAGAGTAGGAGATTCAACTGCGTCGGCAGAGAGACAAATTTATTTTTGTCTGACGCACATTAATTAAGCACTTTCTAGCCTTTTGGATTTTATTTTTTTCTGTATGTGTATTTGTTTGTTGTTCCTTGTGGAAAATAGCCCTGTTGCTTTCTAAATGAAGCACATGTACCCTATTAAATATTATCCCCCTGTGTCTAAGGTTACAACTCAAAGACATTTTGATGACAGCAATATTTACAGACACTGACTGGGGAGGAGGGAAAGTGGAATTATTTTACAGATTCCATAGTAAAACGGTCAGCTTGAAAATAGGAGATTCACCACAGGAGACAATTGCTAACCGCTGAGCTTTGATTACGATTCTCCTCTGTACATGTAAGTTGAGAGGGACAGGAAACACTCCAGGGAGCATAAAATTAAAGCTGTAAAACCAGGGGTATCTAGAAGAGTCTCATAAAGACCTGTCTTCACATTTGTTTGTCATCTGTAGAACAAAGTTTTGGTTGCTGCTGTTCTTTTTATGGAGAAGATTCACAGCAGTGGAATGAGTCCAAAGCGAGTCTTTTTGACTCAGACTGATCTGCAGTTTTACCCTGGTCACAATTCTCAGTAAAGAGAACCTAAAGTACAAGTGTGCACTTGTGCATTCTTTCCCTGTTCTGATCGCAAGAGATTTTCCAACGGCAGATTTGACTTTGTTATTTTTTGAAAACGTTAAACCACTGAAATCAGAAAAAGAAATTCCGAACTGTTCTGCTTCAGCATGCAGGCAGGGATACATACGCTCGGCTCTGTTACATTTGGCACACTTTGACAGCAAGATAATGAACAATAAAGAGCATTCTTATCAAGACAGATAGACAGACAGATAGACAGACAGGGCAGAGCGAGATAGAAAGCGGCAAAAATTATAGTTGGATCGAAAGATAAATTGATAGTTTTACAGACTGATGTAATGATGAATGGATAGACACAGGTGTTAAGACACTGGAGAGAAAAAATAGGAAGGTGTCAAAGTAAAAGGAAATTAAATGACTGTGCTGTATTCACACAAGCTGGGCTGGCAGGGACTTAATTTCTCTCATCACTGAGTTGCCACAGGATGCCGGGGAAGGCCTGCTTTTTTCACGCACACCTAAATGGTTTCCTTTTATCATTTTATTGTTATAATGTCAAGAGAAAAAAAAATTAAATTCTTCTACGGAACAGGGAAGGGGGGGGATCTAAATGGCTCGCTGTTTGAAGGCGGTGGAATGAAAAGAGCCAGTTTCATGCCACACACCGTGCCCGAGACAGCCTATTCAGCAAGTGGGAAAGCTATCTGATTAGGAGGCTGCAGAGTCTCTGTGTGACGTAGACAGACTCCATTCAAACGCTGCACTAATGCAGAGCTGAGAGGAGGCACTGAGGGCAGCAGGTCAGGTCCTATCTGTACTCAGCAGGTATCGGTTTCAGGACGGATCGGGGACAAGCTGGAGTGAATTTCAATCACCCAACACTAGCTATTGTACGCAAATGCTGGTAAAGCTGGCGATAACTTCCATGCTATAGTTGGATCCGCCCTGGGTTCTCAGTGCAAGACAGACCCGCCGCTATCAGGGGGTTTAAGCAATGCTTAAATCAAAGGGTTTAGACACAGGAGATCAAAACGACGAGACAAAAAAAGTCATTCTTTCCCTTCTTCCTCCTTTTTTTTCTTAATCCAGTCTGTGGCACGCAAGCACACTGTTGTTTGTGGGGTCTCCATGGGCTTTACTTGTGACTCTGCTTTCATGCTCAGAGTAGTGATCCTTCTAGGGTGACTTAACACCTTGTGACTACTGAGGAGCAGTTCCTTTCTGCCACTGCCTGCACTAAGCTTCCCCTGACGAACACAAGCACATATTCTCCAACTCATTCCTGGGCTCCGATTATTTTACAAGTTTCTTTCTCTTTAAGGGGAAGAATAAGAACAGGCATGAGTGCTGGAAGAAGGAGACAACTTCAAATCTGATATGCTGCACGTTCCTTCATTCAGCTTTTTAAAGTTACATTTTAAATTTACCCAAACTTCTCTTCTTCCTTCTGCCTGCAATTTAACTTTAACTTTAACTACCGGATTTCCATTTTGTCTTCTCTCTCTCTCTCTCCAGGTACCAAATTGTAAGAGAACTGCCCTGTCAGAATGTGTTTCCAAAGACTTCTGATAATATACTGGCCTGATTATAGTCTTAAAATTAAAAGAAAATATTCCATACTTCAACTGGCAAATATGAAACTAAATTATTTTCTGTATGAAAACTTCTGCTTCCATCCATAACCTCCATTCCATATTGACCTTTCTATTTGCTAGATTCGTTTAGGAACAGGTGAGACCTATTGGTTACATCTCTAGACTTTGTATTGGAGGGCCATGGGTTCAAGTTACTGACAGGACCACAGCTGTAGTACCCTTGAGAAAGCCTTGAGCAAGCTCCGACTGTTCTAGTAATACTTCTAAAGGAGAATTTGTTCTCACTTAAGTTACCAGATCACATCAAGGCACAGTGAAAACCAAGGTGTGTCCCAACCTTTTTCTTGGTCATTACAAAATTGTGAACAAAGAGTTAAAGACTGAGATGTTTCATTTATTTTGTTCAAATTGTATGGCGCATAGTGTGAAATATTCTGCCTGCAGTCCTTTATGGTTTTTTTTTTTGGCGGGGGGAGGTAGCAGAAACAAAATTTCAATAAAGTCCCAACCTCTTGGCCTTCTGAGAATTTTCATGGATCAGTGAATCCATCAGCATCTTTCACGTCCCTCAGAACAAAATCTGAGCAATTATTTTCGACATCTAACATCAATAATCTAATTTCATTTTTTTCCCCTTTCTTCCAACATGGTACGCGAGGCAGCGCACGCCATTCTCTTATCTTTGTCTTGAGGAAATAAAAGACAGGCCACTCAATAAACCAATTTTTTGCACCATCGATCCTGCCATTGAGTTTCCCTTTTTTCTTCCTTTATGGAAATTCTGTCGACGGTGGCACAGTGTTAAATTATTAACTAAATGTTACAAGATGCTGGGGAGATGCGTGCGTTTTGTAAAGATCAGCAGGGAAACATGGCTTGATCTCTTCTCATGAAATGAATAGCCAGAGGAGTACAAGCTCCTGAAATAGACACTAATGGAACAGGATCATCTACGGCATCTGAAAGCTGGGTCTGCTTCTGGAGCAGTGATGCAGGCTGTGGCTTTCATTTAAAAAGGAAAAAGTCTTGAAAACGCTGAGAAACTGCCTATGTTCTTCTAAATCACAAGCACGTAACACTGTACTTTTCAACCCATAAACACATTTTAAACTTTATTATTACTAATAATAAAACCATCATGATCATCATCAATAATAGATCTAGCTTGAATGCATGCTTTTTGTGGTGTCCTCCTGGTATCATGTATGAACCATTATATAACACTGAGGGTTTAATAGCTATGTAACACATTGCAGTCAAAATATGACAGACAATATGTTTCTTGCAATGCTAAGCTAACAGGGTGAATCTGATCCACTGACAGAATGCGTCTCCACTGTCAGATTGTGAGAGGCAGTTGAAATGTAATAGCTGGGATGGATGGTGCCTACTATATTGTTTGCTAACAATGGTTAACAATGGATGTCTACAATAATTCACCCTCTTGTTATGCGTTTTTAATTAGTGTAGCAGAGTTATGGGCCCCAAGCGGGCAGTGTTCACTGTAGAACCATACCCCCACTGCACACTATTAATCAAAATGGCTTGTTAAATTTTAATTTACATATATGCACGTTAGCCGAAATTAGCATGCTGATTAATTGTGCGTGCTGGGAAATAATAATTTGCTGCATTAAGACAGCCCTCCCTTGTTTACTCTAAATACCCCCTCCGGTCTCGTTTTGTCAGAGAGGTCACATTTCAACGGCACCAGGTGAAGAAAGCGTCTCTCTCTTTATAACATAATTTTCATCTTGCAAATGCTGAGGTCATTTTTTAGAAATGATTAACTATGGCAAAGAGTATCATGGCAAATCAGACACCACAACATCAGAAAGCTTATCCAGAGCTAGGCCACACTCTGATCATACTAACTGTAGTATATACTGTACTGTTTGTTCTCTCAATACGTTTATGCGAATATTGTTTTGAAACTTTTATATATTGCCTGCAGATCCTTTCAGGACAATCCAAGCACTACCCTGTACTTTGAATATGAAAGCAATGTTACATTTGTGTTCAACTAAATTACCACACAAGTTACTCCAGAACAATTTGAACTTTTCAGACCTTAGGTAGTGCTTGCTGTCATAATGCAGTGATGTAGTATTACTGCATTATCTCTTCCTACAGTATATGGTTTTCTCCTACATTTCCTAAAACTGGATTTTTTTTTAATGGGCAACCAAAAATAGTCTAGAAAATGGAGAATTGTTCAGTCCCATTGTATTCACGTCCCTAAACAAGACCTGAATTTCAGAGCAAAAACTGGGTCTTTTTGTTTCCTTCTGGCATCAGTGAGAGGAAAACTAATTAACGTCAGTTCATCATTTTATTCAGGAAGATGAGTATGAGACCTCAAGTCTCAGGCACAGCACAGCACACATTGCAGGTGTGATCCCACCTTCAACTACACATTCAGCTTCACTGAAGCAATCAGACTGAGGTCTGGACTGCCTTTGTGGGATGTACCCCAGAGAAACATCAGGGCCCTGACTTGTCATCTTAAAGACACGCTGGGAAAATGCTGAAGCTTTTCCAATGCAGACTTCAATTAGAAAGTACACAGGGCAAGGTTATTTAACAAACCCAAAATTTATGGAGGCACTTGTAAAGAGCAATCAATAAACAATGATAAATAATGAAGCCTAAGTGGTGAGCAGCTTCATTTTTCCATTTAAGACACAGTGCCATTCTTGCGTGTCATTACTGCATTGATTGAGGAGACTGGAGCGCTGCAATAGGCTGGGTTTGGTAGATGTGTGTCTCTGCTGCTTTATTTAGCCCTTGCGCAGAGCCTGGGCAGAGGTTTTCATTGCATAACTTTATCCCGAGAGAAGATCACAAATCATCATTAACCCTTCATCCAGTAACCTCAGGTACTTAAACGATGAAAGACCACAAAGGATTCACTTCTGGAGTCATTTTAAGATACTGTACATGAACATAAAATCATCCCAAAAAAACCAACTCCTCATAGTTAAAGGGCAGTTTAGAGCACAACATGGTATTTTCAGAAAACATCGTCTACAGCATTCCAAACTAGCTTATTCCCAGCTGATACCACTAAGAGAAAGGGATTCTAAAATGCGCACACAATGCATTTGTGTGAAATTTTCAATGTACATATACAGTATACTGATGTGTCATCCATTTATCAATCCATCCTCCTGTCTGTCTATCACTCTGTCTGTCTATGTATGTATCAATAGAATGGATACTGAATATCCAGGAGATGCAGTCTGTTTGTACATGTGCAGTGTCCAGATCTTGCCTGCTCGCTGACCCATCTCATTCTGTTAGCATGTGGCCCTGTGCTCTGGCTCCAGGTTGTCCCCTTGAGATGTCTGTCCCAGCAGAGTTCAGCTCACTCATGGCCCTGCGGGTGAGGGGGATCGGTCCCGTGTTTCCATGGAAGTGTCAGCAGGCCAGTGCCCTGACATATGACGAGTGATAACAGCTGAGAAAGGTGCTGATGTGGTCACATTAGTTAATGAGGTCGAGGCCCTGGGTTGTGGCCCCGGTGATAACCTGTAAATTCTAATACCACGCAGCTAACAGCAGGGGATTCTCAGGCAGGTCCAGATCCACACGGCAGGGCTGTCAATCATCTGGTACGTCTGCAAACACAGACTGGAAAAAAAATGCCACGGCTTGGACTGCTCTTATCTGTCTTTTCTCGCACTTATTTCCCATCTGCTTTCATTAGGACCCATTAGCTTGTGCGCCTTTGTCTCTGCCTTTAACATTCCCTCATGTGTTTTACATCGCCCTGAAAAAATCGGCTCTCACTGTTTAAATATAAGGGACTAAAAAAGTTTGCTTACTGAAAACAATATAAGTGCTCCGTCAGCAATTTGTATTCAGGGTACAATAGCGCTGTGTGCTGCGATAGTCTGATGCCAGGAAAATTATCAATTAGGGAAACATTTTCTGCCAGGTATGTTTAGTGAAAAAAGCTATCTAGAGCACATTTAAACCATTTTCCCTTAAATTTTAATTCTAGATAGGGGGAAAACGATGCCAAAGTAGTTTAAACTCTTTAGCGTCACATGCAATGTTTTTTTTTATCCCTTATTCAGTTACTTTATGTTTAAGGCTGCTGACAGCAACACTCATGCGAGACACGTTTCTTTTGTTCGTCAAACGGAGCAGTGTAATTTTCAATCTGCTTCTCTATAGCATCTGTGTATCTTAAAGGAGTGCAAGCAAAGACAAAATATTATTAAATATTCATAAAATATGATGAAAAATGTTTGTATTGACTTGGATATATGAAGCTGCGTACAAACGAGAAAGGAAAGGAGAGAATCCCAAGTAGGTCTGTTGTAATGCACTGGCTCGAAATTTATTTTTTTCTGTTCAAAAAATGACTTTACTGCTTCAGGAATACTTTATTTGGTAGTGTGTTAAAATACTTACTTTTTAATTATTTTCTCAATTTTGAAAGCTATCTTGTACATTACAATATTATTATTGTTGGACTAATGCAGGACAATTTTAGGAACAGTAATATTCAAGAAATTCTGCTGTGCCACAGTGCCTCTAGTGGCCGGTAATATTACCAACACTTTCTATGTTCCTCCGTCTGATTAGTGGTTCACTGTGTTTGGCATTTAGGCACGTTGCTAAATTGTAGGGTAAAACTGGTCAGAGCCTTCACAGTTCTCTGGCTGGGAGTTGCAAATATTCTATACTGCCATTATAAAACAGACTTATTCTATTATTTACAACCTATTGTTGGCCTGCTGTTGTTGACCATTGACGCACCATGGTTTAGATCAAATATTGAGCTAAATCTGTTGGTTACTGCAATCCAGAATTTTCACTTATAACCATTGTCATAAGTTATTTTCTGCAAGAAGCCTGAAAGCTTTTGTAGAAGTGTAGTCACATATCATGGTCACAGATGAAATGGGTTAGATCCCCAGAACCAAAAAGGTGATAAATGGTATACGATTTGACAGAAGAATGTCTCTCAACTTTAGGATTTTAGTCAAGTGCGGGATAGATTAAAAAACATTCCAAGTTTAATCTATTCAATCCATATCCATAAATCATTAAAGAAGATTAGTATGCAGTTTAAGTTAATATATTTCCTTATATGCACCAAATTGTACCAAGTCCCTTTTCCTTTAATTCTGTGGAATGTGTTATGTTAAAAAGCAGTAAAAGAAAAACTGCAGTGTCTAATTTTAAGGGTTGAGTTTCTCCAAAAACTTTTTCAGGAGCTGCTAGTTCCAACACCCCCAGTCCCAGCTGCTCGGTGATGGATTGCAGTGTGTCCAAACTGTTCCTGGGCTGAGAGGGCTCCTGTGCTCTATCTCTGATCAGGAGGGAAGAGAGCGTTCACACATCCTCTCATTGCTTGCTGTCACATTAACCCATCAGCAGCTCACTCCCTGTGTTTTGACAGGACCTTTCTTTCCTCTGTACTTTCACATGCCCCTGTCTCAATTTGAGCTTCTGCCTTGTGATTCCCTGATACGTCTTACCATGCTTTCATACAGTTGAGCGTTTCATCTTGGATACTTGGTCTAATTGATGTCTTCTGGCTGACTGCAGCCAGTTGTTTTTTTGTTGAAGGCCATGGCTATAAAAAATCAGTATGTAGCTTTACCTCACATGCTAATACGTGAACTACTGTGAAATACTACTAACTGTCTGTATTTTGCAAGGATCCATGAGCTATAAACAGTACAGAATGGCTCTATTTTATTACTGTAACACATTTCTAAGTACGCCCATTGTGTAATTTCACTTGAAAGATCTTATTTTCTAATCAAATGAATGAAAAGGAAGAGCTGAGATTGTTTGCCATGGACATGGATTACATTTGTAGCTAACTGGAAGAGTTGCGATGAACATTGCTGAGCAGTCTGTAGGGTTACCTGCTCCTCCTGGGAAGTATGGCCGAGACTCTGAAAGTCCTGCCTATGTTTCTAAACTGCTCCCAATATTTTACATTTTCATGCTTTCTTGCTATTAATCTTCTTTGTATTTTTCCTTTATTTTAACAGCTCTCTTCTTAACATGATCCTCTTGTTCTGAACAGGGTTGTGGCAGAGGGCTATGCTGTGGTGTAATAATGCCCCTCTTTATTAGAGTAAATTATAGTGTTTTATTTTGCTTGTGCCTGTAAAAAATCTGTAATATTACTGAATTGAAGTTGTTTTCCTGCTCTTCCATTTGGGCCCCATTTCTTATAATCCGGAACACTTCACAATAATTGCTGGCTTGAAGGTAGAAATGATAGGAATTGCACACTAACAGTGTTTTTTTTAAAGTACTCTATAAGGGCCATTCTATGATATTACAGTGTCTTAAAAACAGGTCATCCGCTGGGATACAAGGGTGATGAATGTAGATGGCTGCACCTTGCCACCCATCCACCTCTCCTGTCCCACTCCTACGCAGAATCTCCATTTTTTCACTCTCTCACCATTTTCTCTCTCTGTATTTTCTTTGCTTTGTTTCCTCCCCTTTCCTCACTCCTTCCTTTTTTGCTCAGACCAAGTGATTATGCCAGGAGCTCTCCCGCTGTTCCTAATAGCCCAGAAGGCTAGAAAAATGTGATGTGAACCTCACATCGCACGCCTGTGACTGAATGGCTTCACTGCAATCACCCGAATGCACACTATTAACTATTACTGTCAAACAGGGGTCCAAACCTTTATACATTAACTCCAATATAAAGATAAATTAATACACATCGCGGAGTCTTGACTGGCATGCTCACGATATTGTGTTAAACACAGAACAAATGAATATAGCCCTGGCCTCTAATATTAGATGTGCAGTTTAATTAAAAGCCTGTCCAATATATCTGCTTCTCAGTACTGGCCATCCATTATCTCAGTGTCAAGGGCCAAGAGTCATTGTTAGGGTTAAGGTTAAGACTTGGGCTGGGGTTAAGAGTAGTGCAGCTCATAAACATATTTTGGGATCAAACTGGAAATGATTTGCTCAGCTTTTAAATCATGGCAGCCATAACAGCAGTCAGCTTCTGATGTATTGTCCAACAACAAGGAGTGTGGGAGAGAAAAATGCACGAGACTCAGATTGGCGCTAAAATTGGCACTTACTGCGAATCAGCCCAAAGGTATTGGAGCTCCATGGGTTTATTGTTACTGCTTGAATCTCATCCAGATGCTGTGAAATAAATGTGTTTAAACAATGGGCTACAAAACAGTAAAATAACTGTTTCCCTTCTGCATACATCCGCACTATATATAGAATATATTCACTTCACTGTTTGTATGCGTTAAGAAGCACAGATGCTTAAGGAGGCTTTGCTGCAAAATATCCACCAACTGAACATTAAGATGTTTTTTTTTTAAATGCCTGTTAGGAAAAGTTGAGGAACAACAATTTCCAGCAGTTCTGCACAGCTACTGTTTCTGACACAGGACAAGGATGCCTAGTTTTTACATCCAGATTAAGAATGCAGAGCATAACGTGCATTTTGTTTTTATTTCTGAATATTAAACAGAAAGATTGCCTTTGTCAGGCCCATCTCTCGTGGCTACATGGAGGCTCTCCTGGAAACACAGCGCACAAAGCAGAGCTGACAGTTAGCATCATCGGCCGATCACTGGACCACAGAGAAAGGAACAGTTTAGAGTAGCCTCTGAAACCGAGCTAGCGTGTGTCTGGGTGGGAGAGAAAAAAATCCAGACAAAATGTGGGGAGACTATACAGACTCCACACAGAAGGCACCATGCCCTGGAATGAAACCAAAGTCATAAGATTTGTGTGGCAGCGGCACTAACTGCTGTACCATCGTGCTGCCACCTTTGGAAATCTTTATTTAATATCAGGCAGCGGTGTTTATTACAATATTTATTAACATCAGTCACTAAACAGCGCATGTGTTAGTGCTAAGCCACTTGTGAGTACACTTTTTGGGAAAGTGTTACCACACAGTGGAAGCCATTAGCAAGTTGGTCTCATCTGTTTCTAATCATGTAGAGTTCAGGTTTATCTGCCCTGAAGACCCGGGACACTTAGGCTTTTCTCTTTTTCCCAGTAATAATCCCTCATGTTTTGGAAGGTCAGAGCTTGCAAAACATATGGCAGGCGTTTTGAATTTGAAAGCAATATTGAAAGCTACAGAGTGCTGTGAATTGGAAACCAATAAATGAATTTGCATTTTACCGCACCAGGATTTAATAGAGCAATGAGATCTTGAGTATCAGGGATATTGGAACCATCTGCAGTGAATCTTCACTTGCAGTTTCAAATGGGTTTTGGTTATTCCTCTCCAACCATCACCCCCCCCACACCACTACCACCACCTGTTTCCAACCATTATTCTCTTCAGATCCCGGCCTATATTTTCATGTGCTCTCTTCTGCTTGTCAAAAACTAAATGAAATCATGTTATTTCATTTGAACATCTTTTTCCGATTGTGCTTCGAGAAAGATCAGGCATACTGTAGGTTAACACCTCATGTTCCTCCTCTACACTACGTAGTGACAGTATGACAATAAAAAAGCAATCAAAGTACTTCATTTTTTTTACTCTCTACTGCAAATTCAGGAAAGCAGGGATGCTGGAGCCTATCCTAGCAAGCAACAGGCACAAGGCAGGGTACATCCTGAACATGACACCAGTCCATCACAGGGCAGCAAACAAAATGTTAACGTAATAACAGGATAGAATTTGAATCAGGGGATATAATATTAAAATTGCTCAGTGCACTAGTATTACCTCATCTAGAAAGACACCACTTCTCAACAATCAGTCTAGTTAAGAGAAATCAGGTACAGTCTTTGGCTTAAAGGAATGTCCAGCAATAGCAGGCTTTAAGAAAACTTTCTAGTCTTAAACAGAGAGAACTATATGGAGACCTGATTCAAATACTTCAGGATAAACAATTATACTCTTACCAGAGGACAGAAATGAAAATTGTGTCGAATCTCCTTTGAAACTGAGAACAAGGGATAATTTCTACACAGAGCATCGTGGGAGGATAGAACAAGCTACTCAGCGCTACTGAAGAAGCTGATACCCTGGCATCTACAGTATTAAGAAATGCTGGGTAAAATACTCAGGTCATTTAGCTACTACAAACCAAACGAGCTAGATCGGCCAAATGACTTTCTCTTGTTCGTAACCTTTCCTATGTTCTTATGAATGAAGGCTTGTTTCTCTTTAAAAAAAAACAGGAGAAATCGTATTTTTGGAGAGCAGCTATATACAGCCATCAGCACTTTGGCGTTGCTGCCCTATCAGTGCCAACAAGTGCTAATGAATCCAGCAGTTTCTCAACAGAACAAAGCATGGGTGCATTGGAAATGAGTACACAGATTATGCTGATTATGCTGACAGTATTTTTGGCCTGAATACTTCTGATGCCAGCTGTGACGGGGCAATCGAGTACAGATTGTAAGAGTGTGGGTCATAGTTTTCAAGGCACAGACCATTGTATTTATTTGGTATCTGATTATATGAATTTATTTTACTTTTGTTCTTTAAAGTCAAAGCAAATCGTACATTCATACCCATTTACACAGCTGTGAAGTTTAGTGGACTGTTAAGAGTGAAGTAACTTAGTCAGTGCTCCACCCAGGATATGAATCTGTAGCCTGCAGGTTAAGACTCCAGAGCCCTGACCACTCCCTGCTTTCATACTAGGAGATGGTGACACTGCAAGATATGTACTATTATACTAATTCACCCTATAAAATAATGAACTCTCTGGGTCTGATTCATTTAACAGATTTCAGTGGTGACTCTTTCATATTATACATTAGCTGCAGCTGAGTTGAAATTGCAGTGGAATACCAGAAACAAACAAGGATTGTGTCTGTTTTAAATTTAATTCATAATTCCTGAAAGAAATGCAAGGACCGGTATTTAACAGATATTTGTGTAACGTCTGGGTGGAGACCATCAAAACCTTTGTTGCTGTTATTTGTGTAACTATTTCCAAATGTGACACATTTCCTGAGCAAATGTTCACCGCATTTTAAATACAAATTAAATGTGAAAAATTGGGTTCACTTAGACATAATTGCATTTTGATTACTCGCATTGAGTTGTTACTGTCCAGGAATGCTATAGAACGCACTTTTGTATCAAAAGGAGGAGGTTCTGTCTGTTTTTAGTTTGGTAATAATTACAAACAAAAGGCAAGGATCTTGATAAATTATCTCACAAGCCTCTCCATCTGTTTATTGGGACTTTTGTTTAAAAATAGTTCCTTTTCACATTAGTGAGGGTTGAACTGCTGCCATTGTAATTCCCAAATTCTCTAATCACAACAAAGTGAAGCCCTTCCTAGCAAGACAAGCAAGTTTCTGTTAGCGGGAAAAACCTTGTTTACCCATGTCCTGTTGCTTTTATGCTTTATTGACTCCCTCCCCTCTTTATCTGTTTAATTAATAAAATTTTATTTATAATCTGAAAAGAAAAAGGGCTAAAATTCATGTTAAGTTTGAAACCAATGTGGATCATCCAGAATTGCTCTGAACACAGCAGGCAATCAAAGGGTTAATCCAAAGCTGTTTGAAGGATAAATACACACTTCCTAGTACTGGTTTTATTTGCTATTAGGCCTGGCAAGGATGTGCTTCTTGGAGTGATTTAAAGCACTTGATTCCTGTCCAAAGAGATTTTAATTTACATCTTAATTCAGCATTTAAGGCCCTTAGTTTACACAAGAGATAGATTTCTTTTACACTCAATGTGTACCATCAAATAAATCTATAGCCTTTCTGCTGTTTTTCAGCTTTTTAAGAATTCTGTTTGGTATTTCAATAAATAAACTCTTGAAGTTGTATTACAAGAAGGTGTTTCAGATTGTCTTGATCTAATTTATGGTTTCCTGCTGAGAAAGTGGTACCTAAAATGACTGTACAGGCCCTCCAGCCTCAGCTAACACAGTGCAGCTGAAGAGGATGACACATGAACGTAGAAATGGATTATTCCCTCCATCAGAATTCAGATAGGATATCGCATTGGAAGGCAAAATGCTCGCTTTCAGAGTAACAATGAATGTTTTTTAAAGCTCTATCCAAATAAATGTATTTTCTATCTCCATTACTGCCTTACTTTAACAGGCTTTTCTGCGCTTCAGATAATGCTATGTTTCTAATAGAAAGGCTTTGGCTTGTGTTGCTCAGTCATGTCACGCTGCTGTGAAACCTGAGAACTGCCCACTGCATGGGAATTCTAGCTCCTGTTATTCTCCTCCACTGCGTTCTGGTCAGTGAACATGGGAACAAATCCTAAAAAAGATCTCCCTTCTCTTGATCACTGAGGGATCTCAGTAGTCTGTGGCTCTCCATTCTGGTGTGGCAGCACCCCTGTGTCTGCCAGTTTGTGTTCTGTCTAGGCCCTTAATCACCAGTGCTAATTGCTATCTGGACCCGATCTCCCTCCTAATTCAGATGTCCTCAGTCCTTATTTTCAAGAATGTCCTATTGTAGTTAAAGTGCATGTTTTCCAACAACTTCTGCACACAGACATGTAGAAATGTATGCATACTTTCCACAATGTGCTAATTAAGAATTTACTCTTTTATTTCCGATTTTAAGTAGGTGGTTAATTGATGATAAACAGGTACAGGTAGGAATGACACTGTATCAGACAACTCCCACACCCTTCTGCTTTATCCCAATGAATTATATTTCAACTATCACATCTGAAGGAGGGCTGTACTGAAGCTCACTAATTAGCAGTTCATACAAGCATACGAAATTCTAAAAAAAAAATAGCTTTTTAAGTAAAGCAAGTTTAAATATAGGCCTCAAATAGAAAATTGAAATATATTAGCCTGTGGTTAAAAACCAATAGACACAGGAATAGTCCTGGATGAGGATAGAGATCAGCAAAAGAGCCAGAGATCAGTCTCTATATTAGTTGCTCTTTCCTTCAGGTCCAGGTATCTTAAGAGTGCCATCAGAGAAGGAACTCCAGCTGCTCCGATATTTCCTCTTCAAAATTGTTTTGTCAAAGTTGCTCCTGGGCATCTAATTGGGCAGATACAACAAGCAAGGATGAATCTAGATACAAGTTATATATTTGTACAACTGATAGGGTCCAGGTGCTGTGTACAAAGAATGCAGGGTCTTTCACCAGTGAAAATGTGTCCATTTTTTGTTTCATTTTTGACATCTGTGGTTTACCAGGATAATTGTTTCTTACTGTTTCAATACAATTTTGGTTCTGTATTGAGCAGACATATTGTTGATTCAGTGATGAACTGAGTTGTTAGCTGGTAATTAAAATTGCATTTGATTCATTCAACTTGTGGGTTCACATATAGTACAGTACGAGATTTGATCAGACAAGCTTGTCCACCTGCTATTTTACCAATATTTCCTGCAACAGTTTTTCAGAGATGTACAAGCATTCAAAAATGAATGCAGATTAGAAAGGAGATAAGTAACAAAATGAAACAAACTGATTTGTAAAGCATTACACTTCCGAGTTGCTAAGCAGAAATCATTTCTACTCAACCCGATGCGTAAAACATTTTTAACACTTTTTTTAAACAATGAAGCCCAGTCTTGTTACTCTGGAAACATTTGGCAGTGGTTTAGCACAATTTAACACTTTCTCACGAAGACCTTTTGCATGAGCTTAGGTAATTTGCACTGCACACATCAAACAGTTTCTTAGTTTTGCAAAATGTTTTTTTTTAAAGCCGACAATCAAATCATGAAAGGAAAAAAAAAGTACCAAACCACTGGGTTTGTTTAAAGACATATCATTTATAAAATGTTAATATTTTTAATTGACAGGACAGTGATCAGGTCCTGCTTATGGGAGCATGACACTGAGGAAAGTGTGTTTTTGAGCTGTATTGCCTTAAACCACATTTTCAAATACCTATACTTTTTCAGTTGCTAGAGAAGTTACATTTTTAATCTGGGATATCTGTTCTGTCTTTTTACATTTCATACAGAGGCGTGGTACAGTATGTTGCCACAGATCACCTTAATTAAACAGGAACTGGCTGGTCCAGCTGTAGTCTAGAATAGGACAATAATGGACAATAAATACTGTACCTGTAGTGTTTACAGTCACGAAACATAAACTCCTGAGCAGCCTGAATGGTTTGGAGGACATTGTTGATGTGAAGTTCTTGTATCACTGATAATGAGTTGCTAATGTTATTTTGGAAAACAATATCTCTGTCTATAGTAATGTAGTAAAATGCCTCAAACATTTCTGGTGTTTTGACACCATGAAGAAAAAACTAATGGCATATGTTGCAGGAGTATGTCTGTCAGGCGAGACAACCTACCCCTTACACTGCAATATTTAATTCCTACAAACTTCAGTACATTCCTCCACATAGGCTAGATTAAGTCATTTGCAGCTATCAGAGGAAAGTATGCAATCTACAGTTTCAGAGTGTTTAGGGGGCTACCTTGAATATACTAAATATATAGGTTTACACGGCACCTGCTTTCCTATAATGAGCCAATATATCTCCTCTCTAATTGCCCTAAATACATATCATAAACTGAAGCAATAAACCCTACTTCCAAAGACTGCTAGTAAACCAGAAACATATAGCACAACAGCCCATACCTCAGTCACGTTTACAACTGGCTATAAATCATGCTTGATTGTTTCATTATTGAGGCGCAGTCTGAAAAATAACTTTTTCTAAGGCAGCAGGAGGAATTCCCCCAGCTAAATCTGGTCATACTACAAACATGTGCATGATTCACCCAGAGAAATCCAGTCGCATCTTTGGGGAGGAGAGGTGTCAGTGATGCTTCATTAGCAATACTGAAAGTGCAGCGAGTTTCAGTGGAACTTATCTTCTCTAACACTAATCATTTCATGTCAAAGGACGAGGCAGCAAAGATTAATTCAGTGCACTTACAGTATTTTCATCCTTTACAATACAGAACCTGATGATCCATTCATTTTTATAATATAATTAAATAAAGGAAATACTGTCAGGTTTATTGAGGGTTTGCATAAATCACACAGTTCCATATTCCAGGGTAAAGTAATTTTGGATATCCTACTCTGAAGCTTGTTGAAATTTGTCCTTGTGCCTTACTGTAAAACTTTGAAATGATATGTTACAATAGTAATGCTGATTAAAAGTGATTGATAAATACGATAGGACCTGCTGAGCCAAACAAAGAAGACTCTCTAGATCTTTGGTCAGTGTTGCCTCTTGCCGCTTTCTCCTATGAAAGTAAAGATGGGGATGAAAGAGTTAAATTAAAAGCATGGCCCCAGCGCCCTCATCTCTCTCTGCCTCCATCCCCATCAAGCTTGTATTTCCATTTAATCCTTCTCATAATAGGCTGCTATTCTGCAGATTGGATCTGTCTGCCTCACTAATGGGGCCCAACAGTGTCAAACATTTCAGCAAAAATGTGCCAGCCGTCTGCAGAAAGCTGAGGAAACTGCTCTGGACAGGAAACTTTATTATTATTATTTTTCAGGGCATTTTGTTTTTTTGGCTTTTGAAACCTTTTGTATTGTACAAGAAATACATACTGTATATATAATTTTCCAGCTTAGCTGTCCTTGAATGTATGTGCCTTGTTTTTTCTTCCCTCGTTGTACAACACTTTTTTTTTCCTGTAAACTTAAATCTTTTTTTTTTTTAAACTGAAAGATTCATGCGTTGTCGCATTGTCTGGCATGTCAGTCTTCAGTGATTCCTTAAAAATGTGGGATTCATTGTCAGAAATGGGCTTTTCTCCTTTACACATGCTCTGCATTGTTGTCTTTGACTGCTCGGCTAAATTGTACATAAAGGTTTTGAATATTTTAATGATTCCTTACTAGGTGATTAATAAGTCACGTTATTGTATTCTATTTCTACAGTACATTACTTTTGGTTCCTTTTTTAACAAACAGCCTGTTTGTTGTCAGTAGGCACAAACGCTAGCTCAAAAGGAATTCAAAGGCTCCACCTTGGTCTTAAGAGGAAGTCTCCAAACAAAAGTGATTTATTGAGCCAATATTTTGCTAATACATTTTTGTGTTTCCCAGTAGTTCTTCATGAGCCTAGGCTCGAGGAATGGTGAGAAATAGATACTGGAAATATCTTTTTCAATGAATAAAATACAAACAGAAGAAGACAGAACAGGGAGCTGTGTCAGATCTGCAGAGGAACAAGCAGACCTTTATTTATGTACTTAAATGTAGAAATAACAAGTAAAATACACAAATGTTTTGACTCTGGAGCCATCTTCAAGTGTGTCACACACAAGAACAATGCTGTAATGCTGCAATGTGGCTGAAATAATGTGTTTTACTCTCTTTCTACTTTTCAGCAAGGAATTAGCTGGTGTTTGTTCTCATTCATAACAACTTGATTTCAAATCCTTGCCGCCCACCCTGTTTATAGCATTTTCTCCAACCGATGCAAATTTCTTCCAGTCTGGGTTTAACGATGGGTGCGAGCATGAGGCTGTCGGGAAAGTGTGCACTTTCCTGTGTGCGCGCTTGCTTGCTCGAGAAGGTTTTCTCTCACTCTCCCTCTGGGTTCTGGGCTATGGGCTACAGCGCAGTGACAATATGGATAGCAGAGACAGGTTTTACAGCCCCAGCAATTACCCACTCTCCAACTCCACGACAGAACGAGCAACA
Organism: Lepisosteus platostomus; assembly: GCF_059453375.1. NCBI lineage: Eukaryota > Metazoa > Chordata > Actinopteri > Semionotiformes > Lepisosteidae > Lepisosteus > Lepisosteus platostomus. Next base: position 13,198,049 of record NC_142633.1, on the reverse strand, counting down.
GGCCAGATGTGGTTTTTATGAGCTCCAGATCTGGCTGCTTTTTAATTATTCAGATCCTGTTCTAAAAAAAGTGTGTGTGTGTGTTGTGGGGGGGGGGGGGGGACTGAAATCATGAATGACTACGAAGGAAAACAGACCACAATTTTAATACATACTCAAAACATCTAGGTGAGATATAGACATTTTCCTCAATAAACTTTTATTACTCCTCAAAGATTTGGTGTTCTTACATATATATTTTAAAACAAGTATAATTGTACATTAATGTCCATAACAGCACACCTGTGCCATATTCCTGCTTTTTAATCACTGGGAGAGAGGAAACGGACCATAAATACACATGCTGTCTTACTTAAGAGGGCTTCTTGTAGGTGTCGGTACCTAAATACAGTTATGACAGCCATCATGGAATATATTAATGCTTTCATTCCTTTAAGAAGGCTTCATTACCTAAGTTTCCAAAAATCCAGACGCTGTCCACCTTATTGCAGTAAAACACTTCATAAACAGTTAAAACTCCTGTAGACATCATGGTACAGACTTTTTCAAAACGGTTTTTGTACCATAGTGTTAAACTGTGAAAGGGCAGCTTTGTGATATTCCAGATCAAATTGCAGGTCATTTTACATTAGTGCTTTAGACTCCACTACACCTGTTGAAAAAGTAAGAGAAAATAAATGCAGTATCAGAGCACATACTTAACATACAACTACAGTACATACTGTATTGTGGGTTACTGTATTTAAACAGTAATACAAAAAAGCTAAACTTGCAAAGTACTTTTAAAAACCTCTTAACACTTCACTGGCACTGAGAGTGTATGTGTGTGTCTTTATGTGTTATTTTTAGTTTCACCTGCATAATGTATACACAGGATCACTTTGGTGTTATTATGTTTTTTGGATGTGAAATTACAGTTGAAACTTAGTCCTGTGAAAGTGTGAACAGTCTAGGTGCAAACCAACCAAAAAGCAGGTACTCCTGAACTGCTATTAAACTACTATCCTTTTTAGCAATTTTTGATTTGTACTGTATGTTAAATCTTAAATAAATACACCATACCAAATAATGGAGTAGGAATACAGTGTTCCCTCTAAGAGCACACAAATTCCTGTTGTTCTTAAATATGAGTTAAGCATTTGAATTTAGTGTATTTACTGATCCATCCTTTTTCTTTCCTAATAATGAGAAAATGTTCCATTTCTTATTTATTCTTTTATATAATAATTTAAAAAACATAACCTCATTGCATTATAAAGATTTGCATGGTGCTATTACTGTATATATTTGTTATTGGTCAGGTGAATTCTGCATTGAAATAAATCACTGATGCAGTAAATAATACTGTAAAGGAACAAGTGTTTGCTGAGCTAAACGAAAGCAGTGTTATGAGTCAAACGACAGATTTTGGTAGTTTTGGCATATTAGGACAGTTACATAGTCCAAGACTATACTTCTTCGTTTTCCTTTGAAATTGAAGTAAAAGCAGTAACACTTCAGAAATAACTCTTGCAAGGGGCGGATGGAACAAACCACATTTATCACCTCCCTCAAACCTGCACAAGCTGCTGTCTGAGCTTTACAAGACCATTCTTTGTACATTTATAAAATAATTGAGAAAAGCTTTGTGTGCCTGCCTTCTGTGCTCAAAGAATGATCACACACATCCAGACACATGAAGATGAGCCTTTCAAACTCTATGTCAGCTGTGGGGCTCCTTGTGTGGTGTTCTTCCGCAGTGCAGAAGGCCCACATTCAGCCAGTAGCCCTGGGTTTATTGATACTACTGGTAGGGGGTGAGAATTATTGGAGAGGTGGAGCTTCTCCACCTAGGGCCTCTTTCTCCACCTCGTCCTCACTCCAGCAGAGACTGCTGAAGTTAATAAAATATGATTAATGGGGCTTTTTTTTTTCTTCCACAGTAATCTTTGTAACAGACAAAAGCTGTCAGGCAGAATTGCTTAGAAATCAGCATTATTGGTGACCCCCCCTCTGTCTCTTGTGCGATAGGCAGGGGCTGGACTGTCTCAGCAGGCCCCCATCCATCAAACCGGAGGCCGCGAGTCAGTATCTGCTCTGTGTCAGACTCCTTATTGGACAGTCTGGAGTGGTCTGCAGTCCGGAAACAGAGCCCCCAGACCAGGGAAGGAGCAGTGGAGAGAGACCCTTAAGAGACAAATAACAAGCTCATGTCCTAATGAGGAGGAGAGCAACAGATTCTTTTCTGCTTTTAATCCCCGCTCATGACTTGCATTGCGCAGTAGCGGGGCTCTCAGTAATGTCAGAAAAAAAACGGCCCTGCCCTTTTAGCATTCTCTTTAATTATAAACAAGATAATATGCCTTATTAAATTTCAGTGCATATATTGGCCAGCTTTTTCAATGCTACAACCACGTCTGTCGTTCCATCTCACGCACATTTGGAATTATGGGCTTTCGTTTTGTTCACTTTCTGCTCAGGTTAGGCGAGGACTTGAGGGCATCTTGAAGGAGTTAAAAACACGAGAGTTTTGTGTGGAGTAATGACTGCTGTCACTGTAATGCAGTGAGCAGGAAATCCTGTGTCGGAGGTATAGGTTACTTCTGCAGCAGATAAAGAATAATGAATGGCTGCATGTGTGCTTCACTGCTTGTAGCACAAGCTCCAGCTCAAGGAGGTAGACTTGCGCTCACAACGTGGAGGGGTGGGTGGGTGTTGGGAGATGTGAGTGTTCTGTAGTCTAAAAGCCAGGGAAAGTTTATCACGTTACGCGGTATAATCTCAGTCCCTGCTTTGCGTGAAGCAGCCCGGGGTTTTGGGGACTGTAGTGAGCTTTTCCAAAAGGACAATTTGCTGGTGAGAATGAGGAGTTAAATGGGAGTCTACTCCTATCTGCAACTCCAGGTGACACACGGCTGATGTACCCTTGAGCACAGGACTTCACCCGAATTGCTCCAGTAAAATACCTACAGTAGCTGTACAAATGGGTGTAAGTCTCTTTGGATAAACACATCAGTCAAACACATATGCATTAAAACAAAATCCCCATCGTTTTAACATATAGGCAATCTGACTATTTTGATTTTCAATTGATTTTTTTCTCTATATCATGTCCTTAATACTTAACTCCACAAGGACTGTATGTAGGATTATTACCAGACATTTCCAAAGATGCAAAGTGCAAATTCCCTGCATTTTGAACTTATTTCCAGCCCTGCAGTATATTTAACCATCTTCCGAACGTAATGGATTTTTTAAAGGTTTTGGCTAGTCCGAGGTTGTGCTGGCTCGTGGTTGAAGGCATCATACCTCACAGTGCACTGAAGGCGCCCTGATGTCTCGAGGATGGAATGGCCTGTCTTGTGAGATTATTTATGTACTGCAAATTACCGTGCAGCGCAGGAGATAAAGACACATTGCAGTTTTAAAGGACAAAAAAAATGTTGCAAAGCATCAGAGGAACTAGCTTGAGATTTTAAGGGGCCTGGGTTTGAGGTGGTTTTGCTGGATTTCCACAGCTTTTTAAAAACAGCCTGACCCTTGCTCTCCTATTCCCCCAGCTGAGGCAGAGTTTTCAGGCATGGCTGCCCTCTAGCTGTCAGTGAGCGGTGGTCAGTCCTCTTTGTCTCTTACTCCACATAGAGCATGGTCACTCACTGACATACAGTACTTCTAAACACAGAAGCACTGGAAGGGCTGTTCCCAGTGAGTATCTGTTCTGCCTCTTCAATCAAATGGACAGCCCTCAGCACTTACCTCAGATCTGCCTCCAAAAAACATCAGCTGTGATTAATTCAGGTGTTCTTGGAGTGTGGAAGAAAGTGTAAATATTTACCTGTTTTTCATGCTTCTCCCTCTCTCGCTGAGGTGACAAAATGGTTCACTGTGTTAGTGGCTCATATTTAATTAAAGATAACTAATGTACTCTATCGTGTACTGAAAACATGCCCTGTATTTAAGGGCACAATTCAACATCTGCCAGGTGTAATGAGCAAGAATTCATACAAGGCCACTATCACACACTCAGTGTCACCACTGGCCAGATGGCTGTTCAAGCAGGAGAATTTGGTTTGCTGTGGTGAGGGAGCATCCTACAAAAAAAGCAGCAGTAAACATGAGATTATCATCTGATGCTGCTCTTTAAAGAAAACCCAGGAATCTGTTGACAGGCCCTTTTTTTCACTTCCCCAGGATACTAAAAAACAAACAGCCCCATCGCATTAGCTGCTAGGCAGCTATTGTATTCAGCTTCTCTCTTTATATGTTTGCAAACCCTTCCTGGTTTTGTTCACGAAGCTCTTTACAAGGAAATCTATTGACATCCTACATTTTTAAAGATGCCAAGTTCATGAACCTCATGTGGTTCGCAAACAAAACCCCAAGCCCACACAAAGACATGTTCGAATCCGTCTCTGAGCGGAACAATTTCTCAACGGGTTCGGTAAAAGCAGTGCCGCTGCTGTGGGTGTAATATACCTATGATGCAAAAATAAACCTAGCCAGATGGGTTTTTTTTTTCTTATTCTCAGCAGCAGCACTGAATGCTGCTTGCTTCCTGTGTTTACTAAGCCTGTTCTGAAATGGTGAGGTATTAAAGAGGATAGCTAGCGAAATCACTCCCCCTCCCTCCCTTTAATTTTTGAGGTGTAATCTTACGGTTAAGATTCTGTCTGTATGTAACCTCCTGACCCCCTACCTCTCCCTAACCTCTGTGAAATCTGAAGTTAAGTTTCCACAGTGTGGTTTGATTTTTGTAACCACTTCAGTCCTAAGATTATAGTAACCTGGGCGTACTTCAGTGCACTGGCCCCCACACAGCCTGCTTCTTGGGGAAACCGCAGGGCACGTTTTTTCACTGCTTTCTTACATTGTCATTAGAATCTGCAGGTTTAACACGAGGGGAGAATCTGACAGTACAGCTGTGTTTCTTATTTTTGGTATAAGTTTCATTTTCTAAAAGTTATACCAAAACTCACAGGCTCACAGCTCCAAAAGACCCACCCAGCAGGACTATGATGTGTCCTGTGAATTTGCTAAATGCATATACAGTATAAACAAGGGCGGGGCAGTGGTAAGCATTGCTGGGATCCTAGGGTGCTATCCGTGTGGAGTTTGCATGTTCTCCCCGTGCTTGTGTGGGGTTTTTCCTGGTGTTATGGTTTCCTTCCGCAGTCCAAAGACAGATGACTTCTGGGAAAATTGGCACTGGTTTAAGTGAGTGTGCTTGTGTGTGCTCTGCAATGGACTGGGTGAGTCATGCCTTGTACCCATTGCATGACAGGCCCCAGGCAAACTGGACCCTTTACTGGATAAAGCAGTTAGAAAATTGATGAATGAATGCATACCTGTATATAAATTACTCACCTCCTTGACTGATTATTTACATCAGTCATCAGGGCCTTCATGTCCCCGGTTGTTATACTAAAAGCTAAGAGATAGCTGGAGCACAGCAGTGAGTTGCAGTATTCAGTGAATTAATAGTCTTAAGGAATAACGTTGATTAATTCTTATGATGAAACAGCTTGAAAGAACTTCAGAATGGTCTAACATATTTTTCAAAATTTTATTTAAATAAATTGCACCCATAATGTTGGGGAAACAAAAAAACATTTGGGTCCTTCCAGTGTGGGAAAAGGAAAATCTGTGTTTTGGGGTGTTGGGTGGCAGACACTGTTTCATTTACAACTGGTTTTCTCCCATTTATTAGTATTTTTTTCTCATCATTTTGGCTCAAATGAGAGGGCTGTCTGGCAGATCCTGGAACACATCATTGAACGTTAAGTGCACACTATTGAAACAGCATCTGTGAGTAGAGGTTGTAACCTCCTGTCCACGGAAATATGAGTATATTATTCAAAGGTTTTTGATGACCATGGCCTCCTGGCTCGACAGGTTATTTGACCTGCTTTTAGTCAAGTAATAGCCTCCCCCCAAAAAAGAATTCAATGAGGACTAATAAATGCATATTAAGGTAAACACAAGATGGTCGCACTCTGAGCATGCCGTTGCCCCTGTGTGAGTGAATAGAAAAAGCTAAGCAGTGTTCTCAGGAATGAAAGAAGGTCACGACTCTCCTGACAGGTCTTAAAGAGCAGCCGCCTCACACTGCCTGCACAGACTTCTTCGGACTGGAAGACGGGGCCTGTTTATGTTTGCTCCAGTCTTGATCGTTGCCAGTGCTGTTGGTGTGAAACAGACTGACCGCTCAGATATCTCTCGCTCTCCTTGTGGGCTACAGGCAGACTTCACAATATTATCAGTGTGTATCCTCTTTAAAAAGGAGCATTTCAGTTTTATTGAATTATTATCATTGTTTCTTTTGGTTTTGAATATATTAAAGCATGAAGAGGAGTAGTTATTTCTTGCATTCATTGAAATCTGAACCTTAAAAATAAAAAGCATAAAACAATAACTAAATTATTTTTACAGACTACAGCAGAGGAGTGACCCCATTTCTATCAGTCTTTTATGCTTGTGTATGAACTGAGATTTTAATAACCTGCCTAATAAACCATATTCTGCATAATAAACCAAATTTGCTGACTGACTGAGCCAGAACTTGAGATTGCAGTCTGTGGTGACTGAGCTTTATTGTCACTCTGTTCCTGGAACATTCTGCTCCTTGTTACGCCAGGGACAGAGCAGACATCCTATTCTTTTTTTATTATTGCAAATGAGTGTTCAAAGTGTCTTTTTATGCATAGATGATTATTCTGAATTTGAAAGAATAAATTCATGCAATTATTTGTGGTAAGTGGATTTGAAAAGGAGAATAAAATCATGACTTCTTTTCTACCAAGGAAGTTCTTAGAAAAGTGAACTTCAGCTTTGATTCTGCCTTAGAGTTAGCTTAGAATCTCAGCCCCGACATTTTCATACCAATTTCATGTTTGTACTTACTAGACTACTAATAAACTCTGTGCTGAGCTGATCTTTATAAATGTGTCTTTAATGCAGACACACTCCTCAATTAATTCACGTCTTACCTCTTGAGAGTGTTTCATCTTGCACTGGAGAGCTAATCAGGCCCTCACATTCCAAACACCTGGTCATTTTAATAGCCTCTTAAAATAAGGTTTATTTCAAAACCCCAGGACACATCTGAAAAGTAGTTTTTATACCATGTAACAGCGTTTGCTTGTTTGCTTGATACCGAGAGAGCAAGTGACAGCTTTGTGTTGTGTTAAGGAATGGGGCAGGGTTGCTTTCAGAATGGTTCTGATTGCTCCCACGTGCAACTGCTTTTCCAGAAAAGGTGTTTCTCTGACGTAATGAGCGTAAAAATAAATAAACACTGTTTTTTTTCCTGCCTTCTGTTGCACTTCATTAAGCTGCTCTAAATCACTGCTACACCTGGAAGATGAGTGCTTGCAGGTCCAGCATAGACTGCAGCTAATTAGACTGGAAACAGACTTTCAGCTACCTCTTAAGGTGCGGCAGTGAGTTTGAGGCAAGTCAGAAGTCATCTGCTTCCAGCTCATACTAAACCGTTTCCCATCTGCTAACTAGAAATATGTGCGCTGTGCAGTCTTCAATAGGTGACAGATGACCAGTAAGCTAACCTGAGATCAAACAAAGTCTTTTGTAAGCAGGTAATTGTGTTCAATGTTTAATTAGCATTTTGCAGCTCTATGGATATGAGAATAGAAGGGTATATAGTGGTGATTCCTATGGGATAAGAACAATATTTTTGCAATTGTGCTATAAACATGGATACACACGGAGTAGTTTAAAAAAGGTCGGCACTTAATGAGAACAGTCCCACGGGAAACTTAAAAAAAATCTTCTTGACAGTTGAATTTCTTTGCAACTTAAAGTTTTCAATATCCTGAAGCTTGCGGGAACAGGAACAAACAGATGTTGTTCATTCCTTTGGCCTTCATCAGTGTCGTTAACCTCAAGCGACATTTGAAACTAAATTCTTGGGTTGCTAAAGTACTGTTTTTTTTAAAAAAATGAAACATAAAATAACAAATTTCCAATGGAAATTGGGAAGCAGCTGATGCTTGAGTCAAAAAAGATAATTAAATGATGTTTCAGGGAGTGTACATTTTGATGTTATTCAATGAATTAATTGAAGGGCCTGATTCCCTTCTTTTCTTACTATAGTTGATGTTGAACTGAGCTACAGAGAAAAAAACGTGAACCTCCAGGGGTACGTGGATAATTTCTGTTCTACAGTGAATGACCAGTGTCAAGTATTTTGCTTTGAAAGATGAAGGCTCTACTCATGATGCTTTGTGTAGGTCTGCAAAACATACATCTTAAATATGACCTGGAATGCATAATTAAAAAAAATATTAGTTCGTAGAGGGGTGGGTGGTGGCAGTTGTGACTTGTGAGGTTTGGGAAAGAGTGCTAGCTTATTTTAATGTTTTCTTTGGTGCATTTACAGCACAATTTTTTTTTATGAAAAGCAATATGTAACTGACCTTTTTATACTTCATATGTGTCATCGCGCTGTATCTGCAGTTCACTCAAAACTCCCCAACAGAACCGTTGGGCATACAGCAACAAAGCTACCATGTGGCCAAAAATCAGCAGCTGCTCGCTGTAGAGGGCGTCAGATCAGAGGGTGTGGGTGCAAGAATCAGAAAGGTGAGAAGCCAAAGCAAGTTTGCAGTAAATGTTGCTCTGCGACTGATTTCCATCCTAGTACATCACTTTTTAAAAAAATAATATTCAAAATAAATAAAATCTGAAAGCACTTACTACAATCTATCCTCAAACAGGTGTTTTTTTTTTCAAGTCAGGTTCAACTGAAATTGTACTTTTGTATAAGTATTGGATATTTTAAAGGTCTTTTTCGAGAAATGCAGTTTCATATCACAGAACCCCTTTATAATCAACTGAAAATGTATTAAGATGAGTCATTTTTATTTTTTATTATTTTGAAGGCAAAGTGTGGTTTGGATTACTCTGCAGTATATATTTGGGGTTCAGGTATGAAACATCTCTTAATATTTTATGACTGAAACTTTTTTTTTCTCCAAAATGTATCTTCTCTGGGAATCCAAAGATAAAAACATATGACTTGTGTTTCTTTCACGGTGAAATGGCCTTTCTGTAGTTTTCCTAGTTTGCATTTGTTTTTTTTACTGGTATGAATTGCAAGTACTATACTGTATATACTGTTTAACGGCTTTACGTATTTACTGTACACAATTATGTATATACAATTACAATATTTCATTAACTCTTGCCTATTTATATATGTTGTTTAAGTAATTAAGTTGAAAATGTACGTTGTTTTATGCTAAGAGATTGCTGTATATTCTACTGTATGTGCAAAATAGATTGAAAATAATAGCGAGAAAAGCATGAAAGGAATCATCCTAAACCGTAAATGTTGCTGAAACAACAAAAACATTTTTTTTTGTAATTCTAAAGCATGTACAGTATTAGGAATGCGTTTAACTGTAATGCTAGATTTGTTCTCACATTTTGACTCATTGAAATGGAGATAAAAATCATCAGAACAAATGTTCATTAGCTTTTGATGTCTTTTGTACGAGGTTATATTCTCAAGCTTTTACATTTTTAGCTTTTGGATGTATATGAGAATTAAAAGAATTCAATTCTAAAATTCACTATCATAAGTATAAGTGTTTCAATTATCATAAATATAAATACACTGAGATTTGAAGTGTCTGAAATTAAAGTTGTAGAATAAAGTAATTTTAGGGAAGAGTATTTTGAGTACTGATGTAAAAAAAATATTATTAGTTGTTACACATCACTGCACTTTGCAAAAACCTTTATTTTCAGAAGATTTCATAATTATCGAAATGCAATCCAGCTTGAGAAGACTTCAAAATCTTATTCTAGAATTAAGTATGAACAAATGTGGACAATAACTTGTGTAAATCGTTTTAATTAATTTTCGACAGTTTAAAAAAAAATAACCTGTCAAATTACACCATTTTCTTGAGAAAGACTGAGTCAAAAACGATGTCAAACATTACAGCTCTTACGAGGGAAGATGGTTAAAAAAAATCTCTGTCTCTCTTGGAGAAGTCAACTGATATTCTGTCAGCTATGAGAGTTGGGTTCTGTTTTTTTTAATCATTCCCTCCTTTTATAAAAAAATAATCCCCTATTAAGTCTCTTCAACCCTGCCACATTATAATAGGGAGAAAAGACCCAGAGTTTTATATATGGCCGGCTCCCTGTCATTACATTTAATTAGAAAAACCTGTGCCCATGAATCTCTATTGTCCTGGCTTCCGAAGATCTCCACTTGAAATCAGCCACTACTCGATGAGAAATTAGGATCCTTAAAAGCCAGTGCTGCAAGTTTTCAACTTTAATTACCACTGGAATAATTCGTTTCAGGCCTTCTATTTAAAGTCTATACTGCAAACAGGAGCTCAGCTGCAAGGAACACACAATATTTATTGCCTGAAATTCAACTTCTGCATACTGTCATTTTGCTCTGTGAGGAATTTTTAAGATAGCTGTGCTTTATTTCACATTTGTTAGCCATTTGTATCATTTTAATTTACCTTTGCAAAACAAAATCCGATCTAGTAGCAGCTGTAGTGAACTGGTCACTTTACTGCACACTGTGCAGTTAATAGGCACTTAGTGCTCTCCATCCAGAGGGAAGAGGGTTTTATTGCCTTTCTCTTCATCTTTCAGTGCTGTGTAATCCAAACCTGCTTTTCCCAAATCTGTTGTCAGTGTAGTGTGCCAGAGAGTGATAAAATATGTCTGTAGAAAAAAAGAAGCATTCGTACAGAAATGACTGATCTAGCAGGGTGGATCTTCCTTTCATCCTCGGAGTCTCTCCTGCAGAGTTAAGATCGCTTTTTAGTCTAACAACATGACTCCCCTGCTTCATGCCACTGAAAAGTCATACTCACACCCACTCCAGTGCAGTGCTCTCTACAGCAGCTCCTTCATCCAGCTGGTCTTGTTAGGTCCATCATCATGTAGTCACTTCTTTACACAATGTCTAGTAGGAATCTGGAACAAGCTAACCAGCCTTTCTGTTGGAACAGATTCCCTGGGATCTGTCTACCAAAACAGCTGGATGAGATTCTCACATCAATTAGCTACTGGCAATCACAATAGCTAGATGGGTCAAGTGGTCTCCTCTCATTCCTAACCTTTCTCCAAACAGCACTCAAAACTTCAACCACTCTGCAATTCACTGGCTTTGTTATTTTTTTCTTTTCCCCAATGTATCTGATACAATTCATACCAACTGCCCACATCTAGTCTTATTCAGAATTTCAAGTACTGTACACAGTGATGAACTCTTCGGTTGGGAGTGAAGAAAGTTTGCAAGATCTCTCTTTGACAGGGATTTGATTTGAGAGGTTTCAGGTTTAGAGGTGAATCATGGCTCTTGGCTTATGGGAAAGTTGTAAAGGTTCACACAGATTGAAAGTGGAATGGAACACCCATGCACAACACTTATCTGCTTTACACACATCACAGTACTGCGTGTAGAGGAATCATCATTTTCTTTAAATTCCTGAAATTGTACATATGACAAATCATCCGCGTGCATTCATAACATTTTTAAAACTTGTTTTAAATGGATAGGAATGGAATTGTTTTGTACTACAAGTGCAACTTTTCAAAACATGGTTGAATTCTTTGCATAATTCTCTGTATATCATAATAACCTTCTTATTATACAAACACTATATGCATTATTATTATTAGAAAAGTGTTTAAACTCTTACAGTTGCATTTGATTAGAATAAGACCAGTTCTGAATGAGCACACACGTGAACTGATCCATAAGGCTAGATCTCATGTCATTTCTTTTGTTTCCCCTTAGATTGGGGATGACTTGGGAAATGTGAAATTCTGCATGGATGCCAGTAACGGAAGTTGGCTAAAATACGTCCGGGTCGCACCTACGCTGGAGGAGCAGAACCTAACAGTGTGCCACTTCAACGGGGATCAGGTGAGCGGTGGATTTTACTTCTGGCATTTTGGAGCTCGGGTGCTGAACTTTCATTGGGTCTTAGGGTACAGTTCCACACAGTGGGGGGAACGAGGAACAAGTTCCGCAGCATGTGATTGAAGCTGGGTTGGAGCCAGGACTTTGCCTTCCTTTGTGAAACTGCTAGATGAGATCATTCAGTCAGGACCGGCATCAGTACCTCAACACAAAGGGTTGTGGGAGTATGGAACAAGCTGCCTAGCCATATGATACTCTGGCTTCCTTCACAAAACAGCTGGATGAGATCCTTGGATCAAGTAACTTTTAACTCCCCAAAAAGCTAGTTTGGCTGATTGGCCTCTTCTAATTTGTGAATATTCTGATGATTTCAAAAGGGCAAGAACCCATAAGATAAGAGCTGTACTCAAATAGTGTATCAGACTTTCTGCATCTCATCCTCAGACAAAACTTGCATTTAAGGCACAATAAGGGTACAGCGCTTTTATTTCAATAGAAATCCAAGCAGTTTGATCAAATACTGCCCCCACCCCTTCTGTCGAGAACAGAAAAGTCCTATTGTACTTCCAGGAGTTGTTGCTTTCTGCACTCTGCAGAGGAAGTGAATCAGAAAAGAAACAAATTAAAGAATAGCTGTGACTTATCTTGAAGTTTTGGCCTCTTTTCTGGATGTCCTGTTTGTTGAATATTAGAAAAAAAGTATTTGAAAGTTAGACTTAATCACAGATAAATACTCTGGAACACTTTAAATGGCAGTTCTAGAAAGGGTTTTTCTCTTTGTTTCGGCTTTCAATCTAGGAAACACAGTCGAAAATGAGAGAAATATGTAGATCTCATAAAGCTGGGGGGGAACTTTTGATTAATAGCTGATCAAGCATTTCCCTCTATCGAAACCTGAAAGGGCTTCTGGAATGACACTACTGATCTATGTGATTTCCCTACCGTTACCTCACTAAAAGTGAATATTCGGTTTGGTACTGATCTCACAGCACACTGTAGAATTCTTCTTTGAATGTGGCGTGCAATGCTTTTGCAACAATTCTATGACAGCTTCCTCTTTAATGTTTGATCCTCTTTGGTTTTGATCCTACCATGTCTGAATATATAATGCAATGATTGCCATATTGCCTTTGCTTGGCATAGGACAATAACAAAAAATGATCACCAAGTTTTATTCTATGCCTTATTGTTACGAGTGATTCTCTTCAGAGCAATGGCCTGTAAAAAACATAAACGCCAAAGCTTGAAAAGATTCTGGTCCGGAGCGATCATGATCAAGAGGCCCAGACACTTGATTGGCTCCAGGGTTGTTTCCTCCTTTCTTTGTGTAGAGGATTTCAAAGGCACTGCCCACTATTATCTTTGTGCTTTTTGTTTGTTCATTGTACTTGTGTTTGTTAGTCAGGGTTTCTGAAGCAAAGCCCTTAATCCATTAACCTATCAGCAGACAGGGGGAAAGCTCAACGATCCCGGTGATCAGCTTCGGATCTCACCCTCACGTCGTGGTCCTGTTTGAGGGCTTCGCTATGGTGTCCTGCCTGAAGCCAGCACAGTCTGAAATCCCCTCCGCGCGTATAGCAATAAAGCCCAACTCTGGGTCTCAAGGGCTTCTTAACAGAACAGTACTTCAACTTGTCCAGTTAAGCAAATAATGAGCCCAATTAGGTAATTGAGCGCTGAGATGAAAGGAAAACCAGAAAACCTCTGGTGCTCCAGAACTGGACAATAAATCACTATTGGTGGATAGCATGCCTTATGGTCTACAGTTACTACACACCTCATCTCCGATGTGATAGGCTCTCTGCACACCATGTACAAGCCCTGCCGGATATAATTCAATACAAGAGGTTAAACTTTCAATGTTTATATTTTCCAAAAGAATGCAACACACAGTCGTTAGATTTTGCTTTTATTCAAACTTTCATGTATATTTCACAAAACAGAAAACTCTTTTGTGTGTAGGGTACTCAGTCTTTAATGGCTATTTATTTTTGCAATAGAGCAGTGTGTCATTTTCTGAGCCACACCTTATTTTTTATTTAAAAACTGAGTGCAGTTCATAAAAATACATAATTTATCACTTTTTGTACTTCACCAGCTGCACGACTGCACTTTGTTTATGCATGGATGCAAGCATACACAAAATAGAAAGTAGACATTCAAGGGTCGGCCACTTTCTGCTTCAAACATGTATTTTTGATGGCACATAAACCAATATGATTTTAAAGGAGGCACCATTCTGGTGTATTTAAAATAAAAGTGCATTTATAACAAAAAATGGTTTAATGGTGATTTGCATTTTGATCTGTTGGGTTCCATAATTTTAAACTGCTCTAACTAAAAACGTTACCAGCAGTTAATGGATGAAACTAAAATTTCTAAAATAGTTATTGTAGGGTATTTAAGCAATCAGGTGAATACATTACTTAATATAAATGTATCCAGCGTATTTCACAGTGAAATCTATTATGTGTTCTATTAGCAATTTGTTTAAAAATATAAATGCATAGGAAACGCGAGCATGTCTGCATGAGGAATTGTGTTCTAGAAGGCGATATGACAATGCTAGCTTGCAAGAAGTGCCATTTTTGTACAAACAGTCCCTAAACAGGATGAAGCAGCAGTCCCTTGGACAATACTGATAGGAACAGGGACCTCTCAAGGCCTTTTCAATAGGCACTCTGTTTAGAAACCCCATTAACCTCTGAACCCCACAGCCTTAATTTCTCAAGATGCACTTAAGCTGTTTGTCATTACAAGAGAAATGTACATCATGTCACGCCACATCCTCACACAATCCGTGGCCTGTCGGCAGCAGATACTGTATACCTACAGCCACTTGCAAGCGCTGACATTGCAGCAGCCTCATGTGAGGAGTTTCAAAAAAGCAGTTCCCAACAGAAAGTCTTGAATTTCCAGTTCTTCGGGGCCCGCGATTATGTCTATTAACACACACAGACCCAACTGTGAACACTGCTTGAAACCAGTGGCACACCTTGCGGAGTTCAGATAAAATGAAAGCAAGTAGGAGTGTGGGAACAGATAGTGTGTATGAGTGTGTGATAAAGCGTGTTGGACCATGTGTGCAGAGGCAGGCTGTGTTTACACTCTGTAGGCCGCACTGGGGATTAACCACCCCCAGTCTCTTCCTGTGTGGTGCCGTAATAAAGGGGTCCTGTTTGTTAGCGACTGAGCATCTTTCTCTAGAATCCCAAAACTGTGCATGAAGTCTAATTAGACTTGTTCAGCTTGTAAAGTGAACAAAAATCCTTACAGCAAGTATTTTAAGAAGTTAATATCAAGTGTGTCTCAGTTAAATGACTGTAGTGTTAAAATATTACAATATTTAAGGGTGAAATGCTGAGATGATTAAACCCATACCTACTGGTACACTGGTCCATTTTGCAGTTGTGCTCTGTATCACTACTGGACAACTAGACAGCTGGGGTCTCGTCTAATCTTTCTCTCTGTTTTAGCTCACCAATTCAAAGATAAACAGGAGCAGAGTGAGGAAACACATATATGTTTCCTATGTTGGGACAGAGAAGTGATTATACTGTATTTTGGCATTGACAGATGATACAGTATATCACCTTGGATGCTTAAAAAAAACACTTCACTATGAAGAGGCGGCATTTTTTTTACTTCTGTCAAAGCATTTAAGATTTACTGTAGGTGTAATACACAAACAAATCTTAACCAAACCTGTTAAAATGTCCATTTTGACTGCACTTCAACTCAGTTATCAGTTGTCAGTTTGTGATTAATGAATTAATTAGCAGGTGCAATATAATGAATCTGAGCTCTGAACAGGACATAAACTCAAACTGAGTTGCAAAAGTTAAAGTTTTTATCTACATTTGATTTTCCCCATCTTATAATGCAGAGAGATTCACAAAACTGAAATAAAACAAACATGTACAGTAATGACCATTACACTGAAGCTTGTTTTCAAACTGCCAGATAGTTCAGTCTGAACATTTTGCCTACGTTTTGTTTCACTTTCATTCATAAAAACAACCATACACAAATTTGGGTTAAACAAATTGACAAATAGCACAAATACAAAGGGATAAGCTTGTGCTTTTCAGATGTCAGGAAATGAGTCTGAATCTTTGAAAGAAACCCAAGTCAGATGATCAGGATAACTGTTGAATTTTAAAAAGGCGATAGATATTGCATTGCCACTTCTAGATTTGAAATCGCCACAATTAATGTACTGTACTGTGGCTCTTGTTTTGTGAAATTTTATAAAGGGGAAAAGATGGGGATTACATGGTGATTTAATACAAGATCTGTATCTTTAAACAGGAATATCAGAAGTGAATCTATTGTTCAGCAAAATAATTTTATGAGCTGATATATCTTTAATTGGTGCAATACTGTTGAAAGTTTATTCTTTTAGAAATTCTTAGACCATTTTAAACTACTTAGAAACCTTCGATTTTTCATTTTAAATTTTTCGATTATTATTCAGTAAATATCATTTTAAATCTATACCTAGGTGATACTTTGTAATATGTAATTTTATACAAACACATTGTATACGTTTTTCGGGCTTTATATATATACAGTATATACTGTATTCCACAGGACGTTTTTGTATTTTTCCAGATACCTAATGGCTGGGTTATTTAATCATATATATAGTCAGGTTAAATGAAAAGTGTGGATTAATTTCAGAATTTTATTTATGAAGTAGATGACAAATAGAATGGAACTATTCTTGGTAAAGTGACTTGTGAGAAACTAGTACAGGCTTTTGAACGGGCGCAAACGTTATCGTGCAGTTGTCGAAAATAAATAAAACGATGTGTTGAACTCAGTGCCCGCAGACTGTCCGGAGGATAAGGCGAGAAATGAAACAGGTGTAAGGCTGTAGACTGGCAATGTGAACTACAGCACATCAGACGAAAGCAAGATTTTGCGTTAAATGTGATCTTAGGGGCGCAATAAAAATAATTGTGGTGTCGGGAGGTTGTGCATTGTATAGCATGTTTACCTGTAAAAAAAAACAACATTTTATAAAGCAAGATGTATTTTTCAGCGGTAACAGATTAATCTTGTGGTCAGAGCGGATAGACGACGTGGGGAGGGGTCTCTGGTGTTGATCAGTCAATCCTCCCGTTTTAGATAAGAAAAGGGGAGGAGTGGCTGTCGGTTAACTCTCCGGGCTGTGAGGGGCAATAGGGAATCACTAATGAGAAGAGAGCTCACCTCATTAAAGACGCTTCTCAGACAGACTAGACTAAGAGAGTTGAGGGTTCAGTCTCAGCGAGGACACTTCTCGTCTGCCTGCCTCCTCGTCTCTGCTCAGCTCCGGCGCGGGGCCTTGCCTTGAGCCAGGTCTCTCCAGTAATGGTAATATGGGTTGTGTTGCGAACTCCACCGGGACAGAACTGTTATTCCAACTGGAAACCTTAAGATCAGCCGCACAACTTTCCCAACTCTACCACCAATCGGAAAGCAAAAAGGTCAGAGGGAAACGAGCAATTGAAACAAATATATTAATCTGTGAAATCGTTGTTATTATTATTATTATTATTATTATTATTATTATTATTATTATTATTATTATTATTATTATTATTGGATGTTAATGTGTTGTCGCTGTTAGAACAAATTGTCGTGGGCACTTCTTGATGTAGTGATTTGTGTTGCTGTTTGACAGACACATTTCATGGCCACTGCGAAGTGTTGGTGAAGTTTGTCTTTTTTTTTTCATTCTTCTTTCAAATGTTAAAGATTTTGGCGAGTCCCAAGCGTCAACAACTGTACGTTTGTAACTTAGCTGGGAGCGCCCCCATGTGCGTGAACGTAGCACTGAATCGACTCGTAGTGATGGCTGGTTTTGTACAGTAGGATAGAAAGAACCTGATATTTCGTTTTTTAATACGATTCTGCGTTTCATAATAAGTCGTGTTTTGAATGCAAATACTTAGATTTTTAAATGTTTGTTTTAAGCAATCCGTGCTGAAAGTGCTAGTTTATCTCGCTTTTGCTTCCTTAGCCTGGAAATACGTCCTATAAATTGTGGTTTATCTCCAGATCTGACTGAACTACGAAGTGCCAGCATTAAAACGTCCCTTGTTTTTAGGTTTATTTTCTAGAATGAGGATGTTCTCTAACGACATTTGTTATCAATGATCTTTTAGACTATGAAACACTTTGTTCTAAAAAGTCTTTAGATCAAATATCGGCTTAAATCGAATGAGCTGAATTGTTAGGGTTTTAGTCTTTGAAGATTTATAAGATCAGACTTGCTTTTCAATTTCTTCGCATTTTAGAGTTCCAGTTTGTGCTATTTGAGGTCTTAAGATTTACCAAAAATCCCAGTGAAACGGATTGCTTTTCCTTAGGCTAGAGTGACCTCTCAACAGCTAAATTAAATAGATCGTGTTTAGTGGTCATTTGATTTAAAGAACAAGAAAAACATCATCGTAAATGTTAGATAAGTAATATTTTTTTATAATTAAGCAGACTTGGATATAGGAAATGTTAGGATAAATATATAAATAAAGATGAATTATATTTAAACCTTCCACATTTTTTTCTCTTTGCTTGATTTACATTATAAATGTAATTAGTCTCTCAATATTTTGAGTACTGCAATTTTTCTGTACTTTTATCATTTTATGTACTTGTAGTTTCAAGGTAAAATAAAACGAAAACAAATTAATATTTGGTCATTTATTACACTTTTAACACAGGACAAACCGTTTGGGAGAACTGTGGACTGGAAAACAACCATTTCGTTTAAGAATTTCATCTTCTAAAACTGTGAATTTGTGATAAGCCCGTATAATTATTTCAGATGCAGAACATAAAGCTGTACAAAATTGTTTTTAAAATTGAAATTAATCTTACTGATCGACATTTTTTTTCAATCAGCTATTTTCATAACAGGAGCTGAATAAATTTCATGCCGCATTATTATTTTTTTATTTAATTTAAAATACAAATACAATTCAAAATAATATTTATATCATCCTTAGTCGAAAGCATACGTTTGATACACAGCAAATGTTTATCAAAACTAGAAATAAAGCATGAACCACACTAACTAATCATTTTATTACAGTATATATGCACTTTACACTCCAACGTCTGTTTACTGCTCTCGTTTATTCATCCTTTATAATCTGAATAATATAGCATTTATAGTATGTTTGTCACGTCTGAATTGTTTATTTGCAAACTGTTGAACTGTACAGAAATACGATGTAACTGAGAGAGTAAATGATCGCAGTTATGGGAGCCCAACATACTTTTTTTTTGTAAAGGTAAACGTTTCTCACTCTTTTCTCTTCCAGATTTATTATAAGGCTATTAAGGAAATTGAAGCGGGGGAGGAGCTCCTGATTTATATGAAGGACGGAGCTTTCCCTGAGGGATCGATGGCTCCCAACCTGGAAGGTAAATTAATGTACATCATTACCGAACATTTTAAACAAACCGAAGCCAACGTTTACAGCGCCGGTGTACAGTATCCCGCCCGTGTCAACTCCATTAGCTCGCTGTGGACAGTGTTTTCCCGGGACACCCAGTCAACAGTAACTCACTTCTCCTGCTCCAAAAACTGTACAGTTATGTTCATTACTAGTGAGGGACTTTTATGTCTTGTCATGGTCTTCTTTCGTGTTCGGCGACGTTATAGCAGTATTAAGTTAGTGTAATCACCAATTATTAAATTAAGTACTTGGTCAACAAACATGCATCGGGAGGTATTATTAAAACAACAGAATGTACCTTTGAAGCCACAGTGAAAAGGGCATAAAAAGGTGTTTCTCAACAGCTGAAGTAGAAATGATTTTAAGTAAAGACAAATTCTGTTTCGAATTGCGTTTCAAGCCGAGAACGATTCCCTCCGGATTCTGGTAACTTGTTAATACGTGGACAATAAACGTATTAACGTGCCTTTAACGTGATAGATTTTGATTGTTACATGGTGGAGATAAAAACGTTTTTATGAACGTAAATGTGGGTGAAATCACGTGCATTTGCGGCTTAGAGGAGAGCGATGCAAACACCTGCATGTTTGCTTTGTATTAAAGATGTGCAGAACAAAATCACTACGGTATATCACGACCGCCTGAATTATTAGCGCTTCTCTTGCTCATCTGAGACTTTTCTAAGCCGCGCAGCGTTTGATATTTGCCCATGTGGAACCTGTTTACAGGATGTGCGTTTATAATGAACCCCTAATGAAACAAAAGGCATCTCTGTCAGAGTGTTATAAAACTGTTGAACCGGCGTGCTTACTAACTATAGATATAAGGTTTTACAAGGCTTAACTATGCCAGTTAAATCTTTTATCCCTTTCGGGACTGTATTTTAAACGTGTGAGCGTACATTACCAATTGTTGTATAACATGCATCAGCTACTACCCGCCTCGCAAAAATATTCACGTATTCCTGCTAGTTAAAAACTTGCAAGGTTTGACTGTTTTCTCGTGGGGCTGATCCTCAGAATCCAGCACCTGAGATTTTGAAGTCGAATTTGTTTTTATTTTTGGACCATAAACCCTCCTGGATCTGTGAACAGCCGTGAACTGGCAAGTGGAGACGTTGAGCCCAAATGTGTAATGTGTTAGAATTCAATTGCTATCTTTCTGAAAAATGCATCACATTATATAAATCTTTAATACTTACGTTAACTTTAAACAGAGTACAAAATACATACTGTGAGTGAATGTGTTTTAATATTTGCTGATAGCTATTGTATAAGATACTAACAAGAAAATCTATGACTTAAGTGCATACAGTATGTAACAAGACCTTTATGATATTTGTGGAATATTAATGAGTTAATTGATGGTTGATACCTGTCTATCAAACTGAAGCTCGAAGTTAATAATTTATCATGTTGCTTTCACATTATGTACTGCATCTTGCCTGTTCCAATGCACAATTGCTGCAAGCAAGATATGAATATGTTGCTAAATTAATACCAATAGTATAATCATCACTGAGCCACACCTGCCTTTTATTTTTTCCTCATGGAGCTAAACAGTATTGAAATATTTAATTTAAAACAGCTGTTTTTGAGTAGTATTTGTATCATATTTGATTAACGCAAAAATTAAAACCTCTTTACTAGGCCTTTAGTTAGTTTTAAATTTAGGATGGGTGAGTTCGTGTCTTCTACTCCCTAGCTGTTTATCTCTTTAATCATGGAAATTATTTTTGGCTGCAAGTTTAACTTCTGTTATCACATTTATCCATTATGTTGCCTAGCCTGTGTCCATAGGACATACCAATATGCTTTCATTTCAAAAACTTTGAGTACAGTGAATGTTTGTATTGTTACATTTCAAAAATCAAAAGCATCGTTGCATCATTGTTTTACTGTAAAAACCCAGGGAGCATTATTTCATATTTGTTAATCTGGCAAATGATTAAAAGGTCTGTTGCCACTCAGATGGGTGGATTAATAAAAACCCTTCAGCTTTGAAAGAAAATATCCAGGTACAGAAACATAAAATGATGATGGCTCGTGTGCACGATGAAACAGTTCTGTCCTATTGTAAAATCAAAGATTGAGACAACTATGTGCACTACAAAAAAGGTGATTACCCACACACTACAATGTGAAATCTACCCTCAGGTTTCTTCTACGAAACCTAGACATGATCCCCTATGGTCCCCTAATTCTCTGGCCAGCATTCAACAAAGTTGGGTTGTCAGGTATAATGTTTTGTTGTGTTTCCCTTGATTTAAGGGGGAAAATAATGGTTACATTTTGCTTGTCACGGGCAATAAAAATAGTCGAGACAGCACAAGGGGTTCGTGAGGCACAGACATTTTCTAACGCATACAAAATGTTTGTTCAGGAAGATAGGTATCTTCTGATCTCGCTGCCAAAAGTGGGAGAGTGAAGGGCAGTCCACCCCCCTCATTTATCGGAGCTGGAATTCGGAGCGGACTCAAGGAGTCTCCTGAGACTCCAGTAGGGCTTGTAGATTAGTCACTAAACGGCACATAATTGTGTTCCCCTTGTTTCTCTGAAAAAGCTATTAGTCTGCGATTATTTTTTCTGTAGCATTCCTCCTTTGTCCTTAGTGTTACTGATGGAACAGCTGATATCTCACTGCAGTCTTTTTTTCATTTGTTATTTTCCCTTTACTGTATATTGTTACATTGTAGTATTTTTAAATATCCAGTAAAAAATAATTTATTTTTTGTAGCGGAAGCTTGACAACTGCTAACATCCTAGTTGAAGAAGAAGCAAGCAGGACATAATTGAGTCTTTAGAAAACGCTGCGCTCCTACTAAGACAAAAGAACTTCCTCAGTTTGTGTCATCTTGGTGTTGTTGCTGGTCCCAATCAAGGAGTGTCTGATGTTTTGAGACATTTCTATTTGCCTCTCATTAGCAAGTGTTAGTACCATTAGAGTTTAACATTATTGTAAGAGTCTTGCGCTGGGCTTTTCGAGGCATCCTGAGAAATTCTTAGTTCTCTTTCCCTGCTAAAAAATGTACTTTATAAAAACATATTCTTTAAAGCAATCTAATTTTACAATCCACACTCTTTGTAGATTAAGCAGTCAAAGGGATTCCAATTACTAGGTCTGTTGTTTGCGAGAATTAATTCCTTGTATTTTAAAATAGTTTTCCTACAAACCTATATTAAGAAATCTGTATTTTCTTTACATTGTGAGTAGAGGGTTATAAAGCCTGTACTGGATTGCCAGTGGTTGATTTTTGTGTCATTCTTTATCCAAGCGTTCATCCATTACCAGAAAGCTACTTATTTGTGTTAAGGGTCACAACAGCCCTGAGACTATCCTACAAAGCACAAGGTGGGACATAACACTCTATGTAGCTCATAAAACTCTAAGAATGTGCATTTTTATAAAGTTTATTTTTGCACAAATACAAAAACACATAATACATAGGTATGGAAAGGGATCTTAGAATAAAGAAATGGTTTTTGAAGTACAGGGACATATATATAAAAAATTGTTCTATACCATATTTGAAGTGTTAATTAAGCATTACCAACCATTGCATGCTTAAAGCTTTATTTCACTGACTTTACCTGAACTCAAACTGGCGCAGACTGCTAGGCAGAGAGGACACAGGGCGCTAGGCTCACGCAGGGTGAGTTTCAGGCTTGCAGTCGGCAGCGCTTCTGTCGGTCGAAGGTTAGTGGGGGAGGCAGCCTGCTTGCCCAGTCCTTCAGAGAAGTCATTCTTCTGGAAAATTTACAGCTCCACAAGGACTGTTGAACTTGGCGCTTTTGTCAGGATGCTGCCTTGTAAACCATATAATAGCTGCCCTAATTTTAATTCATTTGACCTCAACTGCAAGAATTTATGATGTATATCAGAGGATTCTTCCCTATTTTCTGCTTGTACAAATAAAAAGTCATATTTTCATTCACTTGCTAAATACAAACTGCAACACTTTTGGAATATACTGTAGTAAAATTGCAGCATTGCTAATTAAGGCATAAGCTAAAGCAATGTATTACTTTTAATTGATTTTTTTGTTTTATTATGTAGATGTTAAGCTTTAAGTGTTGTTTAAAATGTTCGTAACATGACTTTAATTGGGTATTTGAAACTTGAGATGGAGGGATGCATTTATATTAATTCATTGATTATTTTAATTATTCACTAAATGCACTTGCATGAGAAGTGTTTCATGTGGTTTCCCTGAAGGTGCTTGACTGTTTGCAAGCAAACATGTTAATTTAATGATTTTTTTCTCTTTATGTATATTCATCTAAATGTTAAATATTGTCTTTCTTTGGTTGTTTTCTATGAGTAACTATGTACCAGACAACGCTGATGAAAGGATACGATAGCAAAATATAACAATTCTAATGTAATAAAATATTTTGAATTCTCAAAACTAGAAACAATATCATCAAATTAGGAATCTTTCCTTAATGTTACTTGTATTTGTATCTTCCTGTTTTTTAAAGGTGGTATATTATTCCACATTACATTTTTTCATCTTTCTGTGGGTGCACATCAGATATTAATTGTTCACAGCAGCTGTCTGCTGTACTGAAGGAATACATTTTGTATGATTTTCCATCGAGGAATGTAATCTGTGTTTGTATGTGTACTTAGTCTAATCTTAATCTTAAATTGCAGTTAATGATACAGGGTTTTTTAAGGTTAGTTGTCCTTTTTTAACAACTGTATTATAAAAACCGTACCTTATTTACCTTACCTTAAATACCTTAAATACTGTACCTTAACTGGAGCAGTGATCTTCATACAATTGGTATCCTGAACAGAACCTTCCGGGAGCGTGGGTTACCAAGAACATACAGTAGATGATGTTTGCCCATAGGGACAACTTCTCCCATAGTTCCCTTTGTATGTATGTCAACCATCTTTGCACCATTGTGCATTGTTATCCAACCTGGCACTTTTATAAACACCCTGTACAATACAGTAATAAGGGCCTGACGTTCACGTAGGAGTTTTCCTGGGGAAAAGCTCGGTAACGGCACCAGGCCAGCATGGGATCTGACTTTTGGGGCCCTGATGGGTGGTTTGTTTTCGGTGTGTGCCAGATGAGCAGATGTACCGCTGCGAGGACTGCGAGGAGCTCTTCCCGTCCAAGCTGGACCTGCGGCGGCACCAGAAGTACTCCTGCAGCAATGCCAACTCCATCTTTGACACCCTGAACGATGACTTCAAACAGGAGGGGGAGGAGAACGAGGAGCCCATCCACGAGTGCAAGGACTGTGAGAAGATCTTCCCCAGCGAATACAGGTGGCTTCTCCCCTGGCCTGATATTCGAGCTCTTAAACATTGCATGGGACTCTAGAGCCGTTTTAGTTTCTTACACATATTAACCACTGGCCTGAACTTAATAATAAGCTGAACAAGATGTCCAGAGGCAAGACTTTTGTGATCAATCATTTTTAGCTTTATAGAACAATTTTTTCATGGTGAGCACTATCTCCCCATGGGCTGCTGAACTATACAGCAATTAAGCATAATTTGGTTTCTCAAAACTGTTTTAAAGGAATTCATAAATGTGTGAAAAGTGAAAAGCCTGTCTTATATGGTTATAAAAGGCATACTGACATTGTAGAAATGTTTCCACATAATGTACATATATGTGAATTACAGAATACTGTACATTTAGTGTGTACAATAAGTAAAACTAGCATTTCCACACCATAATTAACAACCTAAACTTGTAAGGAATGTTTTGGGTTTCATCTTTCAGTGCTGAGAGATCCTTTACTGGATTACTGTACCTTTGTTGTATGCAGTGGATCAGGCATTTGAAGTGAACGGTAGGGGTAGGGATTGCAGCTATACTAACCTGAATGGGTGGTTTTGCTCTTTGCAGCCTCGAGCAGCACATGATTGTACACACAGAGGAGCGTGAGTACAAATGTGACCAGTGCCCCAAAGCCTTCAACTGGAAATCCAACCTCATTCGCCACCAGATGTCACATGACAGTGGCAAGCGATTTGAGTGTGAAAACTGTGATAAGGTGAGACATGAGGAATCAGTGGAAAGCTGGTTTTGGTTAGCGTAACTTTGCGCTGTTGTAAAACACGTGTTTCTACAGATTAATTTCTTGATTCAGGTAACCATAGACAAACTACTTGGGGCATTTTGTCATTTCAGTACCAAGTTCTATGGGGTAAAAACTGCTAACCATCCTGCAATAAATAGGACAAAATGACTTGCAAATCTTGTAAGAGAGACTTTTCAATCCCATTTTATCAACAAATCTGTATTTATTAAAACACCAAATAGGTTTATTAGGTCAAAAGGGTTACTCCTAAATTCAAGCTCTTTCTTGGAATGGGAAGTATATGTTGAACAGATGTTGAATCACAGCAGGATTGTCTCCTTTTATTTTTGATGCTTCACTCCAGTGCTAAAATGCTTATTAAAACCGGTGGGGGGGGGAGGGGGAGTACAGGAGTGCACTAAGCGAATAGCAGTTTGCTTGAGCCAGCGCAGTGCACGTCAGGGGGGTCCGCCTCCCCGCCTCACCCTGTTGCTGTGTCTGTCCCCCCGCAGGTCTTCACAGACCCCAGTAATCTGCAGCGTCACATACGCTCGCAGCATGTCGGCGCCCGCGCCCACACCTGCCCAGAGTGTGGCAAGACCTTCGCCACCTCCTCTGGGCTCAAGCAGCACAAGCACATTCACAGCAGTGTCAAACCCTTCATCTGTAAGTTGTCAGAGCCGTCTTGTCTAAGCCTCAGATATAATTACGCGTGTCCAAAGGCCTCCCGTCTAACTTCATCCCGAGCCAGTGACAGCTGTAATTTTATAGGTCAGAGCACTAAATGAAATTCTAGAGCAATTTGTTTTGCTTTTGCCTTTTTTCTCTTTCTGGTTTTTTTTATTTATTTTCCTTTGAGGACCTCAGTTCCTTTTTCTTAACAGAGCACAGCTCTGGCACATGCAGACTTGACATGTACCATAAAGGTAAATGTCTCTCTGTAGCAGCTCCCCATTGATGGATGCTGACGGTTGCCATTTTGCCTCTGATCTTTTTCTTTGCTTTTGCTTTTAATGCACTATTTATATTGTATGTGTATATGCATACATCTATACATTCATATACTGTAACACAGGATTTCTTTGAGGAAGCTTAATTTTGAGGAATAAGAATTTCTGTACTGTACTTGTATTCTTGGAATAATATATTGAGCGGCACATTTATTTGGGAGATTTTTAGTAACTGTAGAATATACCAATATTTCTTGCTCAGATATTTTCTTGTTTTACAGTATATGCAAATGTGTGTATATATATATCTAACCATGTAGAGTATATTTATTGTGACAAACCAAGGGGCAAGGTCATACAGGGGTGTACCACTGAAAAGCGTAGTTCGTTGAGGACAAAATGGACAGCTAAATCTGCAAGTCCCAGCAGTCCACAAGGACATGCAGAACCAGGCTTCCGTGTCATGTGATTGTACATTTTACATTGTGATTACAGGACCTCTGGGTTCTGCACACAAAATACTGTAATAAACACCAGTTGTCCAATCTGAGGTGCTAATTAGCACGTTCTCAGCAATTTAAAAATATGTTCTTCACTTTAGCTTCTTAAAACAAATGTAGTTCAAGGCATTAATGATTGCCAGTGATTTTTTATATAAATGTGAGCGTTTGAAAACCACCCTAAACCTCTGTATTCAGAGGCATAAAAGACATGTGATTCACACTGTGATTAACATGATTCATAACAGCTTTTATAAACAGCTTTAATTTCATTATCAATCCTCATTGATCCACAAAAGACTGACAAGAAGCTCCTCAACCTCCAGTCAAATAGATAAAGCAATTAAAATTGGCTGGAAAATATATCACTGAAGGTTGTTCGTTTGTTTTGTCTATACAAACCTATAGATGACGTATTATTTCATTTTGTAAGCAGACTGAGGACTTTGGATGTGGATACTTTCACAAAGAGCTCATTACTTTTATAAACACTGCATGACACATGGATTTGACAGCTCATCTTGCATCTTGTGAATGGAAACTTTATCATTTGAGGACAAAGAGAAAAGCCACCAGCCCACCGTGTCACAATATATATATTTAAATACATGCATAAATATATGTATATTTCTTGTTTATAATGTGATGTGATTGATGACTTAAGTCACAGTATTAGAGAATGTTGTACTGTTAGGAAAAAATATATTCTATGATGGAATTGCAGGGATTGTCTCTTAATGAGTCGATGAAGATGTACTTAGTTTAACAGATTTCATTATGCTAGTTAACATAAGCGAATAGTAAGTCACCTAGATATGTTAGGATAATCAAGGTGAGAAAAATAACTATATGCTTTGTTTCTATTAAAAAGGAAAATATATTTCCAATTGTTTTTCTCTAAGGAACAAAATATATTTTTTTTAATAACTTAACTCTCACCATGTGTCAATTTAGGGTCAGTTGGTGACTTGCTCTAGACACAGATTTGTCAGAAACCATGATGGACAGTGTATAACTATTTCAATTGAATTAACCAGGGCTCTTTGGAATGTGTGCTCTCCCAGGTGAAGTGTGTCACAAATCCTACACCCAGTTCTCCAACCTCTGCCGCCACAAGCGCATGCACGCGGACTGCCGCACCCAGATCAAGTGCAAGGACTGTGGGCAAATGTTCAGCACTACCTCCTCCCTCAACAAGCACCGGCGCTTCTGCGAGGGCAAAAACCATTATGGCCCAGGGGGCATGTTTAGCCCGGGCATGCCCATGACCTCCAGCCCCATCATGGGTAAATCCAAATCCCACCACAGCCTCAACCACACTGGCCTAGGGTTCAATGATTACTTCCCCTCCCGGCCACATCACACTGGCTTCCCTTTCTCCCCAGCTCCTCCTGCCTTCCCAACTCTCCCTCCTGGGTTCCCTGGACTCTTCCCCCCAACACTGTACCCTAGGCCCCCTTTGCTACCCCCTAGCCCCTTGCTCAAGAGCCCCCTAAACAACAGCCAGGATGGAAAGCTGCCCAGAAGTCCCCTGGAGAACCCCTCTCTACCTATGGTTTCCCCCAACAACAGCAGTAGCAGCGGCCACAACAACCGCTTAGAGGACAAAGCCGAAAGCAAACTGGACACGTCCTACACGGACAAGTCCAAGGTGAAGGTCAGTGACTTGTCGGACGGGAGCGATCTGGAGGATGTCAACACCACCAGTGGGACGGACCTGGACACTACCACAGGGACGGTTTCGGGGTCCGACCTGGACAGCGACGTGGAGAGTGAACGTGACAAGAGCAGGGGGAAGGCGGCTCCCGAAGCCAAGCAGGACGACGTCAGCAGCAGCTCCATCTCCATCTCTAGCTCAGGCAACATCCCCCCCAGTGACAGGCCCTTCCTGTCCTCCCAGCATTCCTTCTTCCCTCCCCCGGATGAGCAAGCACTCCCAGCCTCAGGAGCCGCCACCGACTCCATCAAGGCCATTGCCTCCATAGCTGAGAAGTATTTTGGCCCAGGATTCATGGGCTTGCAGGAGAAGAAGATGGGCTCCCTTCCTTATCATTCCATGTTCCCCTTCCAGTTCCTGCCCAACTTCCCTCATTCCTTGTACCCCTTTACGGACCGGGCCCTCAACCCAGGCATGTTCCTCAAAGCAGAGCCCAAATCGCCCAGGGAACACCTCCAAAAAATGGGCATCCCGGGCTCCGAGTCGCCCTTTGACCTCACCACCAAGCCCAAGGAGACCAAGCAGCCCCTGCCACCCAGCAAGCCAGCCCCTCCCTCCAGCACCCCCCTGTTGCCGGGGGAGGAGCAGCCCCTGGACCTCAGCATTGGCAGCCGCAGCCGGGCCAGTCACAACGGAAACGTGCTGGAGTCGCGCAAAAACCACGTGTATGGGAGCAGCAGCAAGGTGGTCTGTAAAGATGACCTGGCCGGTCTCCCCCAGCCTCAGGCTCTGCACCAGCAGCAACTGCCTCACCATCAGCAGCCCCCGCATCAGCAGCCCCAGCCCCAGCAGCAGCCCTCCCTGCACTACGCCAAACCCTCTCCCTTCTTCATGGACCCAATATACAGGTATTCACACACACATTGTCTCAGTCAGCCCTCCATTTCAACCCAAGAAGAACAAGGCTTAAATGCCTTATCCGTACCTTATCTGCACAATCTAGTTTAAGTAATTTAATAACGGGATGAGTTCAATTCAGCAGTTCTTGCCAGGTCCTCTTCACTGATAGGAAAATATGACTGGGAAGGCACCTGGGCATTTTTTTAAGAAGCGAACAGGCTTTTTTCAAGAAGCTTTAGCTCTGTACGCTGTGGCATGTGTGACTGAAATGCTAAGGCAGCTCCTGAAGTTTTGCTAGGTGCAGAGGCCTTTCAATTTGACCTTCGTACGTAACCCTTTGTGCTGTGGTCCAGCAGGGTGGAGAAGAGGAAGCTGATTGACCCCGTTGGAGCCCTGAAAGAGAAATACCTGAGGCCTTCGCCCCTGCTCTTCCACCCACAGGTAATACAGCATGCCCCTCAGCCATCAGGCCAATCCCAGTCTTCAGATGACACTCTTAGCAGTAGTACCTAATGGAACAGGGGAAAAGACAGATCATTCGTTAGCTGCATCACGACCTACTGTATTTATTACCCATTACTCAATGGTATTGAAAATATACATCATGAGCTCTGTGATCTAAGACCGTGCACATTAACATTGCATAGAAATTATAAAAAGAGAATAGACTTCTGTAAAAATGACAGTCCGTTTTCTTTTCCAGTTCTAGTTTTAAGAAGGAAATTGGTCCTGTTGTCCTGTATGAGTTTGACCATTTTTAAGCTGCATTTGAAAGCTAGCCAGCCATGTCTGTTTTCCTGAAAGGTGAGACACGGGCTCACCGATTACTACAGCGGTTACACTGAAAGAGAAGTATGTTACTCATCCAGAGTAACAAAGACCAGTCGCTGTTTTAAACATACCCCTTCCACTGCAAAGTAATAATAATAATAATAATAATAATAATAATAATAATAATAATAATTAATAGGAATAATAACCTCTCGAATTGTGTGTGCTATCCCACGGAACAACTTCTAAAGCTAAACATAGTTCTCACATTGTTTCTCCCAGCAGCTCCTGTAGAGCATATAGTTAACAACTTCCCCCCATTTTTCTTCTCTGGCTTGCTAGATAATGCCGGCGTGTCCATCAGGGACATCCTGTGTTTGTGTCCAGTAGAATAGCAGCTCTTGTTGGGAACTGGTTTATCTGCTCTGGGAATCTGACCCTCTCTCAATGGTGAGAAATCCCTCGTTTGCCCTCCTCCAGGCTGGGTGGCACAGGGACAGCAGCTGCCCAGGAGAGAGTGTGTCAGAGCTCTCTGTTTTGAAAAAGAAGCAGGTTTTCTGGCTGTGCAGTGATGCCTAACATAGTCCTAAAATTCCAACTTAATTCCAGTTTAACAGCACCATTACAAAGAATTTAAGGTGGTCTATATTTTTTTAATTTGCAATTACCAGTTACTTTTCTTAAAACCCCATTTATAATTGTCAGTTGTTTTTTAAAGAGTTGGCTTTCTGGTTATGACTAAGGTACCTGCTCAGGAGAAAATGACAGGTACAAACGTGTTCCTTGAACACCCACTCTTTACAGAGTTTTTCAGTTACTGGCATCACTGTCAAGCTGGAAAGCTGAGAGACCTCTGTCTGACTAATCCCGGCTCTACCAGTATGTGGGACTCAGGTCACAGTCCGCTGGTAGCTTGACCCAGGGTCCAGCTATTAACACCTGGGCCAAAGAGCTTGACCTGCACTTCGAGCAAGTTCCTCATCTGGCTGGGCCTCTCAGGATTGCCCTAAGGGACAAGATTTTTAGTCTTTCCTGTGGGATAAAATAAAATATTGTTGTTGGAACATTTTGTTTCCCCTCATACTAATTAAAGAAAGTCACTGGACGATCCATCAGCAGGAGTTTAGTAGAATCGAGGATGCAACTCTGGTGCCTAGAAAAATGCCAATTTCTGCTCTCAAGGAGCTAACTTGTTGTTGTGGCAGGTCTACATTTCAGCTCTCGTCCACTTTTACCCCATTGCACTGCAAAACACCATATTCACAAGAAAAACTTTGTAGAGGAGGAAGACTTAAATGTGTTTTGAGCTACACACTGGTTTACTCTGATGAAAAAGGTTTCAAACTTAATGAGGCCGGTTGGAAACTGGATACGTTACAATGCTAAAAAAACGCTTCTCTTTTCGGTCATTAAAGAAACAATTAAAATCCAACTGAGACTATATTTGTTGGGTTCAGCGTACTCAGAAACAAAGAATGATGTAAGCTGTTTCTGGAAACAAACCAGACAGCAAGTCCTTTGTTACAAGGTTAATCGAGATATGATATCAGTGAGCGGTATCTTTCACTACATTGTGTTGTCACCTCTTCGTTTCAAATAGCGCATTCAGGTTGACCGTGGTGCCGTCTCTCTCTCAGACGGGTTGAGAGCACGGTCTTGGCTCGGCAGATCCCCAGGGCCCTGTTAAGTGGCTGTAAACGTGCGATAGGTCAGGGAGGTGACTTGAAGCTGCACAATCCAGAGCCGACCTTCTGATATACAGCTTCCTCCTGTCTTCCGCCCTCTCGGTAATGATGCAATTCCAGCCCTTTCAGGAAACATTAACTGCCTCCCTATTGTGTTCCATAGACAGTGGGGGCCACAATAGTCTTCTCCGAATGTCCTCATCTACTTCTGTACAAGCCACTATGTTACATAATGCATCTTTTTTATTTTTCGTCTTTTTTATTTCGATTTGCTGATATTGCCCGAATATTGGTCACTGTATTGCCAGCCCCTTATGTGATAATTGAGATGTACAGTACGTCTCGGTGGTTAGCCTACTGATTAGCAACGCTAGGCAGAAAAGAACTGCAGGTTTTATTAGATCCCCATATACCTAGCGATACAATGGCAGGCTTCACAGACAGAGCAGTGAGAGTGGAGAAGCGGTTTGTACGCTGCATTCTTCAAATAAACCATGCATCCAAATGAGGAAATTTCACATTGGCCTCGTGCATCATGACAGTGAAGACAGGGGGTCTTCTCAATGGAATGCATAAAAAAACTCTTCAAAACCTTGCACAGCTTCCCTTTATTGCAGATGTAATGATATTTGTGCTTTATGAGCTATTGTTGTCAAACATTTGATTCAGTCAGCATAGAAAGCAAAGACGAAACTGTGCTGTGATGGGGGGGCGAAAAAACAACAACTTGTGTCTTCCCCCACGATCAGCGGCTGTTTTTCTTGCCCCAGATGTCCGCCATCGAGAACATGACAGAGAAGCTGGAGAGTTTCGGCGCTTTGAAACTGGACTCCTCCAGCTCCCTGCAGCACTCCTCACACCACCTCTTCAACTTCCGTTCGCCGCCGCCCTCGCTCTCTGACGCCATCTTGAGGAAAGGCAAAGAGCGCTACACCTGCAGGTACAGTGACGGCCATCCCAGACACATACAGCGCACAGGTCGTACGGATCACAAGGACCAAGGGAAGAGCACAAAATGGTTTTGGTGGACAGGAGTCGTGATGGCCATAGCAGGCGGCATTTAAAAGCTTTTCTGTGGAATCAGGGTAATAATAATAATTATAATAATAATTGCTTACACTTATATAGCGCTTTTCTGGACACTCCACTCAAAGCGCTTTACAGGTAATGGGGTCTCCCCTCCACCACCACCAATGTGCAGCATCCACCTGGATGATGCGACGGCAGCCATAGTGCGCCAGAACGCTCACCACACATCAGCTATTAGTGGGGAGGAGAGCAGAGAGAGTAATGAAGCCAATTCATAGATGGGGATTATTAGGAGGCCATGATTGGTTAAGGCCAATGGGAAATTTGGCCAGGACGCCGGGGTTACACCCCTACTCTTTTCGGTAGGGTAGTCATCTGGGGAACTCTTAGTCTACATGGAACAATGCTCTGTTCCAGAGGCTGCTGTCCCTCTCTGAACCTGGTGTATATTAATGTATTTGGTTACAGATGTCAGCTCATATTAAGTGTTACATTGCAGTGCGCCTAAAGAAAAGTTCTCGGAGAGGGCTGTAAAGGAAATAGAAAATGATTGTAAGAACGGTAAAGAAAATACCGATTTCAGTGTTAAGCCACTACCTCTGACATTTCCTGAGCATGTGTCACAGTCTGGTATTTTTCATATTAACAATATAAATGAGTGGTGCCCTAAATGGCTCAAAAGGTAAAAGTGTCTGTTCGGAGGACGGTGTGGGTCCTGGTGTCTTGGGATCACTAGTTCATGTCTGGGCTATGTCATTAGCTGGAGCTTTATGTATGTGATTTGTACGAGCTGCAACAGGGTTCCCATGTCCTGATTTTTGCTGTTGGTTCTGTGGGGATCGCAGTATGAAGGAAGTGTGAATGCATGTCTGTCTTGATCTCGTGCTGTGCAAGGGTTCTTGCAGCTAATCTACAGTGATTTCCAACGGGCCGCGGGAAGAAAAATATTTGATTGGAGATTTTGAAACCTTAAAAAAAATGTAATAAGAATATTTTTTTTTCTTATTGTCATTAGGTACTGTGGGAAGATCTTCCCCAGGTCAGCTAATCTCACGAGGCACTTACGAACACACACAGGAGAGCAGCCTTACAGGTAAGACATCTGCATTTTCTCCCCTTTTGTCAAACAAAGGATACAAATAAAAGAAAGCCATTCAGCCCATCTAGCCTGTTTGGCAGTTAGTAGTTAATGGATCCAAGGATCTCATCCAGCCATGTCTTGAAAGAAACCAGGGTATCGGGTTCAGTATCATGGCTGGGGATCTTGTTCTATCCTTCCACCACTCTTTGGGTAAAAGAATGCCTCCTGTTCTCGGTTTGTTGCATTCTGAGCCCATTCAGCCACTAAAAAAGCACAAACTATCAAACTACTCTATAGTTTATACTCAATAATTTATTATTACAAGTGAAAAGAGTACAAACAGTATAAGATCGTACGACTAATTGTTTTTTATATATTTTTCTTCCGCTGCCTAAGCTATTGTGTGTAGGTCCTGTGTAAGTATGTGTTATGTACATTCTCAGTTTTGAGAAGTCAAGAGCCTTGTGCAGAGACAAGGAGACAGAGAAAGGAAAGGAAGATTAATTTTGTCTGCCCAGATGTTTGGGAGGTGGAAGAACAACTTCTGCACAATGTTGGGTTGTAATAGCACCCTGGAGATTTTCATGTTCTGTTTATAGAACCAGTTAATTATCATTGATTTGGCTCTCAAACAGCTGCACTTTCCAACAACAGTAACTGTAATTGCTGGGGAAAGCTTTGATTTCCAAGGTACAGCATGTCATGGGGAGCACTGGATTAATGGTGTGGGCAGCTGATTAACAGGGATGGGCAGTGTCACCAAACTTCTGACAGTGCTTTGGACTTGGCAATCCGCACTCCCCCTTCCCAAAGGAAAAAAAAAGGAAAACCATTTCCCGAAACCATCTATTTCAACCAAGTCTCAGCTCTTTTTCTGGAGCACATCAGACCATCTCCTGCAGGCTGGAGGGGGTGTTTATGAGGGGTAAAAGAATGTCTTGAACACAGCCCATGACCAATGAAAACAAACTATCTCAAAGCAATGCTATTAGGTCTAATTGCTGTAGCATGCCATTCTATAGGAGAGGAATGGGATGAAAACTCACGGTTTACAGAAATGACATTCAGGAGAAATTTAAGAAGCTAAACAGCTAATCTATGGCTGTCTGCCATGTGAGACAGACCGTTTTAGTTAAGATGTAATGCAGGGAATGGAGTGATTTTTAAAGACCCAAACCACATTGATCACATTTTTTTTTCCCTGAGCGGAACCCAGAGTGACCATGTTTTTCTGACCCTTAACCCCTGGAATCGCGGGTTTGACTTTGCTCCCCTTCGGAAGCGTAAAGTGTTTTTCCTGTCACGCTATTGCTGGCAGGCCACTAGTCCATTTCATTGAAGAACCAGTGACCAATTAGGAACACTTTTTAGCTGTCTCACACGTCACAAACCTGACTGCTAATGGCAAGAAAGACTCATCTTCCCACTTTACAGCTCTCATGACTTTGTCTTTGAATTTGGTCAAAATATAGGAAGCCTTCTTTAATTTTTTTGTGAAAGATACCAATCAAGGGCAACTGTGAAATTTTCACTGCGAAAACAAGTGAGAATGTTAAGAAGGTTGCATCTTAAAGCAACTTTGTGCTGTTTTCTGATAAATATAGATAATACTATATCATAATCCTTTAATTTGTGTTTGTATTCAGAAACTACCAAAATATCAATTGCTCTTTTGGACCTTGGAGAAATTATGGCCAACAAATTTTTCCTTAGAAGAACTTTTCACCTGGAGGCTTCTCAGCTGAAACATTCTGTATTTTCTTCTTGTTCAGTTTTCAACATGGAGTTAATCTCTGCTTTTTCTTTAGAGCTTGGCATAGGATAGAAAGCCATATTTAAGTTATGATTTAACATTAGAAGTACAGTAGTTTGTTCCATCGTTTCAGAGAGATATATAGGGACAGATGCACACCGATTGGTCATTTGCTTTCTTTGCTAAAGAAAATGATCCTTTAAAACGGATGTCTCCAGAACTTTGGCTAAACCAGGGAAAATGTAGCTGATAAAGATTTGCATTTTTCTATGTTGGCTGTGGCAGTGCCAAAGGGACTGTGAACGTTGCTGTGAAAGTCTCACAGGAGCCAGGCAGTGCTTGGTCAGCTCAGTCATTATAATCTACTGATTAGCTCATTTAGAAACAATTTACCCTAACAAATAGCAGGAATCATTATCTCTGCTACTTCCAGGCAAATAAGGCAAGACCAGCAGAGAGAAAGAGGGAGTCTTGTTTAAAAAGCCCTTCATGGCTCATTGTAGCTGGAGATTTGAGTGGTGGAGATGGTATCGGGCCTATTGCACAGAAATTGGCCCATGTGGGTTGACCACTGAAAGACCCCATTCAGAATGTAACGGTCCACATACAACCATGTAAGATTAAAAAAAGGCAGTCCTCTTACAGCAGTGGAGTAATTATAAATCCCCTTGGACGCAGCAATAAATTTATTTTAGATTTTTTTTTTCTTTTTCTTCTTCTTTTTGGCGTTTGACCATTCTTGGTGAACCATGATGCACCAAGTCTGGAAATTAGCGAGGAAAAAAATAGCTCCGTAGAAGAACATGAAAAGTCCCAGCTTCTGATTCCAGCACTTGATGACGAGAGATTTTCCCAAAGCAATTAGCACTGAAAGCCAGCTTTAGAGTAAGGGGTAGTGGGGGGAGGTGGCAGCTGTGTATCTGCAGCCAAGGAGCACAACCTCCTAACAAAGAGAGACTGTCTAAAGAGTTAAACACAACTTCCAGAGTGTTTATTTATCATCGCGGAAAATTGATGTCCTTGTGATTAATCTAGGTTGCCCTGTGATACCCCTAAGGGCCAGCTCGACCACGGAAAGTCTCTCAATACCCTCTACAACTGTCTGAAATAGTGCAGGTTGTTGAGGAGTAGTTAGGCCTCTGGGGTTTTAGGTAGTAGGTTCAAATCACAGGTGGGTTACTACCCTTGTGTCCTTGAGTATTGTATATCCCTTGCTACGTAGATGGGAGCAAATTGAATTTTTTCCCAATAAAAATATCGGCTGTAAAGTTGATTTAATTATTTAGGAACCCTCTATTGATGAGATCAAAAGACAGCTCAGAAACGTCACATAGAGAGCGGGCTTTTTTTGGGTGTTATATATATTATGCTATGCACCCTTTACACTTGCATTCATACATTTTGTGATCAGCTTGATGTTCTTACAGATTGTGACTTATGCTACAGTATGTTTAGACAGTTCAAATGTCTTCGTTTAATTGTGCAGCTTAATTATAATAATAATCATTAATAATTGCTTACACTCATATAGCGCTTTTCTGGACACTCCACTCAAAGCACTTTACAGGTAATGGGGACTCCCCTCCACCTGGATGCTGAGCATTTTGAGCATAGAATCCTACACAGATTTCAAACACTGAGACAAAAAAAAACACAATTCTTTCACCCTTTA
The DNA here is from genome assembly GCF_059453375.1 of Lepisosteus platostomus. NCBI lineage: Eukaryota > Metazoa > Chordata > Actinopteri > Semionotiformes > Lepisosteidae > Lepisosteus > Lepisosteus platostomus. The sequence continues at coordinate 13,160,651 of NC_142633.1, read as the reverse complement.
GATCAATTTTTAGTGTACAGTTTGGAAGCATCTCAAAGCCTTGCTCAATTAATGCACTTAGTAGTTTACATTACTTGGGAAAACAATGAGTGTGATTCATGCAACAGTACATGACAAGACTTTGAGAAAGTCTTGTTCATTTCTGAGCCATTTTTAGAACATTGCAGTACCAATTGCACGTGTCAGAAGATTTCTGACGTTGTCGTTTCTGGGCTTGTGAAATCCATTAAAAGAAGAATAACATTTTAAATGCAGCGTTGTGTCTTTACCACAAGGTGGTGCAATTGTTTTTCCTGTTTATTTTACTCGCAGACGTTAGCAAACTCCAGATCATAATACTAAACATACTAAACCAGCAATAATGTCTTGCTCAGTGAAAAATAACAACAGTTCTAATTTTGTTCATATCTATTTTCCACTGGTATTTTGGTTTCAAAGTGTGTTTTCAGTACAGGATGATGAAGTGGTGGTTTACTATCACTTTCAGGACTCTTAAAAGCCCATTTCCTTTAAATAAGCTTGAAATAACTTAAATCTCGTTTTATTCCATGGAAATTTAATAGTTTTCTTTCCCCCAGCCTTTTTGTTAGATATGTGGATGGATGAACAATCATTGATTCTAAGCCAAGTATGCAGAGGATACCATAATGGTTAATGTTTCTTGGACTGGCCTTTGCTTGAAGTCATTTGTATATTTAAAGATTTGATTTCTTTTTGCAAAGTATGTAGCAAAGGTCCAGCTGGAGCACCAAGCATTGAACACCATCCAGTGTGCCTTTCAGATTCTGGAGCATTGCTCTCGGGTGTTCACTGGTCTTTACGCAGACTATATTTATTTTTCCAGTAGTGAAGCAAAAACAACCAGAGGTACTCAAAAACTGTTTGGTAGTACTGTATCTGATTTCACCCCCACATGACTCTGAGGCTTTGACTGTCAGAACAGGCATGACAAATTTGTCCCGCAAATAAAAGAAGACAAACAGAAACGTGCCTCCTCTGTTTAGACTGGGGCATTCTGCAGTCGCTGATTAGTGTTTATGGAGCAAAGCTGGGGCACTCACTGCATCTCTCCCTCTCTGCAGATGTAAGTACTGTGACCGATCCTTCAGCATCTCCTCCAACCTACAGAGACACGTGCGCAACATCCACAACAAGGAGAAGCCCTTCAAGTGTCACCTGTGCAATCGCTGCTTTGGTCAGCAGACCAACCTCGACCGTCACCTCAAGAAACACGAGCATGAGAATATCCCAGGTACTCCTTGCCATGTGCTAACACCGCACAACAAGAATGTGTCCATGACTTTCTGTTATATCTGTATTTCTCACCTTGACTTTGTTTTAAACTAGAAGTTATATGAACACAGGATGAGAGGCTGGTTGATAGTTAGGGTCAAAATTTTAGCACTAGATAATGTCTGTCTTTGTCCTCCAAGTCTCTGGACAACCATTAATTAATAGTTATAATTTGTATAAGATAATCACCTTAAACATAATCAGATTAGCAAATGACACTGTTTGCCAGGGTATGGATTAATGATAAGCCTTTCCCTCTTGGTCCTGTATTTGTAATATAACTGTTGTTGCTTTTAAATATAAACAGATTAAGCTCATTTGTGCTTGTAAGTAGCTGTCAGAAAGTCTTTGTATGCTTTCAAATTTTTTTTTTCTTTATTGCATTTTCTTTTAATCTTTTAATCTCAATTTTGTAATACCTTGTCTTTTTCCATCCAGTGAGTCAGCATTCTGGGATTCTGTCAAACCTGGGAACAAACATCTCTTCTCCCAACTCGGAGCCAGACAATCATGCACTTTTAGATGAGAAAGAGGACTCCTATTTTTCTGAAATCCGGAATTTTATTTCCAGCAGTGAACTGAACCAAGCATCCAGTTCAACAGATAAAAGGTAGACATTTCTGTCCCAGTGTGACATATGCTAACATGTGCAAGCTGAACACCCAGTAGTTCTTCACATCTGAAATATGAAAAGTGGTTCATGTTTCTCATGTAGAGACGAGCAGTAACTGCTCTCTTTAGAAACTGTATTATAGTGATTGGTTGGGAATTGGGAATAGGTTGTCATTATGAATTGCTACCTAGTATAGTAAGAGCAAAAGCATTAAGATGCTTTCTGCTTCTTCCCTCTTAGTCCTTATGTTCATACTGTGCTCACTGGGCCAACCAGGACTTCCTTGCTGCTCCCTGGTGGTTCTGAGACACTATGCAGTCTGAGGTGGCTGTGAAGCATAACAGCACGAACCCAAGGAGTCAAACTTTTGAAGCAGAAATGACTAAATGTTCCATTTGCTCCCTGTCGAAGTCTCGAATGCTTAAGCTTAGCCAGATTCACACCAGGGGCAGTTTCCTTGCTTATGAAAACACACAACAAAATTCATTACAGAAAAAAAACATATGCCCAGATCCAGTATAATTCACAGATGCTCTTCTGTAAACGTTCAACCCAATGTGGCCGCCCGCGGGAATTTCATTTGTGCGTATAGATGTGTCAAAGGAAATAAATGCTGTCTTAACAAATGAGCATGAAAAATAGACACTTAAATTCTTTCTGTGACATGTAATGGTCTTCCCTTTATTTTCGTCACTTCTTCCGTATTGCCAGCCCGCAAACGCCTAATCATTTTTTTTTTTACTCAAAGACATGAAAGGCCCTATGGAGGAAAAATTAGTCCAAGGCATCTGGGATCAATAGTCCATCCCATCTTAGACAAGTGAGCTTGGCATTTTAATATCTGTAATTCAAATAAGTGCTCTGTTTTCTGTCTGTCTGAAAAGCGCTCTCCTTGGAAACCTCCCTCACTGACACACAGCTGTGTATTGCGGTCTTCATACAGACCATACCTTTGCTCTCTGGTGCATTTTGGGTCGAAGCATTTATAAGCACGTCAGGCTGATTGAAACGATTGTGTCAGGGAAACAAACTTAAAAGAAACAGGACTTCAATTTTGACTTATTTTTTTATCCGAAACAGGCTGTAGAAGCAAAACACACGAGGAGAGGGGCTATTTCGATTTCAAACTGACATAAAAAAATGACCCTGGCACTTCCTGTAACAGATCGCGGCAGTTTAAGACCGTCTAGCCCTGACAGAAACAGACAGTGCTGGAGCTGTGGCAGGCTGGCATGATTGGCCCTCAGGGAGAGTTAGATTGGGGCATTTATCTGCAAGATAAATTGATCAAACCCCCTACTAACACAAACACCCCACTGACGTGTTTAGACTAGATGACAAAACCCAGGTCCCTGCAGAACTGCGCTCTGTCTGGATCCAAATAGTTTCTTTCTCTTTCAAACAGAAAATTTGACTATATGATACTTAATCTGGATTGAAAGTGGAGAACAAACAGGGGCTCTTCCCCCCAGTTCTCATACTCAGGTCTGATTTGATAAATGTCACTGCGTGCTCACTGTGGTAAGCTGCTTGATGAGTAAATTTGACCGAGGAAATGACATCATTAGCTGTGAACCTGCATAGCCTGGAAACCCTGAAAAAATAATTATTGTGTGTGTTGATAGGCTGTTTGCAAAGCAGCAACTTTCCCCATGACATCTCTTAAAGAAAGGAACTAAACGAAATGGACTTTGGATGGATTTAAGCTGACCTTCTTGTAATAGAATATTTAGCCTGCCGGGATTTGCTCTTCAGAATGTCTTTCATTAACCATGAGCCTGTTTGTTTATTACCTTAATTGGGTCAGTAAAACTTTCTGAATGGGTTTATTATTGCTTGACATTGTCCAGCACAGTAGGGTATATCAAATAATGACTGTTACATCCAAATTTGGAAAATGTCTTAATCAGAGGGCTCTTGTGTAAGACCGCTCTAGTAAGAATAACACGAATTTTGCTTTAATATTGGAAGCAAATGATTTTTAAACCTTTCTCATCGACATTTGCTCTGAATGTAAATGTTAGCTTAACGATCTGTAAGAAGTGGTGCCAGGAGTTGTTTTTTAAGTTAATTGTATCACTTTGTATTTGGAAAAGGCAGAGCAGATTTTTATTGGTGCACAAAAAATCTTCAGTCACTCTGCAAGTGTGCTAGGGGTGTGTTAATGCAGCCCTAAAGGCTGTGTGAGCTGTTGGGCCTGAATTGTGACTGCTCTGTCTCCAGGCCAGAGATCCAGGAGGACGATCATCCACAGAGCTGTGCGCTCCCAAACTCCAAACTCCGCAGGCGGGGGGCAGACGAGGAGGAAGATGAGGAGGAAGGAGAGGGGGATGATGAAGACGAGGACGGCAGTCTGACGGAGAAATCGCAGGACGAGGGTGTGTCCCCGGCCACCGTGCCCCAGGGCAGCTACGAAGATGAGGAGGAGCCATCTTCTCTCTCCATGAGCTATGAGCAAACTCGAAGGTGAGCCACACTCTGTGCTTTCTCCAACATGTCTCCCCATGTGGTGACTTGGTGTACATCATTTGTGGGCTCCAGACTGAATTGTAAGATGGTGTAGATAAAGGACACAAAGGGGTTTTGTCTGTCTCACACTCTTACAATTCAACATTGCTGATTTTGGTGTTGTGTTAAGCATGCAGCAGACAGTGTGCATCATATCCACCCCATTACCTACTGTACTGTACATCACTGAGATGCTGTATGTGTAAGCTCCACTAAATCGTTCAGGTATAGGCTATTAGCCTGTGGTGTCTCCCATCCTATTTTTATCACTTGTCATCTCGGGTCAGAGCTTGACGCAAAATAAAACGACTAGCATAAAGTGCATGGGACAGTGTGTGTTCTCATCCTCCCCAGTGGTGGGTCATCTCTCTCCTCACTCCCTGCCATCCTCCACTGCCTGTCTGGTATTGCGCTGGGTGGCTGGTGCAGCCACTCTCTCTCCCCTGCCCACGCATGCAGAGAGGGGCGGCTTGTTTTGGCTGGGCTGGTTGGGTCAGGGGCGGGAGAGCTAACCCAAGGTGTGAACACCTCCCTTCCCCAACCCCTCGTTCGTTGGTGCAGGTGTATTGATGAGGAGGAAGCGGGCCTGTTAGAGCTGGAGCAGATTCCGAGCTTCACCAAGGGGCTGGACCTCCGTAAGGCTGCAGAGGAACCATTTGACGTTAAAGACATGTTTAACTCCTCCTTAGAGTCTGAGGCATTAAAAGAGACGCTGTACAGGCAGGCTAAAACCCAGGTATGTGATTTCCTAAACAAAAAAGGACAAAGGGTATCCAGTCTTAGAATTTCTTCTGTTTTAAGAACCAATGAGTTTTTCTTGCAGATAGGTCTTTGAGATTTAAGCTGCAGAGAAAAATAAAGATCCATTCTTTTTATACTTAATTACTTGTCCCTCACTGATTTAACTAAAGCAGTGACCTAATATCAATATCATGTCAGGGTGTACAAATAGAAATATAAAAACCATGTTGGGAAACCTTATTTGCCTGTTGCACACAGTAAGCAAAGGAAAAGGTACCATTGCATAAGCAAACAGAAGAGAATGTATTTAGCTCTTTTTTACTAAACAATACCAATTGGCAGAGAAACAGAGAAAATCACTGGCCTAGATTATATTTTTAGGGTAAAGTCTGAAATAAGTTTGATACCTTGATCTGTTGGAGTTTTGAGGTTTAAATGTAATCAGCCACTCTGCACTGAGAAAGAAGTCCTCAATTGCAAAAGATAAAGTGAAGCAGAGACCTGTATCCACATTGTGGTTAAACACACTGGCTGTGGTGACTGGAAGCAATCTTTCATTTATAGCACATATTGAACAACTCTGCAACTGCCAACAGAAAAAACATGCATCATCTTAATAAAGTATATATTTCTTTAATGGACCGAGCAAACATTAACTCGCAAAAGCATGCAGATCACACAAAATGATGCAACCTGTGAAATTGAACCCGTGGTTTTAATTTCAAACAGTCCAAAGATAGAAAATAAAAGAGGTGTGTGACTTGAATTCATTTTACAAGAGGAAGAGTTTTATTGAGGTTTTGAATCCTGGTAGTGCCTTTTATTTAACTTTTATCATTTTATGTAGACTTTATTTATGAAACGAAGGTCACAGAAAAATCAGTGAATTTCAAATCTTTAAAGGAAGTCTTTGATATCCTAAATGGGACTAATTCTATTCTGAGTCATCAGTCATCTTGAATATAGAATTCAATAGTCCCTATTAAGGAAAAATGGTTCAGGCTTTGGCTGTAAATACCTCCTGTTTGTCAAGATGTTTTTCAGCCTGATATCTGTTGTCTTTGTGGAAGGGAAGGGGGTGAGATGGATTTCAAAACTTGAAACTGCTGCTGTTACTAACTCTTATTTCCTTAACCTGCACAAGAATCTTCTGGTGCATTCACCAAGAACTGAAATAGTAGTCTTCTGATTTTAAGTCCTTAACTGTCATGTAAATCATTTGATATGTTGTTTTTTTTGTTTCCAGCCTTATGACTGTTAATATTCAAATGCTATCCAAAATAACTTAATTTAACCAATGGAAACTCTTACAATGACAACAAAGCCGTAGCTTTTAAATTGGCCCATTCCAAAGGTTACACTCTTCTTTAGCTAATTTCCTATGTTAACTTTGCATCATTGTTAAGGTTTCCTTTATTATCTATCAGTGTACAGAATGTGATTAGTAAGTCATGATTACTTTTGAAATTCTGAATATGAGAACTGTAACAAACAGGGGACGGACGTTTTTCAGTCCATCTAGCTTGTCTGCTAGTTAGTAGCATCCAAAGATCTCATCCAACCATTTCTTGAAAGACACCAGGAATCCAATTCAACAGTATTGTCTTCTGCTGTGTTTTCACTTGTGTCCTCTGGTTCATGTTTCTCTGTTAATTCAGAAGAGGTTTCATGGATTGACCTTTTCTGTGTCTGTGAGGATTTTGAATGCTTATTATTTCCCGGTTTGGGGTTTCAGGAGAAAACCTCTACAAATCCTTACAAGTGCATGATCCTTTTTTGCAGCAGAAAGATCCCCAATGCTTTAGGCTCTAGTGTGGTTCTCGTAGCATCCAGAATGACCATATTGCAGTACTGTTTCATTTCTGTTTGTGTTTTCCAGGCTTATGCAATGATGCTGTCTCTGTCTGAAAACAATCCTTTGCACACATCCTCCCAGAACTCTCTGGATGCTTGGCTGAACATGGGAGGGGGCACATCAGAGACTGGCAGCTTTCACCCACTCAACCACATCTGAGAGCAAGAGACCGTGAGGGAGAGGGACAGAAGGAGCCAGGCCATGCCAAGGACAGTGGGACCAACTCCATCAGACCAACAGCAAGAGAAAGTGAGAGAGAGACGATGTGAGGCACCCAGGGACCAGTGGCTCCAGCCTTGAGGATCAGTGGGCAGAGAGACCCGCCCAGTAAGAACATCGTGGAGGCAGAGAGGCTTGATGTCCTACAGTCAGCCCAGCTCAGCTTGCCTTACTATTACACCACTTAGTACAGTCACTGTCCAAACAGTATTTAGCAGCTCTGGTGTCTGTTAGCACACACTCGGACAATAGAAAAAAGCACAGCGCTGTACTTCAGAAACTCGATCAGATTAAGAACCTTCTGCTTTCTGTCTTCATCTGCAATGGGGACCAAGGTCATTTGTTGAGTTGATGCTTGTTTTGTACTGCTACTGCATAAGCCTCCATAGCGCACAATGACATTTGAATTCTACAGCTGTCAAAATAATAAGAAATCGAATCATTTTTTAGCAATACCCCCATTTTGCTGCCGAGATCTACAGTCGCTAAGTTTACAGCAGCCACCTTCTCTAACCCAGACAATCCCAGGTTTGAGACGGCAGTCTCCAGGATTCATTGTTTTGAATCCAAAGAGCTCTGCACTGGAAACAAGCCCTGTCATGTGTTGCAGAGTCATAGAGTGAACAGCAAAAGTCATAGCAATAAACAGAAGTGGTATCTGTCTAATAGGGTTTTTGGTGGGGTGTGGAGATGATTCCCTGCTAAAAGATATAAAGTACTATCAAATTTCTTCATTAACCACTGTTTCCAGAGATTAATCATCATCAATCATTATCATCATTAATATTAGAGTCCCTGACCTAAAGAGTAATTAATTGCTTCCATTTAACGTTACATTTCAAATCGAAAAGTCGTGATGGAATTCCAACAACATAAGCTTAATGGAATTATTGCTATTCTGATGTATGACTTCCTGCATTCCCGAGGGAGGCTCGAAACAGATAATTCAATGACCAGCCTGCGTTGTTTACCGCACATCATCTCGGCACGGCTATCTCTGTGAACACTCAGCTCACGTCATTCCTTGGCGAACTTGCCTGACCGCAGTGAATGTAATTCGTGCCGCTGTATTACCAACAGGTGAGGGGCTTTGCACAGGTGAAGTACTACAAAACAAGGAGCAGCTGCAACTGCTGGAATACCAATTAAATTGAACAAACGCTCCCAAGCAGAGCACGCATTCCTCGAAGAGGACAGTCCGCAGAGTTGCAAAAAAAAGAAAAATATTGGTTTTAAAACGAATCACTTAATTTGGACTTTAAATTATTTCCCATAGGGGCCAATGAAAACAAAATGATCTTTGTTCCTTGTTCAATTTTAAATTAATTTTTATTGAACTCAACATTTTTTTTCTTTACTTTGTATATTATTTGTTCTGTAAAAACAGTATTGTTTCTTTGTTTCTTAGACACCGTGATGGTGCTAAAAAATTCTAATATAATTATTTAGTGAAGGACCAAAATTGTGTACTGTTGTTGTATGATATTGCGTAGCAAGAGTGGTGTGTGCCAAACGACCCATAGAAAATGTTTTGTTCTCAGACAATCATTTCTGTTCGAAGGGTTTGTGTTGCTGTTGTTGTTTTGCTCTTCTTGCTTCCCGTAGACGCGATTAATTATTGTGTTACTCTATTTATTTTGGGGGGGTTGGAGGGTCTAATGGCTGTTGAAGTAAAATGTTGATTAGAAAAGGTATCCCTTTTCATTTACGATTGACTCTTTCGAAGGAGAAAGGAAAGATTTAAAATTGAGCGATATTAAAATCCCCAAGACCAAGCAGTCATGTAGAGTGCCAGAGTGCCAAATTGGAAAGAAAAGCATAGAAAGAACATAAACTCTTTCTTTAGAAAAAGCAATTGTTGTTCCTCTTGAAATTCAGTATGTCAGATTCCAAACACATCAACACTACGTATCATACTGTAAGTAGACATATTTTCTGCGTGCTAAGAGTCTCGTTTAGTCTTAATGTTTGAGCCATATTCTAAGGTAAAGAGTAAAGAATTATTACTATAGATTAAATGGAAGGTAATATTTTGTCATTTTGTTCAGTTTTCTCGTTTCATAGTTTCACAGCCGTGTTCTGAAAGATCACCATCAATTATTTTTGCGGGTTGTGTAAAATCCTATTAGATCGATGCATACTGTACGTTTAACCCCATTCCTGGTTCAGTGAGTGAAAGCTTGTGGTTTTGTGTGCTGGAATCGAGAAACGGTTCTTTCAAGGGCTGCGTGAGAGAATGAGAGTCTGCTGTCTTTGGAAACATCAGATGATAAGGGAAAGATTAAAAAGAAAAAAACTGAAGCAGAGTTTTTGTCAGAAGACTATAGCCTGTGCGGTTTTTTTTTACTGTAAATTACTCTCTTTTGCTGTTTAAACTAACAGTTTTCATCTGATCTTGACAAAAGTGTCCTACTGGTTAGAGGAATTGCCGTTTTATGTGTGCTTGTATATATGTACTATTCTTGGCCCACAAACTTCGGGAACATCAATCAAAACTGTAGAAAACAGTAGTTCTGGACAAAATTAATGCATGTACATAGAGCTCTTACACAGGATTAATTCAGGTGTTGTTTTAAATGAAAGTGAAGACTGGTTTTGACTGCAGTGCTTTTGGAAGCAGTACTGTATTTGTGTTGCAAGGAGTATCCATGCTCCTCAGACAGTATGACTTTCTGTTCGTCTGCCTGCCTGTGTGAAGATATGAATAGATCTAGCCTATGTGCACTTACCATCCATAGCACCCTTAGTGAACTGTGAAGCCAGCCAGTGAATTGTGTGACAGGAAAAAAAAAAAGTTAAGTCTGTAAAATATGAAAAAGATTGTTTTATTACTTCATTGTTTGTTTTTTTAGAAAAATGTTTATAGATAGAACATTAACTGTTGACGGTTAAATGGAAAAACGTTTTTTACTCCCGCATCGCTGTCGTATTCTCCAACTTGCAGCCTCCAAACACCACCCCTAGAGGGCGTCCTTGCATTTCTACCAGCTCTCGGGGGAATCCATGTGCTCAGTGAACGTGAACAAAATGGGTCACGCCTTTTTCTGTTCATCCCCTCGTTATTTGACTCAAAATGGGAATTCTTAGGAAGTGCTAGATGGCCCGTCAAGAATATTTAGGACACTCCGAGATATTTTCTTTCCGGGTGTCACTGCGTGCTTGCCTGTCCAACGCTGCAGTTGCTCTGTCGATCCTGAGGACGACGTTATGGGACCACTTATCCAAATCAGCTGCTGGAATTAGCAAAACGAGACCGTGCCTCGTTCTCCACTCAAGATGATTCCTCCCTCAGCTCGACGTTACCTTCATTTTATTAGAGGTAGCACTCACCTTTGACAGTGGGTGTGGGTTTTTTCTTTCCTGCTCCATTTATATTTCTCTCTGTTGCTGCCTTGTGCAGACAGCTGGCTGTTAGGAATGAAGTTATTATTTGTGTCAGGGACTTTCAGGATGAGGCTTAATTGGTTCAAATAAGCACTTTAACCGTCGGTAGAAGATGCCCTAGGACACTGTATCAAACAGCGTGCCGTGTCCTGGTTGAGTTGAGGGTCGAATTATTGACTTGACATACCCAGCGAAGCAAAGAGTATGACTCTTGAATAAAGAATGCTGTTAATGTGTTAGAGCGCTAAACCCCGTGCTTTAAAATTGTCTTTTAACACCCCAAGGACACCCCTGCTGGAAAATCTGAGCTGAAATACCTTCAGGGTGACGACTGTAGCGCGATTCCAAAATTATTTTCAACATACTACTTAGGCTTTTTGAATGATTTAAAACAGTGAATTGTGGACCGGCAATCGACGCTCCTTTTCCTAGCACACTGCAATACAAAATGACATCAGTAGATGGCAGGGTTGTGTTGTTTCAGTTGTACTATTAACTATTACGCGGTTCAATAAATGGCAGTAGAAGCTTCTAAAGTATTATTTAGACATTACGAAATATTACATAAATTAAGTACATGGTAAACATGGGAATTTTTACTACTTTTAATATATGCAAAGAAAGACGATGGGTCACCATGAAGCAAAACTGAGGTATCTTCATGTCGCATACTACTGTTGTAAGCGTGCGTAGGGTTTGTAGATGAAATGAAAAAAAATCACATTACCAGCTTTCTTACAAAGTTGACTAAGGGTCACTGCAGAAATCACATGATGTGGCTGCTGGTCTTTTTCCACTGTTACAGTACAAGCATAAGTAATATGGTTTCTTTCAAACTGTATATTATTCTAAAAAAACGATTGTTGTATATGTCTGGAATTCATTAAAATATATGGGAAAGTTTTAAAATGGATGGTGCTTGTTTCAATTGGATCTGAATTGTATATCGCCTCTGTTATGTTTATAAGAAAAAATACTGTGCATGACTTGTGTTTAGCGGTCATAATGGTGTCCATTTGTGAAATTTTTATGAAAAATGTACAAGAAAAATGTTTAAAAAATACGTAGATGCACTTATTGTACATGTGGTTAGGTTGTACATTTGGAGACTTCAAGTCTTTTACTGCCTTCTAAAAAACAAAACTGGGCAGGAGGTTCTTCAATAAAAACAATATGCTTGAGGGGAGAAGTAATGACAATTGGAAAAAGATTGTAGAATAATATTAAAGAAAACTATTTCTGAAATTGCAGTTCATTTTGATGCTTGTGATTATTAAAGATGTACTTCTTTAGAGAAATTCCATTAAAAAATCTCTGATTCTGATGTTAATTCTGTAGAATAGGAATGTATACCAAATGTAATCTTTCCAATGCTATGAAGAATTTATACATGAAATTGATATGCAATAAAACCTGTGTGCTTTTTATATCGAATCTCCTGATTTTTTTTTCAAATGATCCTGTTTTTTTATTATTTTTAAGAAGAAGAAGGTAACTCTTGGTGATATATATTAAACAAGTTACTACAGTATACTTATTTATCTGCGGTAAATAATATTAGTAACCGCTTGGTACTTCTAAATAAAGTAGCATTTTTTAAAATGAATAGGTTAGGCCTGTTGAAGCTGTAATTTTATGAACAGTCGTAGTAACAGCATACAGAAGTAATAGCAGCTACTGTACATCCACTGGCCTCCGTCAAACAGGATGTTTCTCTTATTCCACATTTCTGTACCTTAGGTGTTGCACCAGTTTCTTAAAAGCGCTGTGATGGGAGGGGAGGAGCTGTCCAGGCCTGGAAAGGTGGTTTGTATCGCGTCTCATGCTACGCAGATCACACCCATGATTTCCCTGCCGTCGGCAGAGTCTAATACTATCTAATAGAGTCTGATACTGCAGGTTCCCAATATTTTGTCCCATGCTTTTCCTCCCAGTTGTGGCAGATGCTACTGTATTTCAGAGTCTGTACTGACGTTCCCTCCGAGCAAATAATTCATAAAATGACTCTAAAATTCTAAAATACATAACATAATGTATCACAAATATCAAAGACGTATTTTTCTTTGTGAATCATATTTAAAAATGGGTATCACTTTTACACGTCCCTGTAGATATAAATTCAATATTCGCGTGACGCAGAATGACATACTGTATATGGGAATTACACCTCTTGTCTAAAACCTCTCAAATGATGGATTTTCAGAAAGTTTCTCACACAACTGAACCCTGCTACACAGTTCTGCGCAGATAAGATGGCGTCTAGACAATATGAGTCATATTATGACTATGAACTGCTTTCTTTTTAATTAGTGTTGCAAATATTTCACTAGTAGCGATACCTCCACAACTGTTTCTTTTACACAGTTTGTCCAGAGTTTTACCTGGAATCCCCCGGCCACCACAAAAGTAAGGGGTTAGTGTCCCCTGTTTGGTTTTCACAAATGCATTATTCTTATCCACGTTAGCAATTCTTGATTCGTGATTTAAAAACATTCAGTGTTGAGATGAAATGTAACGCAATGCCTGCAGAGCTTTGAATCGCACTACAGTCGTGAAATGGGCGATGGGAAAGATTAAGCGATCGTACTGCTTTAAACTGGCGCCATGGGAGGAAGGAGGAAGTCTACAACGGGAAGAGATTCTGCTTGGTGGGGTCAGAGTGGGCTTTAAAACCGGAGTTGGTGGTGATGTTCTGCGTGTATTTGTAAACACGCAAAGAGCTGAGTTTTGTCCGTGCAAGAGGCAGTGAGCTTTGGGTCTTCCTCGGTTTCCCTCCCCCCCCTGACTGTGGGGCTCAGCGCTGCAAAAGCCAACCGGAGGTAAAACCGATAACGGTAAGAATGCTGCAGCTCAACGACTCGGTGGAGCCCGAGAGCCCCGGAGCCGCTGTGCTCCACACCGGGGAGAGCGAGGACGGGGTGGAGGTGGCGTTCACGCCGCCGGGGGCTGCGGGCGTCCAGTCCCCGCACGGCTCCCTCGGCATGAGCCGGGCAGCCGCCTCGGTGGCGTGTTGTTCCCCGCTGCAGTCCCTGACGCCTTTTCACGTCCACAACCCGACAATGCAAGCCAAAGTGAAAGATTACTTCGTCTTCAGGGTGAGTTCCGTTTTGTTGTTGTTGTTGTTGTTGTTGTCGTTTCTCTGGCAAAATCGTGCGAGCGATCCGCGGAAGGTTAGACGGAGATGGATATGAGAGATTTTTTTGTTACATCGCGCAATTCTAAGTGCAGATAGATTTTTTTTTTTTTGCCCTTGTTCGTTGGTTTTGCAAACATGATACGCACTACCCCTAAAAGCAAATGATTTTCCAATAGCAATACCATCTGTAAAACAACAAAACAAGTGCGAGCTGGTAACTGAACAGTGAAGGCAGTCAGCAACGCAGAGCTGGATAGGGCACCTGAATGCATGTCCTCCAGGTATACACTTCATTTTGAATACTCCCAGCGCAATATTTGTGCTAGTGTCATGCTACAGGCCTTTAATTATGCCCAAGTGAAGAACAAACCTACCATATCTCAGCAAGATACGTTATGCGTTATCTCGACGTTTTTGTTGTGGTTTACAGTAATTCCATTACTTTTTTGCACATTTCTTTTGTAGCAACAGGTAATTATGGCTGCTTCGTTAACGTTTTTGTTTTCTGAGTAACGGATATTTTGCCAGTCGTTTTTTTGTGTTTGTATACTTGTTGCCGAAGTCGATACCCTGGTTTCTTTCAAGAAACGCCTGCATGAATTCTTCGGATTAATTAGCCACTAACTACAGAAGGGGAAGATGGAACGAGTGGTGTCCTTTGTAATCTGTTTTATGATCTCAATTGATTGGATTTTGTAACATGCCTGTCGGCTCTTAAAATGCAGCACAACAATACTGACTTGCTTGGAGGCATCTGGATAGAAAAGGACATAATCGGCGCTTTAACACCGATTCTAAGGAGCGTAATGTTTTTGCAAACCAAGGACAAGAAGTTTTCTGTAAGGATAAATAAGCAAAAAATGGACATTGGTTCACTGCGTAGGTTTTTGATCATCTGGCTTCAAACCGTTACGCCAAAAGAGTAGCAAACAACCGCAGTACTTGGAATAAAAATACTGGAATTCGAGATGCTAACAAATTCGTAATCCCTTTCGTTTTAAAGGGATTACACTTACATTTTCAACATTTGTCTGAGGTCTGGCCATTGTGATTATGAGTTACTGTACTTTAGTAGCACTCAGTAGACAATGCTGTCTGATTCTGGCCCAGGAGGGTTGGAGAGACCCTCACAAGCTCAGTCAGCTCATGCCGGGTGACCAATGTAAAAGCTCCCCGCCCGTGAACTGGAGCCTTTAAGGGACCTAGAAAACCAGCAAACTCCCACCAGCTCTCTGGACCACGACTGGACATTCCTGCGATGAACGCCTTGCACAAAAACCGCAGAAAGGCCTGTAGTCTCCTTGCTTAACGCATGTCCTTTTGGCGTGTTTTCTGTTAGCCGGGGACAATTGAGCAAGCCGTGAATGACATCAGGACAGTCGCCATGCCCTCAGAAGACGGGGAGGTCCAGAGCGTGTGGCTTCTCACAGAGTGAGTGATGTCAAGAGCAGAGAACACCCGGCTGTAGGCAGGGGGCCCCCTTCTGCCCTGGGAGCTGCCTCTACGCCTGATGTATTCTTTAAATGATTAATATGGCTCCTCATGCATTTTAAGCATAGTCTGTTGTAGACCAAGAGAGGGTTATCTAAGACTTCGTGTCTTGATGTATCTTGAAGGATTAGATCTTTTAATATCTGGAATGGGGCTGAAAGGAACAAGGGTGACATTCTATTCATTGTTCATAATAGATGAGGATTTACTGTTGCAAAATGATTTTCATATTTCACATCCCATGAGTAGGATACTACACAGAGATTAAGGTAAAACAAATACCATACATGGCATTCTTCTCTGAGAATCTAGATATACTGTATGTATGTTGGAGCTGAGGAGCAGTATTTAATAGCTTGACACTGGAAAATGTTTAAATTGGAGCAAACAACAGATGGTGTCTGTTTCTGTTTGTGGCTGAACAGGTCAGAGAATGGCACCCAGAGTTCAGAAGCAGGAAGGTGAATGTTGACCTGGGGCAAAGGGCTAATCTGTGACTATTCCTAATATGTTTAGATCTGTGGAAATGTGTGCCGTCACAATGGAAAGATTACAGTGCAGAATGGTCACCTGTGTGGGTTACAAATGTAGCCAAATTCTCTCTGTTCCTCCACAGGATTGACCACTGGAACAATGAGAAGGAGAGGCTGGTGCTCATTACTGACAGGTACGAGCCATGTACTGTCGTGCTAGTGAATTGTGGCATTTTGTTGTCTAGGTAGTAAAAGATGGAGCGATGATTAATGGTAACAAAAGCTGCACGTCCTGCAAGAACAGTAATAGTCAGTGAAGTTCTGAAAGAAGCCTTTTCCTTATTATTGCATGGAAGGTCGTTCTTAGTTTTTCCTTCTGAAGGGTACCTACATGCAGAAACCCCAAATAATCTATTGCAGGTTTGTGTTGTATTTGCCTTATAATACAGTGTCTTGTGCAGTAAGAATGGCACTGGTGGATTTGACAAGAGTACACACGAGGGGGTCCTTCGGCATCCACACCATCTTGACAGTTCTACCGATTGCCCCACCAGTGTCTGGCGGATGCAGTGAGACCTTTTGATTTCCTCCCGTGCTGAATCGATCCCTTCTTCTTCTCCGGGCAGGTCATTGCTGGTGTGCAAGTATGACTTCATCAACCTGCAGTGCCAGCAGGTGATTAGAGTTTCTCTCAATGCTGTGGACACCATTTCGATTGGAGAGTTCGAGTTCCCCGCCAAATCCCTCAACAAGTAAGACCGCTAGTGTGCATTGTGTCCTAAAGAGAGCATGCTTTCCCTGAAGGTCTATCTAGTAGCCACATGTTCCAGAAACTGTAGATTACAACACTGTCTTCCATATCGTTTATGTGAAGATCCTGTGTCAGTGGGTTTTTTAGATTTTTTTTTCAGAGCTTTAGGTAGTGGCTTGTAGAACTGGTCTCTAACAGCACTTGAGCACCTTTGGAGTCTTGACATCAATTCCAGTGACTGAGGAAAGAGTGGCTTTAGATCAGAAATACCACGCAAGGTGTACTGGAGGCGGGGCTTGGAGAGATAGCCTGGGGTTAGGCTGAAACCTCAAGACATTTTGCAGGTACTCCTGCTGAGGTACGAGTGTTTTCCTTTTTTTGGATCATCCCAAAGCACACTTTCAAATATGAAGGCAATCGGCGCAGTTGCTAAAACCGTAGTATTGATACTTTAAACTTCCCTGGAGTTGTTTCTGTAAGATCTTTTACATTATGGATTCTGTTCACTACACAGCCAGTCAAACCACAGCTCTTTGCCAGTACATTTTGAGATACCTCAGCTGTGTCTTTCTTAGTTGGTAGATTTGATTTAATTACAGTTTAGTGTGTTTTCATTTTGGATGAGCTGTAGTAAAGCTGGCACGCTTGCTGTGATC
This sequence comes from Lepisosteus platostomus, assembly GCF_059453375.1. NCBI lineage: Eukaryota > Metazoa > Chordata > Actinopteri > Semionotiformes > Lepisosteidae > Lepisosteus > Lepisosteus platostomus. The sequence goes on along the minus strand of NC_142633.1, from coordinate 13,143,531 downwards.
TTCTGTTTTGTTAGGGACAACTGCTAGTATTATTTTTGCCAAAGCAGATTGTTGCTAAAAACATCTAGCACATCCTTGTAGATAGACATGTTCTGTTCACTTGTAACACTTTCAAACTATGATCAAAACCCAGCTGAAGTGTTGGCGTGTGTTTTCATCGTTTCTCACCACACTGCAAGACGAAACGTAGCTGAAAACACCCTAACTGGGCCAAACTGGCAATTGGTTTTCATTTTGAGAAGATGTCCTCTATTTTCATGTTTCCATCTGTGGCCCAACAGCCTTTTTTCGGTTTGGTTGTACTGTAGGATGTCCTATTACAATTGTTTAACTTGTAACAGCTTTGTGTTTCCTTGGCTTTTTGAAAGAGCGCTTGGTGGCTGTGTGTAAAACGCACACGTCATCCTGACATAACTAACGGATAGCGGCACGCTCTCCTGTTGAGCAACAGTGGATTAGTTCTAGCTCTTCACGGCTTGGCGTGTATTTCCAGGAGGGAGGGTTTTGGAATCAGGGTCCAGTGGGATAAACGCACCCGGCCGACCTTTATCAACCGCTGGAACCCCTGGTCTACGGATGTGCCTTATGCCACCTTCACAGAACACCCCATGGCCAACGCCGACGAGAAAATTTCCTCCCTCTGCCAGGTAACTGCACAGCCTGTCCCTTTCACCATTTTACCAGTTTTGTATGGAACACCAAATTATTAATTAAATCCGCTAGCTGTATGGGTCTTTTTTTTTTTTTTTCTCCTGTCCGGAAATGCAGTAAGGCATAGCTCCTTAGATTAACATTTACAATGACTCTCTTTCAAGAGTGTGTGATTGCTTGTACACGCAACTCGGATCACATTGAAAACCGAGTCAGAACAACCCTGTCTGACCTTTGTTCATCTGCTGACAAGGAGCTGTTCGTTAAATACTTCAACCCTGGCCACACAAACGCATGGCATACATTCACAGAGATGGGGACATTATGATCAATTGCATTTGTATTTCTTTAATTTTATTACTGCTTTCAATACTTGGGCTGCTCTGGGATATCGATTGTTGACTGGAAAATTGCGAGGGATCCTGAGTCACTCCGTCTTAAGATTCCAGTCACTGTACTTTCACTGCAGAGCTCAGCTAGTTGTTTGCCCCACACTGTTCTCTGTCTGAGTGACATCCCTGTCTGTTGCAGTTGGAGAACTTCAAGACCCAGCTGATCCAGGCAGTGAAGAAGGCACACAAGGAGTTCCCACTGCCCGGAAGAGCCAACGGAGTTCTGATCCTGGAGCGGCCCCTCCTGATTGAGACCTATGTGGGCTTAATGTCCTTCATCAACAATGAGGCGAAGCTGGGATACTCCATGACCAGAGGCAAAATCGGGTTCTAACTTGTTCTTTTTAGGCTTGTTTTTATCCCTAATTAACACATTATTCTACAGTGTGAGCTAAGTATACATTTGTGCACTATAACTGTGACCAGATCTCTGTCATCTGTTACTTCCCTCAGTATGCTAGACGTGTAGACTGCAAATTTAATAATGCATCAGCATGAGCTAAACACCAGTAGCCAGAGAGGTGATCTGCATCACCCTCTACTGCCAAGCAGCTTATTATATATTACTGTACAAAGTGATTCTATCAAGATGTTAATTTATGATTAATTTTTTAGAACTTTTATCTTGGACCTATGAAAAGGATTACATAGAGCAGTGTGCTAGTGGAATATTTTGAGTGAGGGATACAGGTGTTTTTTTCTGATTGTATGAAGTATTTTCAAAAGTCTCTTTTTCTCCCTCGGGCAGTAGTAACTTGTGTACACTCTGAGGTGGTATCAATGCAAACGGATCCCGGTACAGATATGGGGCGTTTTGCAGAGTGTATGTCCTCATTCTTTACTGCTGTGTTGTGTGAAATGTGGGGATGGTTGTTGGAACCTGTGCTGTGGAAGATGTTTGTTGTAGGATGCAGATGGACCTGTCAGTGCTCCAATATCAAGGCAGAACACCTTTGTGGCACGCGTGCACAAGTATAGGAAGCGCTTGCTAAGATTCGAAGTGCGTGTGGTCATTTTCTTGTAAAGGACTGGATGTATGTGCATGGACTCAGCAGAGCAGCAGATATCAGACTGCTTTTCAGCTGATGTCACAGCTGTGAGCTGAAATGTCCTGAAAGCTGTTGTACATTTAACAGGCATTCTGTTATGCAGTTTTCCTCCTACTGTAAACCTCTGCACAGTCAGTATTTTTCCTGGTGACCAAGCACAATAATTTATTGGAGTTGCTTCTGCTATTTCTTGTGATGAGTGGAATGAAGAATTTATTCCATTGGTCTTGAACCAGTTAACATAAAGATCGCTTTATAGCTGGAAATGAAAATATGCTGCTCATTTTTCAGCATTCCTGTTTGGTGCGATTGCTGGCAAACGCTTTCAGACTGTGAGTGTCCAACTGAAAATCGCAAACTTTCCTTTTTTGTTTGTATGTTTTAAATGGAAATCCATGAGTTTTACTGCAACAATAACCATGTTTTAAGAATGTTTGGGTTGCTGTCTGCTATAGTAATGTGAGCTTTTAGTGAAATGCATTGCATGAGACAGGATTAAATTAAAACATTTACAAATTGCAAGAGGTAGGTTTTTAAAATTTCCCTTGGCAGAAAGAAATAAAAATGAAAGTCCTGTAAAAGTTGTCTAATTATTGTATCGGTGATCACTGCAGAACCCAGAGCACAGAAACTCCGTCACAGAAAAAGACAAACATGGCTTTTTTTTAAAAATCTTTTTAGATGTAGTGCATTTATGTCAAGAGGTGCCTTGAAAACAAGCCATGAGTTGTTGCCTAAAATGTTCAGCATGTTCTTTTGCTGTTTTTATAGAAGTTAACCTTTCTGCCCACTTATGCTAAATTTATTTCTGAATTTTAATGTTTTTTTTTTGTGGTTAAATTCAATAAGCGATTTGGTTAGAGAATGTAACTTGACTTAAGAGGGAAATTGAAGTGTAATATTGGCTGTAGTCTACCTTTGGTCCAGCATGAATCCATTTCCAGACATGAGACGGTTCAATGCTGTTTTTGCCCGTTTTTTTTCTGTGAAACTACACACTGTGGTTTTTGTGGTACCAAAGAAGAGATGGTCAGGATTAGAGAGTCCTTTGTCTGTAATAACGAAAGTTTATTATGTGAATGTGCATGATTGTTGCATGCCGAGTTCGGGACAAACATCCTAATGAAATAAAATGGTGACATTTTCTGTGACTGTTAAGGGGGGGGCAGAAAAACCCCTTGATAAACATTTAAAATGTCATTTGTGCGTGTTTAAACTAATTTCAAAAGCCAAGTGTGTTTTAATTCTTTCAATTTGAAAACCAGTTTCTACAAGAGCTAACTTCTACACACATTCAGACAGGTATGTGATTTTGGGATATGGATGGGGATTTTCTTTTAAGGTAGTGGCTTTTGTATAATGTCATCTTTTTGCAAAATGTAAACGTAGGAGATTTATTTTTGGATTGTTTTAATGCAATTCTGAAGGAGGAAGAATCATTAATTTTTCTGGGAGAACAATGTTTTAACTGTCAAATTCTGGTAGTTTTTTTGTTGTTCCGTTGTGCTTTCAAGGGTGGAGCTGCAGATTTGTAAAAGCCAACAGCTTTCTCAAACTAGTTGTACTGTATGAACACTACTGTACAGTACCTGGATGTAGCATCTGCAGTACCCTACAGTACATGCTTGTTATATGAAACAAAGCTCATCAAAAAGGGAGGTGTTATTTGCTGCTGAGTGTTATCAACTTATCAATGTTATCAATAATCTTTTTTACCTTAATTTAGTGACTACCTGATGAGATTGGAAATGGCAAAAAGGAAAGGCTGATCAGAGTTAGGTGTTGAGAACAGGATTAGACTGATTGTGTTTTTCATTGGGGGTCTTCAGAGTGTTCGGGCTACAAAACATCAAGTTCCTCCTAGTAAGGATATTCCAGTTCAGATATTAGTTCACATTTGAAGTCGACACTCGCTATTAATGAATTCTACAACATTACTTGCTGCTGAGTGTTGGTTTTCCTCATTCTTTTGTGGATCTGGGACCCCCATGTGCCTCTGGCCCTCAGCTCGAAAGTTTGTTTAATGTGAGTGAATGCTTTTGTGATGGTGCGTTTTGAGGAATGTGATTTCTTTGAAGTGGCTGTCTCGGCTATCTACTGATGGTTTTTTCCCCACTGTCATAGATCGCAGGTTTGATATGAATTTCATTTTACTGTTCGCTTTAGAAGTTGGCAATTGTCTGTCTTTACTGCAGCTGGGTTGAGACTAATGCCTTCTTTAAGAGAGTCTCAGAATTAGTATTAATCTCTTTTGCTTACAACGCTATGGCAATTGCACAGACAGAAATTAAATTGTCTCACCGCTGCTGTGCCTGTAGTGCTGCGAAATCCAGGTTTCACTTTTCTTAATTTGCAATTTCTTATTGCCGGTTGGTAATCACTCACTCTCATTACCTGGTTAGTGTGCACCTGGCCCAAGGGAAAAAGATGATGAAATCCAGATTCCTTATCAGAATCTTTATCATGAGCCACCCTACTGGACAATCTGTGCTTCCTGAAGAGTTGGTGTAAATTGGAGAAGAGATGCTGATGCTGTGCTGAGGGGCTACACTGGACCTCGTGTGTCCCTGAAAGGTGTTAAGATCTCTGTTGCTCGGTACATCCTAGCTTCCATGAGCCAACACATCCCCTGTGACACTTGGCCAGCTGTGTATTGCCAATGGTCACAGTCTGCTAACGATATATTAGTTCTGATCATTTAGTAGCACACCACTCCTCTGAAGTCAAAGCTCTTTACCAAAAATAGTGGTAGTATAATTCTATATTGTCATAAAAAGCAGTATGTTTGACATACATGTGTTGTTGCAGAGCTGGCAGATGTGAGAAATCTTCCCACTCAAAAATGGACACATCTAAACGTGGGCTGATTTTGGTCAATCCAAATGAAAAATGTGATGGCAGTGTTATGATGGCAAATAGGGAAATTGACGATTTGTAATTTGTAGCACATTTTAGTTGTGAATGATTTAAGAATCACTTATTTGTTCAGTCTAAAGAAAACATAGCATCCAACACCACTGCAGTATTTATTGATGATTCCTAAATGTGCTAATGTTCCTAGTAAATGATTAATAGAACTTTTGTAAATGGAGTATAGTTTTAACACTTCATTGCTATGCAGCAAAATGCATTCAATACAATTATATTATTTCATCCCCTTTTCCAATAGTGCTCATTAATATCTTGTTTTATGGTTGGGGAATCACAGTGAAAATAACTGTCTACTAAGCTCTGTATGAAAATGTTTTTACTTGCATTATTTATAAAAAGGTGATTGTTGCACCTTGTCACAACTGAAGTCTTCCTAATCTGAGCATGTTCTGTTCCAAGGACCCAAAATAAAACTTCTCTGTCTTAGTGTACTATAACTGAGTGTGCGTGCATTGAACTTGAAATGGTTTACCAACAGTAGTTGTCAAAATAAAAACACCCATGAGTTAGTGTTACAGATTGTAATTTGTGTCAAAGTTTATTGAAAAATATTGTACCTCTTCTAGAAAATATAAACATTCAATATTTACACAGGACAAAAACAAGCAATATTACAAATCTGTACATTCTTAAGTAATGATTCTGCTACATTCAGTGTGTGTAATAAAATACCTGTTTTTGGTCCCTACTGATTATTTGTACCTCAATACTGAGCTATAGACTACTATTTTTACATTCCAGTTCTTTGGGGTAATCATTCCTTCTAAACTAAACATTTTATATTCAAGTATCATTGTGTTCTTGCTGGTGTACAGGTCAGTGTTTAAAACTGACCTTTACATTTGGATCTCTGGTAATCAAAAGATAAGAGTACGTTGTATGCAATCAGTCTGGGAACTATTATTTCTACCCTTAAGGTTTTCATGTCTGAACAACATTTAGCGTCTGTCAAAGGCTGATATTGCCGTTTACTTTCATTGTTTTCACCACAGGCTGCTCCTGTATAGCCCCCAGCCTGTTCAGCTGTCCTCCTGTTCTTCCATGTAGCATAAGCAGAGGTGTTCTTTGCTCAGGAGAACGAGGGAGTTGCCACTAGAGTGCCAGCTCAGCGTGAGAACCTGGAAATTTCCTGAAAAGAACAACAGAGTTTGATAGAATGATGCCGAAAAAGCTTTTGATATGAATGAAAACCCTCCCAAGTTTTAGTGGGCGTTAAGAACAGCAATTGCAGTCAGTTCTGGGCATGAATGTAGGCAACACTAAAAGAGAGAGAACTGTCTGACAACTTCTCATTCTGTCAATGACATTTTGGTTGTATATAAAGGTAAAGGTGGTCCCATCTCCTGTTGTGGGGTCAGTCATCCTGATGAGCTCTGATAAAGCAGACTAGCTGCTGGCTGGGAATTTGCAAGACAGTTCTGTCTCCTGCTGAAGAAATCTGTATTGCTCAGTCAAGCTGCTTGTCCGTCACAATGCAAGGGGTAAATAAGTGAAGCCATGAAGATTGCTCTACTCTGTCAACAAGACCATGAAACAACTGCTAACAGTTAGGAGCTCTAAAGCACTGTGCTAACAGAACTGATACCACAAAGTAACGGGTACAACGTTAAAGAAGTAACTTGCACACAATGGGTGAATTCAAAAGTTTGGTCCATCATTTCTCTTTTTAGTTTTAAAAAGGCATAACTTTTCAACCCTAAAGTCTGCATAGGATTGAGCCCTTACAGTCAAAGCATTTCTTTTAACAAAAAGAAGTTAGGGAAAATAAAGAGTGCCATTTATTCTGGTCTGTAAAATGGATCTATTTCTTTATGGAAGATCAGGATGACAAGTAAGAAAGGAGTCTTACGTATGAAAAGTAACTGCATTCACATCCAGGCAACATCAGACAGAAGACCTCCAGACATCTGTAACTTATGTTCTTTTCGGCAGCAGCCTCCTGCCCCCTCTCTCCACACGCTAGTGCTTGTGCTTCCTTACCTTCGACCGGCACTTGCACAGAGACGCAGCCAGCCGGAGACCACAGGAAGACCTTGCTGCTCCCGGTGCAGACTGCCAGCCGCGGGCGTCTGGGGTCCCACTGGAAGCCGCGCACGGCCGCCACCTGCTGCAGGACCACGAAGAGCCGGAGCTTCTGCATGTCCCAGATCCACACGTTGTTCGGCATGCTGTCTGCAGGGTGGCAGACAAGCAGGGCAAAAAAAAAATCAGCCCTGGTGTGAATTCCAAAGGTATCGTTTTATGAGATCAGGCGCGGCTGTTGTCTCCATGTGAATTTGGAAGGGGGGTGGCTGTTTGAGTACCCACAGCTCTCACACATAGCCTGCAGTGTTGTGCAGTCTTTTAGAAAGTTGAGTGTTGGGTAATCCAACTGGACAGACATGTCAGGTCATGAGAAGCCCCTCTGTGACTGAGAGGTGCAAGTCTTACCATTAGAGACCATTTGAATTAGGATTCAGCCTTGATGACTTAATGTGTTTGACACATGTGGCATTAGTGAGTTTGGCTTTATTGGCTTTGAGTAATATTTATTATGAATAATTTTAATATTTTGCAGGGGTGTTATTACGCAATGACCTAGAAACTGCCATAAAAGCTGAAAAAAAGTAATTTACATACATTTATAACAAGAGGTCTGTATTGCATGAAGGCATGCTTACCATTTTTCGTCGCAAGGTACCGGTTATCTGAGCTGAAAGCCATGCAGGCGATGCCAATTTTGGGATTTGCTCGATCAGGATCTGGTTTAACAACAGGAATTTGAACTGGCAGCGGGCAGATCTCATCTATAAAATTGAGAAAGAGGTACGAATCCTTAAAGAGAATGCATACATACATCAATATGTATTAAGATGCACTTTAAACCTTCAAAGTATTTCCAGCTGTAGTACAAATATTTGTACATGTAAAAAAATACAGGAATATGATGACAATCTACAGTGTTGTAGTTTTTTTTCTTTTTGGCAATATGTCAGCCTTCTCAGTTTTCAGTTTGTCAGTTTCTGAACAGCAGGTGACAGGAGGACAGACAGGCAGGTCATGCATCTATTTCTGCAAGAATCCACATTTCCATGTGACATTACAGCACATGCTTCATGCTGAAGTAGTACATGCTGCTCTCTAAAAACTCCTAAGAAAGACTAGATGGAGGGACTGAGGGTGGTAATGAGCTCTTGTTCCACCTCAGTTGAACTGCTTTAAATGCTGGTCTGATCTCTTGAAGCATGGGAACAGCTGTCTCAATTTAACCCTTTACCGGCATCTTTGAACTTAGTCAACCCCACTAAGCAGGTATCAGAAAGAGCTGGAGAAAAGCTAGCAAATAGGGCAAAAAGGTGTTGAAAGAAAAAGGTGTAGATAATTTGGATACTGCTCTTTCTCAGCCTTGAAACACTAGAAAATCAGTTGTATGACAGGAAAAAAAAGACATACTTTGACATGGAGCAATGCGCTATGGTAATACATTGTTATCATGATTTACAGCAATGTCAGTACAAATTTTTTAAAATTTAATTCATCCAGATCGGTTTAGGCCACTCACATTTGCTCTGGGTGCTGAAGAGCGAGTTCCCCATGGATAAAGTGTGGTGGAAGGACAGATCCTCATTTCCAACAACAGGGTGTTTTTCTACCTCTTTATACACAACCTTGTGAGCATTAGAAAAATAAAGTGAGCACAGCAATCCGGCAGACAACACCTTTGAGAAAGGGCACTGCATCAATGTGACGGAGAAAAGCACTGGGCTGTGGGGCAGGGGAAGGAGACGTCTGGAACCTGACCCCTTACAACATTCTTAAAGCTGCAAGGAAAACAGCAGACCCATAGGGAAAATAGTGCATAACTCCAGTAACAGAGGCTGCAAATAAATGTATACTATACATGTAAAGAACAATTCAGTATCTCTAACCTGGGGACAAGTGACCCTTACTAATAGTTAAATATACAGTATGGCTCTTAACAGAAAACTGATTTTTCTCACATATGCTTTATTTATTGGCTACTTCACTGTAGTTACAAAGTGTTATGTACCTTAAAACATAACATACTTACCACCTTGGAGTTGCTAATGACTGCAGGATGCTCAAATTCTGTGATCTTCTTCCAGGTAATGTGATTTAGAATTCGCACCTGTTTCAGTTTAAAGAATTTTAGTAAAAAAAAATGTAAAAGTCGTACCCATATACAAACCCACAATGGCTGTGGCGAGCAAGTTGAAAGGTTATTTAATGTTGCAGGAGAAACTTTGGAGATGAATTGAGAAATACTAATAATAATTTGAAGAAATTACCTTTTCATCATAGCTGCCAATAGCCAGAAACTGACTGCTGTGGCTCCACACGACAGACTTGATGCCTAAAGACCACTCATAGGCACTGTAAGTAGACAGCAGACGCCCATCCAGAGAGTACAGCAGCACCTTGTACTGGGAGATATTGGTAGGATTGTGTTTTGGCTTACATATCACACATTCCTTCTTTACAGCTTGTCATTGTTCATTTTCATTATTTTAAAAATACCACTTGAACTTTGTGGTCATGAATTTGGCCAGCCAAGCTTATATCAGATAAAGTTTTATCTTGGCTTCCTTAGCGATTACATAGACCTCTTATAAACATCTGGCCAGGGAGTATGAAATGTTAACAGGCTTGGCTGAACCACTCCAGAATCTTTTAAGAAATTAACTTTATTGCCTGTGTTGAACTGTCATTTCATACTTTTGTAGCTTATTAGAATGCCTTTCAAAAGGCATTAGTCAATTAATTAGAAACTTAGTAAAAAGAAAAAGATCACAAATTGCATCAATTTACAGCAAAGAAAAAAACACTTGATAATGGTATGAAATCCCCCATATATAAATGCAGAGCGTTTATATTAATTCACACAATTGTGGTTCATGACCTAAATGGTTTTATCTCTGCAAAGTTTTATCCGTGTCCCGAAGTGTCATGCAGACAGTATTAGTTAATCCCAGCAGGTCAGTTACCTCCAGACACGAGTCCAGCACTGCCAGCACACAGCCATTGGGAGCCCACTCAAGTCCAGCCAGATCCTGAGTCTCCGTTTCAAAGTGCTGGAATGAGGGTGACATTCCTATTATGTTTGAATTATACTTAAAAAGGCAAAAAAAGTTAAACAGAAGAACGTATAAATCATCCCCCTCAATTTTGTAGTTTTCCTACACTGTTCCAGCACGTCACTATTAAACCATCAATTTCTAATGTACTGGTTAAAGTAAAATAATCATTTGAGCAGGTAATATGTAAAATGATGTAATTTAGAGATTATCACAAACCCTTAGTACCCATCAACCTTCAAGGACTTTCAAGGATTTAATTTACTTGCTCAATGTTCAAGTGTTCCCAATCTCTAGAAGCGTCTGATTTAGAATGGCCTATAAAATTTACTTAGGTTGGTGATTTGTGGTTTATGAGAAATATAGTTCACTTTTCCATCCTGTTCTTTGCAGCATGCCATCTTTAAAAGCTTCTGTAGTCTGTTCAGGTGTTCATTTTTACACTGCAGCGATGTTTTCTTTCACACTTTTACTAATGGTCTTATTCTTTAATGTTTTGTATTCTTCTAAATAAAGAAGGCTTTTTTACCTTCTTTTTCTCCTTTTTAGTTCACATTTAGAGTTTTTGCGTGATGAGCAGTGTTTTTGCTTGTAGTGGACAGTTCACACTGGCGAGAGTTAATTCCTGCCTTTGGCTGGTTGCCATGACAATCAGTTCAATTAAAGCTCTACAGGTGTGAGGCCTGAGCTGTGTGTCCGGGACCTGTCCCTTGGAAAACCCAGGGCAAAACAAAATAGCATAAGCTTCCTCATTAAATAAACTGAATTTTTAAAGAAAACATATACTTGCTGAAAGTATGTTCCCTCCTGCACACAAATACAAGGCTCTCAACTGTGCAAACGGACCAAAGCCCTGATTTGTGCTTATAGGAGTCATGAGTGAAACGTTAGTTGCCAAAGGGAAACAAAAGACAGCCCCCAAAAATCACGACTGTCAAGATGGAAAATTGAAACGTCAGCACGTCTGATCAAGATGTTTAAAGGTAAGACCAAACCTGCTTGCCATGCAGTTTCTTTGACCAATCTTCTTTGGCATCATTTTTGTTTTTGTCTGCAGATACAAGACTTAACTTTCTGTGATGGGTGGTGTCCCTAATTCATGGAACTAACATGCAGCACCATTACAGATTTCTGCATTACAGATAGTACCTGATTACGCTTTAAAGGGTTACTTTAAGAGATTTCAGTAACTGTTTCATCTAAACTGCTCTTGCCCAGCCCCTGGCTCTGGCCGAGAACAGGAAGTCTGCTTGCCCCTGGGCTGGGGGGCCACTCACCCTCAGCAGCTGCCAGTCTCTGCACACGAACACGCTGACGTAGTCCTTACAGTCCCTCCTCTCCGCCAGGGCCATGTAGCGGCCGTCTTTGGTGAAGTCAATCCCTGAAATCCACAGACCGACGCGTCTTTAACATCATAAGTATTAACAGCACAGGTGAACTCCACTTTAAATTCAGCTTAAGGCTTTCTTTAAGAGTCTGCACACACCTGTGCATTTCTTCTGTTGTTTGACAAACGACAGCACATACGGTACTTTGGCTGAGAAAGCATGCCTGTTCTTTTGCGACTATCCTCTTAGTACACCTAGATCAATTCACAAAGCTTTGCTGTAATAGTACCTTTCTGTCTTTTGCAATACACTGCAATCGATTGGTTCACTTACACCAACAAGAAAATCAGAGGTGATCCCAGAGCAATCAGAGCCTCAGCTCAATAAGAATACTCAATGTTTTACCAAAAATACATTGAATATTATTGGATCAAATTCATACACACAAGAGATTTACACAACCAAATGGAATTATAGGGGAACAGATGCATGGAGTATTGCATGAGTGTGGCACACAGTAAATTCTTACCACTTCAATTAATAATACAAAGCAGGAAAATGAAAATTTTTTAAGTCACTCAAGAACCCTCAGAAAACGAGCAGACTGTCATAATCAGCTTGAAAACGGGAGACTCCGTCTGATTTGCAGCTTCTCCCTTACTCTGTAGTCAAATAGGGCTTAAATACTGTTGCTTTCAAGATTGTCCTGAGTGCTGTAAATGCTGCCATAGTCTCTGGAGGGCAGCAGTGCGTGGCCTGTGCCCAGAACGATCATTTTTACTCGATGCTGACAGATATATTTTGTATGCTTTTGCCATTTATTGCCTTGAGGCACAGCTGTCACCAGATGCTAATGCTTACTATGCAGGTCCTGCTCTAGAGTTACCAGTCAGTGCAGGACAGCAGTTCATAGCTAGCAGGGTTAATGCAGGTCTGTCCCAGCCTCTCTCAAACATGTATACTCACCCTGCTGACAAGCTTTGGGGTATTTGATATAAGACACAGATTTGGTGCACAAGGACCAGACTGTGACTCTCAGCTGTCAGGGGAAAAAAAACAAAACAAGAAACAGTCAGTTCTCTTAGCAGGTATAAAACATACACACAATGTGAAGCACATGTATCCATTCCTTACCTATCTAGTGTGAAATACTGATGACTAAATCATTTTATTCAGCATACATGGTATACTGAAGATTAACCTGTGGTCTTAGCGTTGTGACATTCTGTAATTGGTTTACCTCTGTTCTCCTGTAATATCAGTAGTCCTTCTGAAAGATACTCGGCTTTAATGAAAAAGAGGTTGGCAGTACTAATGGTGTTACAGCAAGGAAATAGGTTCACTTTACATCCATGCTGTCTTTACATGCATTATTTGACAGCAGTGTGGCTACTTTCTTTCTACATTTTTCCAAGGTTAAAAAACTTTGTTTCTGAGCATCACTCCGTGAGTTATCCATGGATCTGAAAGGATTTGCACTTGGCCAAGGTCAAACAAAAGCTGGGACTAGGTCAGTGCTGAATGCAGTTATTCCAATTCATTTTCTGAACCAACACTTTCCTGTTGAACGTGACAAGGCTCTTAAATCATGAAGGAGCTTTTGCTGTGCTCAATCTGCAAAGTGCTTTTTAATGTAAAGGAATGATCTGCTATTTACTGACCATGTACGCTTTGTAACATAAACCAACAAACTACAGATTTTTTAATACATCTTTGAAACCCTAAATGAAACCATCTGTTGCACTTTTGTATACAGAATGTGCACCTGCATTGGAGATTGTACCAAAGAGATACAAAATGCATCTGAAGACTGACAAAAAGTTGATTTTCTTAATTGAAACAGTGGAGAGAGACACAACAAAAGAAGAACTTTCATTCAGCACATCCTCCACTAAGACACCTGGTCTGTGTTCCAGACAGGTTTTTAGTAATACGGCAAGCAAAACTGTATATTGTATTCTAAATGAGGCCTAACTAGAACACGATGCCATTTTAACATGAAATCTCTTAAATTAGTGGAATGAGTATTGTGCTTTTCTTAATGTCAGACCCTGGCAGATGCTTCCAACACTTATGTTCCTCAGCTCTGGCCTCATCTGGGCACGTACTGATCTCCCTCCAGGAATGACATGCTGCACACGCGATCAGACAACTAGGAGGGATGCTTCCTTCTCGGTTTTCCCCACACGTTGCTATAGAAACCACGTCAATAGAGCTCAAACACATCTTGGGTGAGTCTGGTCTTATCGGGTGGAAGAGGGTAGGTCTCTGTCAGAATGCGTGCCTGATTAATGTAACCCAAGAGCTTAGGCAGCAGCAGCAAAAGGTATATTAAGAAAACAGGCGAGAAATGCCACTCAACAGCTCCGGCATCCCACGCAACATTTCAGTAAGTAAATCTACACCTCAAAACCCACACAGATCCAGGCCGGACAGGCATAGCTTTACCGGGAGCAGTAATAGGGAAGGGCTCTAACTGTCCCTTCAGCTGTTGTTCAGTGATGTGAGAAAAAAGAAGGCTCAGTAACTACAATCTTTAGCTAACCATTACAGGCCTTACTGCAGTTTAATGAGCAGCACCCAGCACAGGATTAGCTGGTACATCTAATTAATGTGAGCTTTATCTGAGAAGTGCCCACAAGGTACCTTGGATTGAGAAGGCTGACACTCTTCATATAACCACTGAAGCATCACAGCTGAGCAACACTGCTGTATTCTGAAAGTAACCTGATAAAACAGCACCCCCTGCCAGACAACCAAAAAAAAAACCAAATGATGCTTTTAAACAGCTGATAGAGGGAGGTAGATCTCAGCAGACAACAGTTATAAAAAATGTGTGAGAGACTGACTTTGTGGGGAATCTTTACATAGATGGGTCTGTCAGCAAAGGATTAGGTTGTATGCATTCCACATCACAAAACATTTTCAAACTAATATAGCACAATTCTCCTGTTACACGGTTATAATTTTCAGCAGTCTCTAGTACTGTGGGTCAGACATTAGACTGTGATGATGGATGTGGGTCATCACGATAAAGTTAAAAAGAAGCACTATATTTGCAGTTTTGTATGTGCAATTAAAGGCCAGGTAACACCACTACTCTTTTTGAGAGACGACAGGAGATTTTTTGTGATCTTGGTTTTACGTCTCAAAGAATAGTGCCTTTTTACAGTATAGTATCCCCGTCACTGTGCTGGGGCATTAGGACCCACACAGACTGCAGGGTGAGCACCCCCTACTAGACCCACTACCCCACCAACACCTCTTCCAGCAGCAACCTGGATTTTCCCAGGACGTCTCCCATCCTGGTACTGGCCTGGCTCACACCTGCTCAGCCTCAGTGGGTTGCCAGTTCTGGGTTGCTGGGTGATATAGCTGCTGACAAAGCACCCCAGGTCAAGAATTGAACCAAGGGCCCCAGCAATCTAAGGTAGTAATGCTAACTGGTATGCCACCGTGCTGCACGTGATCACTTATCCTCCTGATTATTTTTCATTACCATTCAATCAGCAAGTGGATTAACCGTGTCCATCTGCACAGGCCACATATTACAATTACAACCATCTGACACCAGGCGATGGTTCAGATGAAATAGAACATTAGGAGGCCAAATAATCCTAAAAAAATACAGTCCATTTCATGTCTAAATATGAAAAGCAAAATATCCTGTCCTTCCATGATGAGCCACTTATCGGGACAACCAACCATATCTGAGTCACTACAAGTCTTCAAATGTTCTTCATTTTATAGGCCAAAATGGCTTTATTATTTAGCTTGATTAGGCAAACAACAGTCATGACTTTTTATTGCCCTGTAAAAAATAACTGACCAATAGTAAACAAACGTTTGCTAGCGTGTCATTACGTGGAATTATCACCCTCAAAAGGCCGAGACGTTCTTACAACCATGAACAGAGTGAGGTGCTTCAGCCTCGACTCAACTGGGCTAAATACACCGGCTCAGCCTTTTTTCAGTCACTGCCGTGTTGAGACAGCTGTTAGGTTAGTGAGAAGTGACTGCCCGCACCATTTACTTGGGTATTTTTAAATTACATGTTACTCTCCTGAGCAGGATTATAGTGTGATGTAGTGAACTGAGTGTGAGGGCAGTTCGATAAAATGTGTACATTCCTTAATAAACACCATAATGGATACACCTGAATGGGCCGATAACACGGCTGTCCAATTGAACCTGATGCCTTAACTTTCAATTACAGTGTTACTTTTACAGTGTCACTTGGAAGTCCTGCTTTGGCACTCTCTTCTGTCGGGTACTCTGAGCCCTCCTTGACAGCACAGCGCGAGCACACGGAGACGCCCAACCTGTGAACAACAGTAAAGTATTTCCGCCTCCCAACCCAAGAGCCAGGCCCGTTCCCATAGGGCCATTCAGGCTCAGGTCTGCTCTTCCCTCTTGGGTTATCATTTCTGCAGTCCTGTCTCTTTCGGCGGACCGTGCCAGCTGTGAGGGGATAAATTGTGCTGGAGTGTCCCAGCGGTCAAAGGATATACTGTACTGTACTTGGGTGAGTGGAGGTGGAGGGGGCAGGCAAAGAAAACAGACGCTGTAATAACCCCCAGCAGCTGTCTTAAACAAGTTAATTTAGCATCCTGTTTACAGCCAGTGTGAAACTGAATCTTGATACATACACCAGCCCAGCCTGGCAAACCCTTAATGAGTCGGAGGGGGTGAAGGTGAGGTCAGACTGTGACACGGCTCCCCCGCAACTCCTGGTCAGATTTTTCCCCATTAAAAAAATCTTTTTTTGAAGAGTTCCAGAGTCAAGCCAGCTTTCCAGTCATTTTCCAATTTACAGCCTCCTGTGCCATTGATGTAGCTCCCTGCACACTGATAACCAAACTTGTTTGAGTACGTGTTTGTTGTCTGTTTCAAGAAACATTCCTCTGGACAGCTTGTCCTTCCTATATTCAGGCCTGGTACACATTACACCCTTGGCAGCCCAGACAGTGACCCTCACCAGATCTTTTTTAGCCACACAAACAGTGAAACATCAGCTTGGTTCAACTTTGTGAGAAGGACAGACACAAAGAAACATACCAGCCTCCCCCCCTACACACACTTTCCTCCCTCGGACACAGTTGCACTTGGACTCAACACCTGTCAGTAATTTTTGGAGTCAAGTTTAGGCGACAGTCTAGCCCTCCTGAGGCACAGTGCCCAAGCATAATCCAAACAGGCTGACGGAACAGACTGCATGCCACATTACTACTTTATTATAAATACATACAGGACGACTACCATTTTCCAAGAGAAATGCAGATGTGCAAGGTAAATGCAAAGCACTGCTTTTAATGTACTTGAACATACTCCTTCTGCATGCAAAGTAATGTTATTACCTATTTATTAAAGTTTTGCTTGCTGCACCTAAAAAGAAAAAAGCAAGATAATGCTATATATCCGGTAAAGTGTTTTTTTTTCTTGTAAATAAATAAAAATCTTAGGAAAGCCTAACTTTATGGATTGGATTCAAGTTTCCTGAAGGGGGCAGTGTTATAATAAAAAACAGGTAAAAACCGGTCTTCTTGTGAGCAGATTTACAATTCATATGACAAAAGCACAACGCAACTCTTTAAAATAGGCAAAATATTAAGAAGCTCCTTCATATAATAATATTTTGTCTCGGGTTTACTTCTGTCAATCTTTGTGGGTCTAAATGTTTCTAGTACAATCGCAAGGAAAGACTAAATAATAATGCAATTATGTACCAAGTCAAAAAAAAAACTGAATAAGCAAGATCTGCTTAAACCCATGTTTCCATCTGGATTAGCGTGGACTGGAATGAGAGTTTGCCACAGCAGGCAATGAGAGGGTTAAGGGAAGCTTTAAAATTGGAACTGTCTGGCTGCTATTTTCAGGTCCTTCCTTACAGGCAGCAACAGATGACCTCAAGTAAAGTAAAGCTCCTCATGACTTCACGCTTACATGAAACTCCGTGGTGTTGAGAATATGACGTCCGTCCGGACTCCAGCGCGACGAGACAAGTCCCGCTGATCCCTCGTCTATCTTACAGTGCCAGTCTGGCTGTTCCAGTGACCACACCTGTGGACACACCACGGGAAAGCGTTAACTGACCCCAGCCCTGATAACACTCTGACCCACGGGAAAGTTTCCCTTGCCGCACGCCCACTGACTGCCCACTGAAAGGGTTACAGCATGAAGGACCGGCGCTGGATACCTTTGCAAAGGTAAAGATTTCACGTTTCTATGTTGCATTTTAAAGAAAACGAAGCTGATTAACTTCCCAGCAGAAAAAAACAACAACTACTGTATCGCTGTCTAGGGACTCTGGCTTTTTAAAGTTTTGTACACCAGCTGGTTGTTGACACAAGCACAGGAGATGAAGTGTTTCATATTCCATATACAGTATGTATTTCACTCCTGAAGGCTTGATTCATTAACCCCCTACCATGGAAAATCGATAAACTTTAAAATCCATGTAAGGAAATGTAAATGAGGTCAGAAAAGCTGACTAATGCTTTGTGAAGACTGGCTAGTTACATAATCCAAAAACATTTTTTTAAAACTATTGCTGCAGCAGTCAGTTTGCCCAATAGTGTCAAAAAAATGAAGGGTAAATCTAAACATTTTTAAATCATCACTTTTTTTTTTTACACCTTTTATTGCTTCCTTGCTTGTTTTAAAATTATCCGTCTAATTTAAATTGACAAAGCAAAAAGACTGGGATTATGGTTATAATAATTCCACCCACAAGCTATTTCTATTTCTTGCTTATTTTTTCAGTCATAGTAGGATGAAACAATAACATTTAGGCTTTTTAACATTTAGTCTAGTTGTACAAATTAGAGGGATATTTACAGGACTAAAACTGGTCAACTTGGATGGCTTCATAGCTTTTTATGATGGATAAATGTAGATACAGTCAAGTACACAAAGCCTTAACTTAGCTCAGTAACAGAAACCAATGTATAGACGCTACTTGCCTGCACCAGCCCTCTTTTGTACAAAGCACAGAGGATGAAGAGAGAGTCTGAGGACCACTCGACATGCTGGATCTGGTCCAGACAGGTATACAGGTGCAGAATTTGCAGGGTGTTCAGGTCTCGCACCACCAGGCGGTACTGAACACAGGTGGCCTATGACCCAACAGTAAAGACCAGTGAGGAAGTAGGTCAAAGCCATTGCATGGTTCTGCCTGAACAGGGTTATGACAACAGAAGAAGGTAAAACACAGGACTCGGTACTTTCTCTTAAGCTAAAAATGTTGGTTTAAACTGCAAAAATAATAATGCAGAAATAATGCTCTTGGATTAGGAAGGACGTTACACATAAAATAAGATAAGATAAGATCACTTTATTAGCCCTATACAATTTCTTGCATTAGGAATTTGTCTTTTCGCATACCCCACCTTGCTCTCCATGAGACACACAGACACACAGATAGGGAGAGAGATCCTTAGCCACAGAGCTACCGCTCCGCCCAACACATTACAATGTTATCATTCAAGTTATTATGTGAGTAATTATTCTGTCAGAATTGTTTTAAAAAGAAAACAAATGAGCCACAACTTAGCACAGTGATACCTACTAGATATTTGCCATCTGGGGAGATCTTGCAGAGCTGATTAGAATGTTTAAAAACTTCAGAGAAATTCATCTTCTAAAGGAGAAAAAGATCAGAGTGGAGTTGTGCAATTTAGCCGTACTAAACAAAAGAAATGTCAGCGTGGCCCAATCATGGAGACTCGTGGGTCTGCGGGTTTTCTGACTCTGACTTTAAAGTAGCAGCATGTGAAGAGGCAGAAGGAGCTGCTCAATTGGTCCAATTAAGCAAGTATCGAGCTCGTTCCACTTGCTAAGAGCTGAGCGAAAAAATGAAAACCTGCAGACTCACTGGCCCAACCTGAAAGAGTTCAGCACATTTCAGACAGACGAGCAGGAGAGGCCAAACTTGGTCCTGGAGAGCCACAATACAGCAGGTCTAAATTGTTCATTTATAGAGCCTTGGCAGATGTGTGTTTTTTCCAGTTTAGAAAATCAATTGGTTCGATCAGGAAAGCCACCCTGTGGTCTTTGACAGCTACAGGGTATGGAGCTGTTCAATGCAGATTCTCTCTCTAAACTACTCAGCTGAACAAATCCGAAATTATTCAAAATATTAAAATTCTAAGTGCACATCAGGTGAAAATAAAATCATTAATTAAACAATCCTGTTGAATTCTGGATCTCCAGGACCACAGCTAACAACCTTGAGATAGACCCTGTGTAGCAAAATTGAATGATTGATATGAAGAACTGGATTACAATATGAACACCTTTGTAATTTTGAACTTCTGTTTCATCATAAAGTAACCACGTCTGCACATCATTCTGGTCGGACTTTTCATTTCGAAGAATACTACAGATACTGTGCATCTCAGCCGTCAGCAAAACCGATGCCGTTATGTTTTTCTTATTGTTGTGCTTGAATCTACGTGAAGTTTTTTTAAAACTTTTTTGTTTTCAATCACATATCGTATTGTACTAGTACCATTAAAATGTAAACAAAACAATGTTTAGTTTAATGCAATATAGCGGACAGCACATTATCAATCTATGAATGTCGATTACTCTCTTAAAAACAGGTGGCAACATGAGACCCAACATGTTGTAAACGCTTTTTCAAGACAACCGAAGCAAATGTCATAATCGAAGTAATATTAATATATAAATCTAGTTAAAAGGACTAGAAGCTATGAAAACCCAAGGTTTGTAAAAAACGTTTCGATATTCATGACAGCTACTCTGGTAAACAAGTTGATTCAACATGCACAGACGAGCTTTATTACAGTTTGCCTGTTCATACTGTAACGCATAACCTACTGTTTTGAAATGAGAAATCACATACCACCACCAAAACCGAAATATCACACCATTACGTTTTTCAGTGGCAATGCAACATGCTCACATTTACCTGTTTCGAGTACCTTGTATTTCCAAATCAAGAGATTATTCTCCAGCCGTTGAACTGAAATCCTCTTTGAGGAAGTAACATAACGATCTCGGATGATTGGCGTGACGAACAACCTATCAAGAGCTGTATTTGTATTAGTAACGCCTCCAATAAGCGTTTGACCTCTTTCTTCGGGACTCTGGGAAATGTATTTTGTGTTTACCTGGTTTCCATCGACAGTAATATTTAATCAATTGCTGTCTGACGGTTCTTGTTCGCAGATCAGCTTTACGCTGCTCATCACCGTGATTAAGTCATTACATACACATATACCCGAGACTGACATTCATTATGCTTTAAATATATAAATTGAGTTTTTAAGTTTTTTCCCTGTTCAGTCTAAAAGACTGAGAAATGTTAAACCGTGTTATAATGTTGTTGCACATCGCTATTCCAGTAACTAATATGCGCTTCAGTCAATACCTTCGTTAAGAAGTCAAATGTGTTTTCTGCTGAATTTTACAAACAAAACCAAGTAAGGGAAAATGAGTAAATTCTGATAGAAAGGAAAAGCTATAATTGAAAGTGATTTATTCCCACTGACCTTGAAAATGGAACGGCTAAACTACAGCTGCTTATTGTTACAATTTTGTTAATTTGCTGTCTTGTCGGAATAAAAGGCAATACAGCAGTCTCTGGTGTCTGGGTACGCCATTGAGCCTTACAAGTTAACCAGACCCCCCAGTGAGTAAACGAAACCCTTCCCGCTCCTGAGCGCCCCAACGGCGGCTAACACGCCTTCAGCTTTCCCTAATTCCCACAGCCCAGCCCTCCCGCCCCACTTAACAGACTTTCCTCTCTTGGAAAAATGTAGCCGAGAACTGCCTAACCCGAGGAACGAGGCTACTATTCGGACAGGTGTCTCAAGATGATCTCCTGACATTTTTCCTCCTTTTCCCAGAGAGGAAAGAGTTAAAAGGAAACATTGTACAGTATATGATTATTACTTAATGCAACAGCTCGCTGTATTGTAAGCTGGTGAGGAAACAGTCCCAATGGCTTGACGGTTGGGGTTTTTTTCTATAGTTTTTGGTCTTCGTCGTAATTTAAGGAGAATCGTTTTTGCTTGGCGCATCTCTAATGTCATTTGTTTTCACCTTTATCATTTTAACAAGGATTGCTGCTTACAATTTCTTAGGTAAGTGCATTTCTTCCCGTTTCTATCAGCAGTATATTAGATGCAAAAGTTCACAATGATATATTAAGTTACATTTAAAGACAGGGTTACAGTAGGGCATATTTTTCCGTGAACAATACGTGTGCCTTTTGTCAGCAAAAGATGGACAGACGCTATTGTGATTTTTTTAAAAGAGACTCATCCGAGGCACGCGTTAAACCAAGAGGAAACTGACACTTATCCACGCTCAAGTTTACAAGCACTTTCTTTTTTAAGTACAATTTATTGTGCAGAACGTATAAGATTCTATTTATAAAAGGTCAGAACATTTAAAATTATTGTTGGCTAGGCTTGTGAAATGACGTTTAAGGTGGAAATGCAATTGATATATATATACAGTATATTGATATATATACAGTATATGGTATATATATATACAGTATTACTCTATTTTTTTAGGATATGAAGCTTGTGTTTCCTGTACTGTATGTCAACTTAATCGAGGCATGTATGCTTCTTTTTTGGCGTAGAAACATTCAGAAGCATTTCTTTAATCGACAGATGCTTTTCTGAATCTTGGGAATGTAGATATCAACGACATTGAAAATAAATAAGAAGTATTAAATGCATATACATGTTACACAATTTATACTGGTTGTCGATTGAAGCACAAAAATATTTTTAAATTATTAAATTAACACGAGTCTTTTAAAACGGATATATCCTGCTAAAATAGTTACGATTCTATCTTTTAAATCCTCTCGACATTTTTATTGGTATTATTTTTAACAGTGCTGTAAGATGTTACTATAAAATCCTGTCAAAATGTAGTTGTATTTTGTATTGTATATCATAGCTTTTAAAATTCTGAGCAAAACGAGCAACATAATAAATTTATCAGGCACTGGATACGACTGAACAGTACGAACCGATCAGAAATACTTAAGGACCACTATAGACTGAATGACTTAAAAATGTATGAATGCAGATGACCATATATAAAATAACATTAGTCAAGACCAAATGTACCCCCAAAACAAGAATAGCATTTTAAAACAGCAAAACTAAAAACGGAAATTTAAAGGACTGGTCTACCTAAAGAGAAATTAGCTAAAAAAGCTTTCAGGCATAAATTTAAACATAAATCGTGTAAATCTCTGTCCAGTTTTCAGAAAAAAAAATAATTTTCTCATTAATTTAAAAAATGGCGTAATTGAATAAGTAAAGATTAAGTTAAATAATTAGGATTAAGAGCACACTTTATATAATTATATTTATCCTTAAAAGAGTTACATACTATGCTTTCTCCAAATCGTTCCAAAAGCCAAAAGGTGCTGGTGTACACCAAAAAAAAAAAAAAAAACAGACTGCATATTTAACAGTTTTTAAAAACATGCTTTACAGTTTGTAAGTGTCACTTGGTCAACATTTCAAGCATGCTTTTCGAGACAATTCGTTGGGAGTAAGTTCCTCTTCTGCGTTATACTCAAACCACTCAAAGCCGTTCTAAGAAGTAATAATTAATTTAAAGGATCAGGTCTGAGTGGAATCAAACTTATCAATTGAACCGGGAATCAATTTTATGCGGCATGTGACAGTTTTTAATTTGCGCCTGTTTTGCAGAAGTTATTTTTTATTTCCAGGCTTGCTAGTAGGGTTTCTTACATTGTGCAAAGCAACTTGTATGTGATGCATTAAATATGTTGTTAAACATTAACCTTAACATTTTTCTACCTTTCAGTACCGCTAGTTTGACGATGAGGAGTGAAATTCGGGGTTTTGGGATTTATTAAATTCTCCTTCTCCCCCTGAAAAATTAATCTGTACCTAACAGTATTGCATTATCACAAATTAATGAAAACCTTTCCCAGTTGAGAATTAATAAGCACATTCATTTATTACTGCGCGGGTTAACAAGAAGTTTGCAACACTACGGAGAGTTCCAATGTATAGTCCAGGGAGGGATGGGTAATGACCCTGGAGAGGAATGACTTGTATTGTGTTACTATGGTGGTTGCCATGGGTGCCACTGTAGCTAACTTCGGGTGTAAAACAGGTGAATCGAAAGTACGTGGTAACCTATCCAGGTTGGTGAACCACACAGGGGCCGTGCATGTTAACCTGTTAAGTCTTGGATCCCTTAGGGGAAAAAAATCCCGGTATTATATTGATTTGGGAGAAGGAAATGCTATTATTACTGTGCCATACGTTAACATACAGTATGTTTCCCATGTACTGTAAAATTCTTAATCTGCTTTTTGCGAAATCTATAGTTTTTGTGTTTAATTTGCTTTATCACACCATCGGTGCGTGAACACCGCGGTACCGTTTGTAACTGAATGCTAATAGTAGTCGTGGGCATTACACTTTCAATGTAAACAGCTTTCACTCCGGAGGTAAAAGATCTGAAGTCCAGTGTATTCTCACTACAAGGGCTTATTTTATGCCTTAGATTGGAATGGAAGAGCATAAGAACTTATCTTGCATCGAGGCATTAGAAACTGTTGAACTGCCGCCTGAGAGAGCAAGGTGTTTCCCCGCCACCTCAAGATGGAAATTCAATTCTCCTCGCGAACGCCTCCAATGGCTGACTCTTAATTACTCGATGCTCGGTACCCTTCCTCGATCCGCTGAGATCTCAAGGCAGCAGCCTCTTCGGGATTTGCACGTGTCTAATTGAACAGGTGTGCCGAGGACTAAAATGTAAGGCGCGATACCGTTTGGTGAACACAAAAAGTATTTGGTTGTGCAGGAGATTAAAGATTAAAGTGGAGATTATCGAGCGAGATAGATCTCTAGGAAGAAAATTAAACTCCCCTTAAAATAACATTTTAGACCTCTCAAGAAGAAACAGACGAAGGCCACTTGTCCCACAGTTTTGAACTGAAGTTGCAGCTACCTGGAAAAGAGTTTAAGTGAATTTCTAGGACTCTTTTAAGCAACGCACATTAAACGCTGTTACATAGAAAGAAGAAGTGACAGTGTGTTAATTCATTATTATGAAACATTCATTCATTACAGGCCAAGAAAACGATATCTGAGTTTATATGATTTGAAAGAGTCGTTCTTAAGGGACCTATAGAGTTTCTCCTGCGATTACCCACAAACAGGGGAAACATTTAACCCCAAGACAGTTCTACAGTAGGTGTGTAAAACCAACACTGTCACAGAATGAGTTGGTCTGCCCTGTGGCTTCCAATATCTTCTATTTATTAGTGGCATTTTTAAAAAATTCAGATTTCAGTTTGATTTTGGTGAATAAAGGACCTTTACTGAGAATGCTTTTTGAAAGGGGGATCTTCCAAGTAGCAAAGGTTGAGAAAACCCTAAAAACACAGATTCCTAAACTCCACAATGCTTCAAGACAGAGTGGGAGGTGTGAGTGGACTAAAACCTAACATGCCAAAAATACAGTGGTAAGGATGTGGCAGTTCATACATCGCTGGCATTTATGAATTCAGATTTTTTATGTAATGATGATATGGGAGGACAGCGCTGAGCAGTTCCACTGAACGATTGAATCAGGACAGTAAAATAAGTGGGAATAAATACCACTTACCTTTCTTCATTTGCACTCCTTCTGTTCCCTGTAGAGCACTAGGGCCAGCGTTATCTTTGTAATTAGTGGGTCCTTCTCATCAATTTTTGATCAAACATGCCCAAACAGGTGTCCCTTCTTGCAGTCCTTCCCAGTGATTTCCTAATTGGTTTTAATAACAAGACAGGAAAACTGTCAAATCAGTAACACTTCCGGCAATTTATACAACCAGCTGCAAATTCAACTTTACAGGAGCAAAACAAGGGATTTAATTGGGAAAAAAAATGGGGACATTCCATGTGTGAAGATGCAGTTCCAACTTAAGAAATATTGTGAAACACTGACAGTGCATTTAGAATTTGGTATATTACTAGTGGTACTATATTAGAAGAAAGCATAATACACTTAAGAATACTATTTTAAGGTATCTTTTAATTTTAGAGGAAATTATGCTTCAGAAAAGTTGATGCTTTATTTTTAGAGGGAATGCAATTATGATGTGTTGGAAAAATCTAACGTACCTCATAATATGGCTTTATTTCTCAAAGATTTGAGAAGGTAGTTCTATAGTCTCCAGTTCTACAGATCTTACCATCATTCATAAACAATTTAAAAGAGAATCTGTGTGACAGTTCTGATACGCATGCCCATTTCATTTGCAGAAAACCCCTGGTCATTTACACTGCCAGGACTTTGCTCAAGTTTCTGTAGTGTTGTAGGAGCTGTAAATCAGCCAGATACCCTTCTTCACCTTGGTACAATTTCGGCACATACTCTATACATATAACAAGAAAAGAGAAAGAAAATGTTTATGGTAATAAAGATGTTCACAACAGTCATAGTGCATTCATTACATACCATGTTAATGCCCAGTGCTTTGAATTGTTTATTCTTTTTGTTGCCATTTCTCATTGGCTACAAAAATGAAAATGTAGAGTCTGTATAATGATGTACCGCATGTGTAGAAGTTAATATTTTAAGAAACTACAGTATTGCTTTACAAACCACTTGACTGAGTACACTCAAATAGTGGGTCAGTGTGCATTTCCAAGTTCAAATCAATAATATTGACTAAAGCTAAGCCCCACTAAACAGGATGCACATGAGCTTATTCTTGTTATAACTATGTTATACTCAGTCCTGGATAACAAGAAGCAGGGTCTTCAGATGTTCATTGAACTCCAGCTCTTTATTACTAAATGAAACCAACCATAGTCTTAATTAGTGGAGATTAACAAGATTTTTAATCACTGAATTAAGGCAGTTATAAACACAAACCACAGAGACTCTGGGTTTGAGACCCCCACTGTTAATGAAAGCAACAGTTTACATGCTTTTATATCCAGTGAGCATGTAAGGTCTGTTGACTGAAAGTCTTCTAAATAACACAAATGTTGTAACAGAGGGGTCTCAGTTTCAGACACATCTTCTGAGCTCTGGAGTTTCAGAAACTGTTAGTCTCTCCAAGGGTGCTGGTGTCTCTCAGATCCTTCCATGCACATTCAGAAAACGAAACTTTCCGCAGAATGACACCTCTCCTCACGCTAAAGAAATGTTTTTGCCATCTGCATGACATATCTCCTGCTGAGCCTGTTTGCTAGTTAATGTTAGTTAACTCCTTAATGCTCTAGTAGTTAATAATGCCTTCACCCTTCATAAATCTCTCTTCCTTTAACTCAGCCATCTTCAATATTTCACCAAACTGCGTGAAAAGTCTTCTAACTTCTTGACATGGTAACGCACTTGCAGTGCGTAAACTATTGAAAAGCTTTTAAGGGTGTATTGCTATCTACCTATGACTTGTCCATGGAATAGTCGGTCGCACCTTCACTTTACTGCGTAATCTGTCCAGTTTGAAGTAATTCAATAGTCCCGCCCCACAACACTACTATCAGTTCCGACTTAAAGTTGGGAGCCTTTGCCACACTTTTCGCATATCTTTCTCCGGCCCCAATGCCGTTGCCTGGGCGATATGGGACGCTACATGCTGAGCCGCATTAAATGTAGTAAACAGTACAATAGCAGGCCGCTCCCGTGGATTTTAAAAGCCCCAGAAGACAGCTGAGTGCTTAAGCAGAGGCGAGGGGAAGAGTAAGTTACAAATAACAGTAAGCCGTGCTTTCTCGTCTCAGTTGTAACAACTGAAGCCATAGGCGAACTCTGAAACCGCCACGGTGGTTTTCTTTGAGTAAATCTTGTTGCTTGTGTTATTCTCGGTCGTCTTGCCGTTCCCTTTAGTAGCACAATAACATTTTTACACGAGTAAAATTTTGGAGATTAAATCAATCTTAATTGAATGATACTGTTCTTATTTTGCTACTGAATGCTTGTCGCGTACTTTAATTTGAATTCTAGGACAACGCTTTAATTTGCGTCCGTAACTTTTCTGGAAATATACTGTAGGCTACTGCTTTTTTCCCCCAAAACCGACGTACACTGAAATAGACGCAGACATGTCCTTGACGCGCTCTTATACATGATAGGCTTTATACCCTCCTTTTCTACAACAATCCTGCATTGTATTTAATTTGCGTTTTAAAAAATATTTAGATATGATCAGTTCGTTGAGCAATTGCGTTGGATCAATGGTGTTGGAATGAATGGGACATAATTCTTTCGAGCAAACTAGCCGAAACGATACATTGGTACTTTAATATTGATGAATTCTCAACTTGTGTGACATCTATCCTAGGTTTTCTTCGAAACAACATATAAAATACGTCCAGGGTAAAGACTTCGACATATCACTGCAGTAATATTTCAAGATAACTAAGAGGAGCGTAATCATACGTAATTACTGTATATGTTTCATTATGAGAGGCTGTTCTCTATGACCTAATAACAAACTTTCGACTGCAGAAATACGATGTAGTATTATATATAATAATAAATAATGCGCTATGCTGACCACAAATATGATGGTGGTGTAGTTTAATTTATGGTGTGGTTTTTAATAAACTCAACGTGATTGTGCCGATCCTTCGTGTTTACAGATTACTCTCTACAGTACACCCTTAAATCACAGTTGTATTTACACTCTTAACCACTCGGTGAAAGTAGAATTGTCTGCGCACACTAGGTAAAAGTGTTTTCTTTTAAATGAAAATAAATCTCTTTTATTTTGATGCTGACCCAAAAAATCAGGGGTCTTCAGTTCTGGCCATGTAGATCTTAAATCTGTAGGTTGTATATGTCACCATTAAACCACCAGTTTCTAAAGAGGTTTGAACAATTGAAGTGTAATCAACTAAGGATATAACTTGCTAAATTAGCTAGGTAAGAAACCTTTAGCCCTCAAGGGCTAGAATTCTCTCATTTAACAAATTGTTTGTATAGTAATTTCCAGGTGTTGTCAATCTTTAGAAACTGGTGGCCTGTAAGACTAACTGGATACTGTAGGTGCTCTCTGAGATCAAGGTTGGAGACCCTTGTCTCAGAAGGCCATTGATGAGACACCTGGAAAGGATGTTAGCGTCTCCTGATTTGATTGCTACCCGATTGATCCCATGAAGCCAGTCAGAGCTCAGCTGGACTAAAACTTAAAGACCACATGGCTCTCCAGAGCCAGGGTTGAAGCTCCCTGCTCTAAAACATGGGTCCCAGATAGGCCCTTTCTCTCAGAACCACTTGTGGAGATACAGAGTAGTTTAACTACAGTGTTAGAAGTAGGTAACAGGGTAAGCTAAAGAATGTCTTTCATGAACCATGTTATTGATAAAACTAACTGGAAAAAATGTTCCTGAGATTTATAGAACTGAGTTTATACTGCAGTATAATTCTCTTTAAAACTAGAACATTTGAATTGGCATGGAATTTTGTTAGGAAAAGTCATCTCTGAACTGGAAAACACTTGGCAATTCAATAGGTATTTTTTCCATATATCCTGTATAAATGAATGCATCATACCCAATGTAAATTATACACAGTAAATCAATATACATTTTTTATTTCATTTCTTAATTGTATAAAGAAATATTGTCTTTGTACAAAGGTACAATAATACCTTAAGCTACCCATTTTGGATTTACTATGTAAACCTGATGCTATAGAGTTTTTGCTCTTCATAAATGGAATCTATGTGCAATACCTTTGACCTACTTACATTTGTAAAAAAAAAATCTAACAAATCTAAATTTTGTTCTGAAGTATTTTACAAAATATAACATATTTTAGTCGCCATTTTGGTTACAGCTTCTCATTTGTGCTTTGTGCCACGTTTTCCCAGGCTTCAATCTGCCTCATTCACTTCTGTGGCAGTTATTTCATTCAAACAAGTTTAACCACGTGATTTCAGAGTGGTTATCTTCCGTTTTCCAACGTGGGTTAAAGTCATTCTGAACTGCTTTGGCCTTGCAAATCGACAGGATCTGTAGCACCTCCAAAATTAATGCACCAGGAGTTTCACGAGAACTTGGTAAAGTACTCCATATTTCTTCCTTTCTAGTTCATTAATAAACGTAATGTTTCGGTTGTTTTAGAAGATGGGGCTTGTGGCAGGCCTTTGCAAGGGACTTTTCACATCACCAGGGGCCTAGTGTGTATTTACAAGCCTTGTAGTCGAGTCTGTTGCTGGACTGATACACCTATCCAAATCCCTGACTTCATAAACAGCTAATGTACCAATGTGAGACTACAGGACTTACATCATTCCTTTGCTGCATTTACACTTGAGCTGAAAAGAAGTGTAAATTACTTTCTAATAAAGTTACAGCGTAGTAAGATCAGTTTTTTTTTAAAAGAAACACAGGAGCTTTCCTTTTTTGTTTCGTTTTTGCACCTCCAGATGAACTGTATTTTCCTTCCTAAGGAACTCGAATGACATGTGAAAATTATTTTGCTTGTTTGCTCTATCAATTTATCGCTCTCTTTTCCTTTCTCTTTGCCATTTTGTGTGGCTGTATTGTGCATTTTCTGAGGGGCTTCGTCATGCTGTTCCACTGTGCTTTCAAGCTAGTTTACATTTGTGCCCAAAGCCCACAAAACGTAAGCATGGTTACCAAAATCCTATCCGCCCTTTTCCAGAATCTCCGCATGATGGCAAAAGTGATATTTGCTCTTGTGAACTTTTATACTTCAATCATGTATTGAAATACGTGAAATATCTGGAATGTAAAATTTTAGGACATGGTCACCTTTCACCACACGTTGTCTTCTTACAGTTTCTGTCATTGTTTATATTTTTTGAATATAGGGTTATGCATTCCGAAAGGATCTAGGATCATCAAAGAAATAAGGTCCTTCAAGTTATTTGTTCCCACTGATACCCTGAAGTGTGTAGGTAGGGGTGTGAGAGGAAGTTTTTAAATGCACATAGCTACCCATTGTAAAATACAGAAGAGTTAATGAAAATGGCCCTTTTCAGTTCGTATTAAGAGATAAAAGTGCGATATCTGTTGCATGGCTTAAAATAATTTGTTCGATTCAGTTATGTTATATAACAAAACTTTAAAATGGTCTTAAAGTGATTGCTTTGTGTTACTATGTTATGAGCACTTTCTGGGGAAGTGGGGGTTTGTACTTACATTTCTATTGCTGCTAGTTTAGGTAATGAAAAAAATTGTAGTAGGATCCAGTGAAAAGAAAATATTCTGCAGCTGAAAGTGAGAGAGTAAAAGCGATATTTGTTTCCCTTTCAGAGAACACCCTCAGGGGTATTCTGTGAGGCTGCAGAAAGTTATCATTATTAAAGCCTTGCTGAAAGTATGTGTTAATCTGGGAATTTTGAAAGAGCATAGCATTTTCCTTCAGACCAAATCTTCTGCTTTGAAACAATTTGAAGGATCACCATGACCCACTGAGCCTGTGCACAACAATGGTGCAGATTGCAAGTTACTTCGTGCAGCATGGACTAAGTCTCTTGGAGATAATGCTTCTTTCTGAAGGAGTATTCTCTGTGGCTCCCATCTTCCCTGCCATACTGTTATAATCAGTACAGCCCATAATCTAGTGTGTTCAATCCACAAAGAGATGGTGCAGTATGCCCTGTACAAAATTCTGTATTGCTGTTAATATGGGTAATGAAAGGATTACAGTAGGGTCCAGTAAAAAGAAAATATTCTGCAACTGAAAGTGTGAGAGTAATAACAGTATGACAGTCTGATCCATTTCTAAGTTTTTCTGTGAAATGTAGAAAGCATTAGAGGCCATATACAGTAGATCATATAATTGCACACTTTATTTCATCAGAACTTTGGGACAAGAATAAGATGCAACTGGCTCTCTTTTTGTGTTGAAACTAAATGTTATCTTGTATTTGTCTGGGTTCCACCTGCAGTAGAAAGGTAACAACCATTGTGTTTATTATGTGTAATCAGGATCATGCAATCCATGTATGTCAGTATAGATTTTTGTATTACTAATATTCCTGTGTATTTAGATTATATATATATAGCCAGCAGCTATATCACCCTGCAATTTAGAACTAACAACCCACTGAAGCTCACCAGATGTGAGTCTGGCCATTACCTGGATGGGAGACCTCCTGGGAAAGCTAAGGTTGCTGCTGGGAGAGGTGTTAGTGGGATCACTGGGGGGCTTAGGTTTGTGTGGGTCCTAATGCCCCAGTATAGTGATGGGTAATATGGCGCCGTCCTTCGGATGAGATGTAAAACCAAGGTCCTGACTCATTAAAAATCCCAGGACGTTTCTCCAAAAGAGTAGGGGTGTAACCCCGGCGTCCTGGCCAAATTTCCCATTGGCCCTTACCAATCATGGCCTCCTAAAAAAATCTTTAGCTTTCAAGATGGCTTCTTTATTCCATTCTCCTCCCCACTGATAGCAGATGTGTTGTGAGCGTACTGGTGCACTATGGCTGCCGTCGCATCATCCAGGTGGGGCTACACATTGGTGGTGGTGGAGGGGAGTCCCCATTATCTATCAAGAACTTTGAGTGGAGTGTTCAGAAAAACACTACGTAAGGGTAAATAATTATTATTTGTTTCAAACACAAACCCATCTTTAAAAGCATCCCAGGTGCAGTTAATTACAGGGTCCACATGAGGGAGCTCTTGTTTTTTTCAGCACTTGAGAGAATGAAATAAAGTACTTTGAGAAAACAACCTTACCATCATCTCTGCAGGGTTTACTGGATATAATGAATGAACGAAGTGAATCAAACTTGTAAACTTGTCGAGATAAGTTACATTACATAATTATTTCAATATGCTGCTTGAACACAAATCAGAATTTTAATCAGGGAAAATACAGAATGATATTTTTTTTTAGCTTCAGGGTTTCTTTTTGGCTTCACAAATGAGAAGCACAACAGATGCTTTGTTTCCATTTGTACTGTACATTCTTCATCAGTTCATTCAGATGAAATGTCTGGAGGTAGTTGATCACAATGCATTTATCTGTACCTCTCCAACCCAATCTTATGTAGGTGCAGAGCAGCCTCTATGCAGTAAGCATTGGTTGACATTGGAGTACATCGTACACATTTACTGTTGTTCTCATCAGTGCATTCATCCATCCATCCATTTTCCATCCCTGCAAGCAACAGGAACAAGGCAGGATACACCCGGGCTATGTGGATAGGACACTAGTCCATCACAGGGCAGACAGACACAAACACAGACATGTGCACACTCACAACAGTTTTTCCAGAAGCCAATTAATCTACCAGTATGTCTTTGGACTGTGGGAGGAAACTGCAGCCCCCCGAGGAAATCCACACGAATATGAGGAGAACATACTAACTCCACACAGATTGCACCCCAGGTCTGGGACTGAACCCAGGGTCCCAGCAAGACAACAAAACTGTGTCCGTGCTTGTTCTTCTAAATGTACAGTACATCTTTTGGATATCCACATTACATGTGTGTGGCTTGAATTACTATTAATATGAGAAGGAAATTGAATGACCCTGTCATCTGTTTGTCAGGTGCTGCTATTAATGAGGGAACATCAGCACAATGTAAATAACTATTTTATATTCATCTTCTAAACCGAAAAATACTAAAAAAATATTTCCTTTGGTTTTATTTTCATCTAATGTGGAATGTAATTTCAAAGGAATATAAAATGGAATGTGAGCCAACTGAAATTTCCCCAGTAATGAGGGAATGTAAACATACAGTATGTGAATTCATATCACCTGCAATCGGACACCTGCCAATATACTTCTACTGTCCAGATTCAGATTCCCAGAACTGTCCTCATTTGGGGAGGCATATTAAAACACTGGAAAACTAGAGCAAACTAATTGAGTTGTATTTTTAACTGAAACAGTTAATTGGGTTTTCAGTTGGCTGATCAGTAAAATCGAAGGAGGCACAGAGTTATTGAAACCAGTGTGCTGCTTTTCACTCTTCCTGAGCTGTGCAGCAGTGTGCCACTGTATGGTATCTGCTCCAGTATCAGGTGTGCCACTTAAAAGCCTGCTCCTGAAAATCTCCGGGGAAGGACTTTTCCTCACTCTGTGCTGAGTGGAGGAAGGAAACTGGGGAGGGAACCCCTGATGGCGGGTCTCAGTGTCCCAATGGGGGCAGGTCCAGACATGCCTGAGCTGGCAGAGATGAACCTGCCCTGGCGATTGGCTGAAAACTGGCAGGTCTGTGCTGCGTGTGGCTCCCCCTCCAGGCTGGGGAAAGCATTGCACTGAAATGGCTATGTGAGACATGATGGGGTGAAAACTTAATATTCATATAAGATGAGGGTTGCTCTTCTAAAGTAACATGCATAGGAATGTGTTTTTTTTTAATTATGATTATTGTGAAAAATTACATTTTAATTATGTATTCTGAAAGGTTGAGTTTAGATTTCTACCTGCTTTAAAATACAAAACCATTTATGTCTGTGGTAGCATTGTGGTAGAAATTAGTATTACTCATGAGCACAAGAAATCTCCTTTTTCATTTTCCTGGCATTGAGAAAACTTCGAGCAAGTATTGCTTGCCAGTTGTGAACGCCTGCAGTGAGAGCCCTGTCTGTCTGCTTCTTGCAGAGTGATCTACCCTTCGGTGGATTACGCCCTAGCCAAGATGGCTCAGTCTTCATCCACTGACGAGGGGACCACCTTCGAGCACCTCTGGAGCACCTTGTGAGTTCACACTCCCTCATTACTCTAATGCGAGTTCCAGCGGTCAGGCGTCAGAAGTGCTGGTGAAATACCTCAAGCTCAGCGTAGCATGACATATACTTCTCTCTGCTTAAAAAAGTGTTGGGGGACTCATCCCTGAAACCCAATCTGGGCGTCTCTTGAGTCCCTTTTTTTAGTTTTGGTTGCAACTGTTTTTCTCTCTTTCACATCCCAACCGTAGCAAGTAATGTCCCAGTATGACCGTGTTCTACAGGTGGGTTATGTCATTGAAGGTTTAGTAGTTTTTATTCAATCGTATGAAATTATTTTGCAATTTCACAAATATCCCAGTGCCTATGGCTTTGGAATTGTTCTGACCGATGCAAATTCCAAAACCCTTGACTCATTTAGATTACATTCCTGTACCCAAATGCGATTTTTGATCTAATTTAAAGGTGATATTTTGAATTTTTTCCACCTATGTTTTACAGCAGCATAATCCCTTTATGCATTTTAAGCAAACATTATTAATTGCCCTCTGGGTATAGGGTTTTTAATCATTATCAACCATAATTATTATTTTAAATATTATAGTTATTACACACCACACACTACTCCATTCTGTTGAAAACTATTTTGTCACAATGTCTCATTCAACAACTGGTGAAAACAAACACGAGGCTTGAGGGGTTAAAGAGACCCAACAAACACCACTCAGTGGATGTGATGATACGTGTAAAGCAGCTCGCCTTGTTTCTAAATTAGCATATTTTTTGTGTTTTTATCTGAGAATGAGAATAGACCAAAGGTAAGATGAAAAGGGATGTCACTTGCCAAAACATAAGCACAGAAAACGTGGAAGATTATGTATAGTGTTCCACCTCCACCTCCATGGAGTGTCTCTCCAGAAGGCTGTGTGGACATTGCTGGTATATTCTTTGCCATCGTTTTGTGTGATACTCATTTCATCACGGCTCCATTCTAATGCAGTAGCGCCTATTTCCAGAAGTTCATTCCTAACACCCCTGGTCTTGAGCTACAAGCACATACAGAACTTACTGAGCTCTTAGCAGTGATCTTTTTACTTTGGTGTCTCCTTTGATTGTTACTCCTTTTGGAACTCAATTTAATAAATGCTGTATTACGTTATTGTTTTTTTCTGGTTCATAAAAATTAAGGAAAAAAACATTTAATACCCTTAAGGAAAGTTGCCACCCCATGAAGTTGGAGTTGCGGCTCATTGTCAGCCCTCAGATCAAACTCAAACAAGCCCTGTCCATCTGGCGGTTTTATGTAATTTCCAACAAAGACTGCAGTGGGTCTCCTTGATCTGAACTAACTCCGTACACAATGTCTTAGTCGTCATGGCACAATGATAATCCATAATGAGTATTGCAGATATTGTAGGCAATTGAGTTGTAACTCCAGTATCTCCTTTGAAGGAAGATTGTGGGATGTATTTCTCCTCATCAATCAACTCTCTACAGCAGTTTCTTGTTTGAGTGCTCAATCATGCTGGATGTTCAGATTTCAAAATGAATTTTTGGAAATGTTTGAATTTTTTAATGTATTAAACATGAAGCAACATAACATTAGTGAAGACATCCAAAATCTCCTGTTGTTCTTCTCTCAGGGAGCCAGACAGTACTTACTTTGATCTTCCACAAAACAGCCACTCTGGCAGCAATGAAGCTTCTACCAGTTTGCCTACAGACCGAGCGGAAATCTGCATGGACGTCTTTCACATGAGGGACATGAATGAGACTGTCATGGTAAGACATAAACAGGCTGCGTGTTGAGAGACTCTCTATGTTGTTGAGATCTTTTTTTAAAAAGAAAAGGGACAGGTTTTTTAATGGACAGGCACAATTCTGTGGACCGATTTCACAGTACAAAAGTAGCATTTCAGAGAGGAAAAAATGGTTAATGATGGGTCAGAGACAACTGACAATGATTCGATTGGATTTGATTGGTATAGTATACTGTACGTGGTCTTTTGCTAAATCATAGCTATAACACTTCTTGTTGGCTGTTCCTGCTCTTGGGTTGTTGACAAGTCTCATCAAGATTGTTCATTTCTAATATTTGATTTAACCAGATCAGTGAATTGAGATTGCCAACCTTCAAAATACTCATTTCTAGTTGAAATACATAAATAATCATACAGCAGGGCAAAAATAGTGCCATTTTGAGTACGTAGTACAACAGCAGTGTGCTTTCCAGGATTTGAACATGCAACCTCTTAGTCCAAAGCCCTAATCACTACTCTACCCTGCTGTCACAAATTATACAAGCAATGCATTGGCTTGGAATTTAACCCCTGCCTCCCACATAGCTTGAGAGGATTCTACCACTGAAGAAACAATGAGAAGAAATAACTAAAGATTTCTAGATCATAACTACCAATTTACACTCGTACCCACAAGACAGTCTATTAATAACAAAGTTCTTAGAATAGTAGAAAACACTTGTGGGGGCTTTGAGTAAACTGTGGATGCTCATAATATATATAATATGTATGCTACATATCACAAATGAAACCCACATCATTCACAAATGAAAAACCTCATTCTGCTACAGTTTTTGGTCACAATCTGTTACCATTCTTAGATGTACTCAGACATAGAAAGCAATAAAAATCTTCTGATTTTAAGACATTGTTGTGTTTGTTCAAAGTGGTTCATTTACAAAAAGAATCTCGAGAAAGTGTACCGAACCTTTTTGTTTTTCTTACAAAAGTCAATGTTGACCAGTCATTGTTTTAAGAGCTCTGTTAAAAGTAACACACTTTATATATTAAATGTAAGTGATTTAAAATGTTAAAGAATTATATAAAAAAACAAAAACTTTGGAGGGCGTTTGAAGTATAATTATATCCGATTTAGAAGGATCAGTTTTATAATTCAAGCATAACTGCTCCAGGCCATCTTGAACATTTTCCCTTTTGATAAAGAGGGATTCCCACTCCTTTTCCCTCTCTTCCAAGACCTTTTCCCTCCTTGCTGTTGCAAACATGGTGTTGAATGAGTTGCTGTGGGATTTAATGGAAGGTTAACACCCTAATTAGAGCCCAAGCCAAGCCTGCAACATGAGATCATGCTGCTCTTCCATCTGTAGACCAGTAGACTCGGGTGACTTTGAAGTGTTTCTGTATGACACAAGCCAAGGGGGTTGATTTCTGCACTCAAAACTACCAGTTTATTTAGAGAAACATAAATGACATAATACATGTTAAGAATTGCAAATGATTAGAAATTGACAGCAAAACAGTTTAGATCCACAGTGAGACTCTTGGACACAATTTCTGAATTTATGTTTTCTTCCTTTAAATAATTGTTTGTTTAATTCCAGTGGGGCAAAATTAAAGCTAATTTCCAATGACTTATCTAATGCCCTTTTTTATACTAATGCAGAATTAAAACAAAAATCATCTTAAATTATGCATCAGTAGCTCATTGGGAACATCCATGATGTTTACATTTTAATTCAAAAACACAGTTCAATATGAGATTTTTTCAAAAATCTGTGTCTTTAGTGTTTAGCATTTGAGTTGTTTAAATTGCAAAATTAGTTTATTAAGAATCTGCATAACTACTCATTTCACTTAATGAAAGAGCAGTGAAAGATACAACAAAGTCCTATCTTCATAACGAAGATCTCGTGGTTATCATCAACCTGATTTGAAGGTAGCCCATTTGTCTTCAGGAATGGTTAGCAAATTAAATGATCTGATTTAATAATTGGAAGACTAATCCCTAGAAACTAGGAACCCCACTTTGTGAGCTACTGGAAGGCACTGTGTCTCCATACTAGTCCAGAACCATCAAATCCATCAGCATATAATTGTTTTGAGACTGCAGTAGTTACTGCACAGGACATTTCTGGAAGAAACAACCTATGTACTGTATCAGCAGACAGAGTGTAACACCCTGCAGGAAAATAATTTGCATGCTCCGAGTCCTTTCAAGGTTAACATTGACAGCTGAGAGATGAAATCATCATCTTCTGCTGAGCAGAGAACAGTTGAAGTGGTATCTGAGAGAAAGGTGTAGTTTTTTATTTGCAAATGAATGCAGCTTTGCTGTAGACACACCTGGTGAAAGCCGATGTAAATGTAGACATCATGGAAAGCATTATGTTAACTGTTGTGTTCCTCAAACCAACAGGTGGAAGTGTGTTGATGTGGAGAGGAATCTCCTTTAAATTATAAACACTTTCAGTGCAAATTGCGGATAGCCTTACTGCTTATTGATACATTGATGAAGCCTTTGTGCCAATGTTGGTCTGTTCCAGCCAATCTGGAATGGCAATGCAAGATCACACAGGCCTAGGACTACAGTACATACCTTCAAGAAAAACAAATGTTGAGGTCCTGTCGTAGTTAGCTCTTTCTCGTGATCTAAAAACATAGTTGTTGTTTAAGGAGCTCTACGTGGTTGTCAAACTAAAAATGATAATGTTACAGTGTGTTGCATTTCATCCTGAAAACATTTTTGATGTGGGGTTTTGTTCACATTTTCCATCATTGGGCTTCATATCTATATTTTAAATATTTCATTAATCCATTAGACCTGATTGTTGTGTTTCTTCTGTGTCAGTATCTAATCTTTATGTTGTCAGGTATTGGTTTTAAATTTTAATACATGTTCTATCTTAGTTGTAAAAACAAAGGGTTGACTCCTTTGAATTTCAGACTCATGTTTGGTGTCTCCTATCAACACAGTAGAAGAACAGTTGTCAGAGACTAGATCTGATCTCCTCGACTGCTTAGTATGTGCTGATGCAGTTTTCATGTAGAACAAGAAGACTGCTAAAGCATATTGTGAATCCTTTCTTAATCCACTGAGAGGTGTGATTTCTTCCTTCTCCTCCATCGTTCTCTTCCATCATACAGTACCTCTAGTGGGATTATATCTTGTAGTTGGATTATAGATTATAGTAAATAGGAAGCGTATTGCTGTTTATGTGCTGATGATCTTATGTGCTTGAGGTCACTTCCAGATTAACAGAAATTAATTGACTGCAATTATTAACCTTTTATGGAAAAGAAAACCTCTCAGGGCAGTGACAAGGTGACAGCCTTCCATTAGGTGTGTTTTTCTTTTAGGATCAGGCAGTTTAAGACTAAGAGAGTAAAAAAAAAATATGTATATATCTATACAAAATTTTATATCAATTATATTGCTGATCCTATACATTAATCTCAACGTATATCTGAAGCATCCACACAGATTCCTTATTCTCCTATAAACTGCAACATTAAAATAGTTTACATAGCAAAATCTTCATGTACTTGCATAGATGCTAAATTCATCTGAAAGGTATGAAAACATCGGTCACACTAAAATGCAGATACTCAGCTGTTATGAAAGCCAAATTCTGTTAATTGCATCCAACATGCTAGATAAGACAACAAAGTAGATATTTTTTTAAATAAAAGATAAATAAGTTTTATTTCAAACATACTGTTTCCAATCAAGAGTCAGGCAGAGTAAAAACTACAGTACATTCTTGTGCGCTCAGATCTGTCTTCTCACTTTTTATTCTTAAAAAGACTAAATCACAGGCCTTTAATTAAAAAAAGGAACCCAGTCCCACCTTTTTATCTGCAAACTGGTACGGCCCAATACATCAGTGGGCAAGCCTGGGCCTGCCTTGAAGGTTAATGAATAGTCATGAGACAAAAAGGGGGAGGTCCCAGATTTGTTGTTAGATGCAAGCCAGTTGAGAGGGCCAAGGGAGATGGGGAAAGTTGAAAAAGCGATCAAGCCCTTCAAATACATCCATCACATCCCAAAACAGACCTGTTGCCTTTATTGTCCCTCCAGGAATGGCTGCCCAGGGCTCAAATCAGCAGATTTAATGTGCTAGCTGTCTCTGTCTGACCGTCCAGCCACATGACAGGTGTGATGGGACAATTCCCCATCGCACCCAAATTGTGGGAAAATTAAAATGTTGTACATTAGCGATCCGGCGCAGCGCTATAGTACGGTAGGTGGCTGGGACTTTCTTTCGTGGGCTTGTGCAGGACTTTTAAGAACTTGCTTTTTCCAGTAGCTAGACTTGACATGACGTAAAACATTTATTTTCGTGAACATACAGTATCTGTTGTGTGCTGTTGAAGGCAATTCTGTTCATAGTGTTCTCAAAATGCTAAGTGAGATCATTTTTTAATAGTTTATCTGAGTCTTCTTCAAGCACAGGAACATTCAGAATCAATGATGTGATGCCACTAATGTTTAGTGGTTCTTAGGCGATTGCTGAATTCTGTACCAGTACGGGTGGTGTTTTCCAGGCTGTGCATGTCTGGTATCGCGCAGGTACCTCCAGTGAGGCAGTGAGACATTGAGCAGGATGATGATTTCAGAGGTAACTGCATGTCAGGGCTCCAATACACTAGCATTGGTCACCTGTTGTCTTGCATCACATTGCTTGTGCTGATTTGTCAAGTGCTCTGTTAGTCTTTAGCTCTTCATTTTGAAGGCATTTCATGGTGTAGTGTGCAAACTCTTTCTTTTCAACATGGTGCAGTAAAAAGTAGCGAGGCTTGTTCAAATTGGACCAGTTAAAAAGCTGATCAAATACAAGTAAATAAAAATTGTAAGCAATTACCTCGACATTGTAATGGATTTTTAAAATTAATAATTTAAGATATAATTAAAGTAAATATGCAGATATTAATCCAGCTTAGAAGGAAATGCTGCCTTTTTGGATCATTCTGACAGTTTACGATTTTAGCACTTTGTGTCCTTGGCATCAGAGCATATTTCATATTATTTTAAATTCTGAATAATTTTCTGCAGATTGTTTTTTAATTTCATGTCTTATCACCTTCCCTTTAATTCCCTTTGTCTTATTAATGACACACAGACTTTCTACAGTTGATGTTTGATTTTTGTAATGTTGTTTTGCACATCTACTTCTGTGTTATGCTTCACTTGACTTTTTCCGGGTCTTCTGTTTACTTAATTGTAAAACAATTGTAATGAACTACCAAAATGACAGTCCAGTGTTTTTGTTTCTATTATGTCTTTTTAGTTTAAAAAACATTTACTCTAAAACTAATAAATGGGATTGTTCATGATATTTATTGCCTTGGAATGGACTGGCATGCTGTCCAGGATATATCTTTCTTTGCACCCATTGCTTGCCAAGATAGGCTTCGCCTCTCCTGCGATCCTCTATTCAATAAAGTG
Organism: Lepisosteus platostomus; assembly: GCF_059453375.1. NCBI lineage: Eukaryota > Metazoa > Chordata > Actinopteri > Semionotiformes > Lepisosteidae > Lepisosteus > Lepisosteus platostomus. Next base: position 13,102,264 of record NC_142633.1, on the reverse strand, counting down.
GTTAGAAGACGGATGGATTAGAAATAAATATTGCAGTTGTGTATTCCAAAAGGATTTCAGTAATACAGTGCACAATTCCCCATGCGTCATTGAAAATATCCGACAGTTTATACTGCCCTCATACCTTACCATAATATTATGAAATGTCAGTAATTCCTTCCTTAAAAAAATTGTAGATAACGCATATAGCATCTGAAAACGTCAGTAAACATAATCACAGAAAGTGCTGCTGTGCTTGATTGACCTACAGTAGCCCTATTACACAATGCATCAAGAGTTTCCTGACACTCTGAATTTACACTGCTTTGTCCTACCAGTTCCTAACACTTATTCATGTAAGAGAACATAATTTTAATTGGTTTCTGCTTCAGTGCAAAGGTGCATGCAATTAGAAAAGCACAAATATTTCCATTCAGGAACTTCATTCATATCTAAAACCAAAAAATCTCCTTGTGTAATGTGAAGTGTACTCCCAACAGGCATCCAGTACTGAAAGAAATGGTGTAACAATTAGGCTTTTTCTTTCAAAACATTTTTCATTTTATTATCTACCCTAAGGGTGCTGATGCAGCTCTACCATATTATGCAGAACTGCCCCGGCCCTTCAAGTCAGAATAAGCATTTTCAGTACTGCTGTGTCATACAGTGCAATCTGTTGTAATCGTGCAATACATTGTAGAGCTAAGGCTGTGCACATAAAATGTATTTTAAGCCTTATACCATATTTCCATTATGTTAATTTTTCATGCCACTCTATTCTGTCCTGGTGGCTATTGGATTGCAAGCTGTTAATAAACAGAATAAATATTAAAGCAGATTTATCATCTTTGTATGAATTTTCAGTCATGCATTTATACCATTTCTAAATATTCCATCAGTTTTGCAGTACCTAATTTGGTACGTTATATGTCTTCTTTATAATTTTGGTAACTGTTACACAAGCTACCACAAGTCTATAATGTCAGAGAGCAGCACATCAGACACTGATTCAAAGATCTCATTTAAATCTTAGTCAGATCATATCTGAGAGCCAACTTATTTCTACCCTCTCCTTTTGAAAGCTGCCCATTGTGTATTCTTATATGTCATCTCTCCTATTTTTTTGTAACAAAGGACACTTGAACCAATTTTACGTGAAGCTATAGATTCTGAGAGACATTAAAAATCCAACAAATGCTATCGGTTCCAGTACTCGTTTGGTCAATTTTGATCCCTGTCAGTATATTCACAAAACTCCACAACTGATTAGGATTTTTCCATGTTAAATGACTTCTGCCAGGTTATGTCCCTTTAAAGATCCATGTGGAAAAGTGCATAGGCTTGGCATTTTTTGTGATAAGTACCTGGATAAAGACTAACATATAATAATACACACCTTTCATGAAAATGTTAGGTATTTTTTAATATTTATTTCTGTACATTATTTGTAGCCTTGCTTAGCAAGTTGGTACAATATAGAAAATCTATGGTTTTTGGGACAATTGAAGAGAACTTCAAATCTCTCCCAGTGTAATTCTCCTATTTACACACCAGAGGGAGCACTTTTGACATTTTACAGTGACAATCTGATATACTGAGAAGCAATAAAAAAGCAACAAATGTAATAGTTTTCAATAATCTGTATATTATAATTGTAAGGAAGCATACGTCTTTTGCATTTTATTAATATGTTAGTAGATACTAAGCTCAGCTTACACTTTATAATGTTGTATACAACTGTACTGAATGAAATAAAATTACATTACACACCTGCAAAACTAAGAGAATTGAAAACGAGTGCTCTTTCATATGTTAAAGAAAGAGTGCTTCCTTACCTAGATTGCAGGCACTGGATTCATACGCACATGTTGAACAGTTCATGTTGAACAAGAGGAATTTAGTTTCTCTGTGGATAATGTCTGGTTGGCGGCATTCAGTCAGGTGTGTGTGGAGAGGCACTGATGAAGCAAGGGTAAGGTTCAGCTGGGAACCTTCGGATGCACAGACACAGACACACATCCCAGGGTCAATTTTCTCAGAAAATTAACCTACCAAAATGTCTTTGGACTGTGGAAGCAAACTGGAGCACCTGGAGAAAACCCACGCTAACGCAGGAAGAACATATAATAATAATAATAATAATAATAATTGCTTACACTTATATAGCGCTTTTCTGGACACTCCACTCAAAGCTTTACAGGTAATGGGGACTCCCCTCCACCACCACCAATGTGCAGCATCCACCTGGATGATGCGACGGCAGCCATAGTGCACCAGAACGCTCACCACACATCAGCTATTAGTAGGGAGGAGAGCAGAGTAATGAAGCCAATTCATAGATGGGGATTATTAGGATGATTGGTAAGGGCCAATGGGAAATTAGGGGTTACACTAACTGGCATTCAGGTGAGTAATTTTTGGAGGAAGGCAGGAGCATTTTGGCAAGAACAGTTGTAAAATAATCATGCAGGCAAAACCTTGGATGCCAAGAATTATAGGGGCTTAGCCATATACTGGCATTGTGTCTGTGGGGGGTAACTTTTTTTAATCCATAGGAGATGATAAATAAAGGCTTATCTGAAAATTTATGGTACCGATACACACTGTGTTAGCAATTCTGTTCAAACTTGTCTGGGAACATGTCAGGGCCCAGAAGTGTTTCCATGCGTCTATCTAAATGTGTGTGGTTAGCTTTGTAAGTGCGTTCCTGGGATTAACTGGTCCAAATTATCCAGGAATGATGGTGTCAACACCTCCCCCACCTTTCATGGAAACTCCCTAAAATTATAAAACTGGGATCACAATACTCTTTTGAGGTGCTTTTGTTTCAGGATTCAGCTCAGTGAGTGGTCATGTGTCCTGACCTTTGAAAATTCTCAATATCCACCTTTCATGCACCTCTGCAACATTGAACCAAATCAAGTCTGGTGTTTCCTAGAAGATGTGTGCAGCCCTCATATGTTTCTTCACTTAAACTTTGCTTCCTTGTCAAAGTCAGGTTGCTGACCAGGATTATTTTAAAATTAAACCTTTATTCAACCAGAGAAGTAAATTGAGAAATGATGAGACATAGAACAACCACCTGAAGAGCTCCCATTTATACAGCAGGTATCTTAGTCACTTATTGGGGTGATTTCTGAGTATATAAGGGTTTTGCAGCAGCTATATCATCCTGCAACTCACAACTGGCAACGCACTGAAGCTGAGCAGTTGTGAGCCTGGCCAGTACCTGGATGGGAGACTCCTGAGAAAGCTTGTGTTGCTGCTGGAAGAGGTGTTAGTGGGATCAGTAAGGGGTGCTCACCCTGCAGTCTGTATGGGTCATAATGCCCCAGATGATAAAACCGAGGTCCTGACTCTTTGTGTTCATTAAAAATCCCAGGGTATCCTGGCCAAATTCCCCCCTGCATTGATACCAATCAGTAGGGTCTCCTGCTAATCCCCATTTATGCATTGGCTTCATCACTCTATTCTCCTCCGCACTGATAGCTGATGTGTTGTGAGCTTACTACACATTGGTGGTGGTGGAGGGCAGTCCCCATTATATATAAGCACTCTGGGTGGAGTGTCTAGAAAAGCGCTATAGAACTGTAAGGAATTATTATAATACCAGCAACAGCTGGGATTTGAACCCGCAGAACTCGGAGCCCTAGACACTGCTCCACAATGCTGCCACGAGGAATCAACATTTTGGTGACCCTAATCAAAGGAAAAAAAAGATTTTGAATCATTTAGAAAAGAATGAGCAACTCAGTGAACAAGTTCCAAACTGAATGACGTGTTTTATCAGTAATTCTGTCACACAATGTCAGATTTGCCTGGTGCCTCTCTGCCACTGTTTGAGGGATTCCACAGATCTGTCGGAATTGGATTTGCTCCATAGCAAAAGCCCCGGTCCCCCTTCCAAAGTATTTTAGAGACGTGTATCAGGCTTGGAATGTTAGGACTGACACATAGGATTGGTGGTGATGCCATTGATAACCGTGTATGTAAAATTGAAAATATAACAAGAAAAAATGGCATCGTCATTATTTGTAAGCATTTTTTCATTTACAGAGAATTGATTTTGAAAAGTGTGTATTTATTTCATACACTTCTAACTTGTATACCATTACTGCAACACGTTAGTTTATTCGATTAATCTTCGCACCAGTAAACGTCAGTTTTGCTTTTTGCTTTCTAGCACTGTCTGTTATGGCAGATAAGGGCAGACCTGCTCTCACAAGCTCAAAGGACCAAACAGCAGGTTCAAGGTTATAAACAAGTGTGTGTGTGGGCTGTGTTTGCTTTCATTGACTACAGTTGACTACATTGACTCCATTCACTGAGATGAGGTTGTTGAAATGCTGAGTGCAGCTGAGATTTATTGGCATGTGCAACAGTCACAGCCAATATCGCTCAGCCACCCTAAGAATATAAATGAGAAAATCGGATTCAATAACAAAGCACTCTCATTTTCAGATATTAGTCAGTGTGCATTGTCTGATTCCTCTAGTCTAATTAAATAGGCTGGTGTTCTTATGTATAACCACACCACTTAACGGAACAATCACAGGCCTCAGTTTCCTTAATTATCCTACTTCTGAAGTAAACCACACCCTCCCAGTTTACTGTACTACTGGTACAATGGAGTCATTAAGTAATTATAGCTCTTAACTCAAGCAATTGAACAGCCACGAGACAGCTATTAAATTCTAACATACCGTAATTCTACTTGTGTATGTTTCACATGCAAAAATGTCTTTTAAATGATAATAATGTCCCTGGAATAGTGTAAAGGATGCAAGCAGAGGTAAAAAAATATAAAAGTAATATTTTATATTTTAAAGATTGTTCAGCATCTGAACAAAAGAAATGTGTATTCTTGTTTTACACTTGAAATATCAACAGTATCAATTTTGCAGTTATTTACAGTCCCTAGAGCAGCATATTAAGTAATTGCACTAAAAACATTTTGGGTTGAGTTGCTATACCCCTCTAAATTCATTATAGTTCCTTGCATTTGTATAGCAGATACAGTGTCATCTCAAAGGATCCCCAAGCACTTCACATCTAGGAGAGGACGTGCTTTATCCACCACTGAAGGTCGGCACACATGTACAGTAGGCAACACACAGTCAGTAGGCACCTGTAGCCCCTCTACACTTCTCCTGGTTGCTGTGAAGACGTTCACTAATTCAATTAAGAGGGAAATGTAGGTAGGTCAAATTGTGCAAGCCTAAGGTGAAATAGATTCTGGACACTGGTGTTAATAATTTTATTTTTATGAGCTCTTAAATAGCCAGGTGCTCAGGCCTTTTCTTTAATATTTCAAAGGAGGGCCAGTAGCTCATATAGTCCTATGTGGCCTGTTCGTCCCTGGGTATTCTGCCCCTGGGAGAAGAATGTCGCCTAGTGGCCAACACCATTGACAGCAGCAATATTAGTGACCAGGCTTAGCCTTGCTAAGTTTCTAAGATCTGGTGAAATCAGGCTTGAAGGTGGTAGTGCTGCTGTTCTAGAGTGCTAGCTTTGCGTTTGGCTACTTTTCTGATGGGTAGCTTAGACTGTTCAGGTACTAAGGTAATGGTATGGAGCTGTGGTTAAGGGTCTGGACTTATGACTTGAAAGCTGTGGGTCAGATCACCCATGGGGCACTGCTGTTGTAACCTTGAGCAATGCAGTTTCAATAAACCACCCAGTTGTATAAATCAGTACAAATGTCAGTTGCATAATATAGTCGAACAATTTAATAACACATTTAATCATTTTTGGAACCATTATATTTCTGCCTACAAAATTGCTGCAGTTATGTCTGCCTGAATGATTTTCTAACCAAATGTGTCAAACCCATGCTTTTCTTGTCAAAACAGTTACAGGTTCTGTAAAAAAGATGCTTGGAACCTCTGTCAATCACCTATCACCAGAGCTAATTAGGATACCTTTTTTGGCATTGTGGGCTGTCCAACAATCTATAAATATAGCTTGCCTGGACATGTCATGAGATATTTTGAAAAGCAGACTGTAGCATTAGCTAGTTGAGCCTATTTAATCAGCTAGTTTGATTTGATGACTTCCTGGATATGTACAGTTGAGATATAAGTGCACCCACCATTTCAATTCATCACACTCATTTTTTGGGGGAAATAAACATTGGCATATAGAAGCAAGGTTGGTCCAGTTAAGTTCTGGCATGGAATAAGGAAAACCAAGGTCATGCTGTGAGGGGTGTTGGTGGAACAGAAGGTGGCAGTCCTTCCTCTGGTCTAGAATTTCCAGACCAGTGTCACAACATGAGGCACCATCTAAAAGAAGTGCCATGCTGGAGATCAGATGGTAAATTCAGGTTCTGAGTACTTGGTCATTAAAGATGCAATGAGACTGTTTGTAAGAGTGGGGGTGTTAACCTTGTTGTGCTGCTTAAATTCCACTCTGGGTTTGTATATTCTGACCTACTTTAAATTGCTTCAACGTAAGGTAGTGAAGCGCTGAATAAGTTGCGAAGCAGTTTCTCTTTTCTCCACACTTGTGTTGTGTTGTGGGCTGCTGGTGCAGAATGGCTACTGTACACCGTCCAGGTGGAAGCAGCACATCAGTGGAGGATTAAGTCAGTTTGCTCACATGTAAAGAGTTTTGGGATCCCTCAGGATGAATCAGATAATTATAAGTAAATTTAATTATTATTGATATCTTTTCTTAGCTGTTAAAACACTAATCCACTTAAACTTCTGTAGAGCTACAGAAAAGAAAGTATCTTCTCTATAGCCAGTGTTTGAAAGTACAATTCACCAGGAATCATAACTACCGCTTGCTACTGTAGTATGAATGCATAACCAGCTGCTTCACAAGAGGAAACATTGTGAATAAAATTTAAAAAATACTGCTTAAATCATGAAAGGACTGGAGTGGGTTCACCACAAGTCACGATTTCTAAATATCTGCCTGTTAGAAGGCTTTCTGTTTACTATAGTAAGAGTGCAAGCCATTTAAAGATCATCAGCCTGCCCATATATGGAAACCCTCTATTGTTTTTTTCTGACCTCTGATCCATGCTCTTGATTCTTTTCTCTCCTGAGTCTACCAGCCAGTGTTTGTTCAGCATGGGCCTTCAGAAGGTGTTTTTCTACATGTACCTACCTGTGCTGGTGTTGTTGTCTGGGTTAGGGCATGCCATAATTAGGACAACATGAGCTTTTTTGTTTTTCTCTTTTTTTCACTCCCTCACTTCCTCACTCACTCTCTCCCTCTGTCTCTCTGGTTGCCCAATCTCAGCTAGCAAAGGTTTTCGGTCATACAAGTTTGTTTAGTGCTGTTTGAAGAAGGTGAAGAACATACTTTTTAAACTGCATAAAATACACGTTCCTGACAGTCCTAAGGGATATGCTACCTGCTTCCTAATTTTGCCTTTGCATTTTTGCAGTTTGCCTGGACTTTTTTTCTGTTTAAGATTAATCTGCTTTTGCCATTTTTACTTCAGCAAGTCTGGACAATGTATTACGTGAAGAAGAAGGTAACTGTTTGAGCATATTTTCAATGGGAGCTCAAGTCTTTGTTGCATGCTGCTGAGGGCAGTAGCTGCTGTTCCCTTCCTGCTAGCTTACACTGAGTGATCTGCATCAGAGTTGTATACATTGGTGAGAAAGCTTGGGTAGATATTCAGAGCCTTTGTTTTGCGGTACTGCAGTTTGAACTTGCTTTATTACATTTTTATTGAGTGCTTAGATATTGCAAATATCATATGATTCTTAAGCACAAGGTGAGATTATGAAATTTTACAAGATTGTGGATGTTTCTGAAACTACACTGCAATGCATATGTACTGTATAAGATCATTTTGTTGAGTATTTCATAAATGCATGTGTATTTAAAAGACAAGGCTTTTAGTTAAGGTATGAGAGTAGTTCATGTTCAGGACACTGCCAGTTTTGATTATATTTTTTGGTCTTTTTATTTCATTCATTTTTTTTTATTTCATTCATTTCATTTTAGTTCAGTGCAAGTATTTTGCAGTTATTCCATGAATAAAGTCATGGTCCTAAAAATGAAATCATACTGAGTTTAGGTTTAGTCATAATGATTCTTGACATAAGTTATATATAATGTATTATTGAATGGCATGAAAGATATAGCATTATTGATATTGCTCAGCAATCTTATTTGCTGAAAAAAATTCCATTGGTTGAAGTTCTTGTGTTTTTCCTAATGATCAGAGCTGCTGATTGTTGAGTTTGACCTTTTTGCCCCTTTTTTAGGATTTTGACATCATATTTTATTTTTTCCTCATCCAAGATCAATTTATTTTATTTTATTTATCGCTCTCACTCCAGGGTTGAGATAAAAATAGAGCAGTTCTCCCAATCTGGAATGTTTCCCCTTTGTATGCATGTCAGTCAACTGAGCACATCTGCTCTCTGCAGCTCCTCCCTCACTGCCAACATGCAATCAAAAGACAGCACAGAAATTCCACTTAGGCTGGGATATAATGATTAATGTTCATTTATGTTGAAAGATACAACGACAAACCTCTTATTTAATTGGTTTTACTCCCATTTCAAATATTTGTCAAAAAGTGCTAACCTTGAACACATGAGTCTATGACAGTACATTTAAAATGTTCCATTATGTTATATGTATTTAATGCCTTTGCTTGCTTATATATGACCTGTTAAAATTATATAAGCTGGTTTTATCTTGTGTTCGAGTCTATATGTTTTTCATAAGAGCATAAGAAAAGCCCAGCTTGTTTGGTTGCTAGTAGCCTATCAATCTCATCTGGCAATTTCCCATAGAAGACCCAGGTATGATCTTAGACAAGAAGGCTGGGTAGCTGACTGGTGACTTCCATAGCACTGTGTGTAAGAATCTACCTCCTGTTCTCAGTTTTAAATCCACTTCCTCACAGTTTTCACTTCAACAGCCGAAACACAGTACACACTGTGTGCTGTGTTAGAGGACAGAGATTCTCAGGGTGTCTTTGTCAATGTCTTTGAGTACTTACAGTAATTCGTGTGTACCTGATGATGATGATAATAATAGTAATAGTAATAATAATAATAATAATAATAATAATAATAATAATAATAATAATAATAATAATAATAATGCTGCAAACTGATATTTTCAAAGGGATATAGACCATTTCTAGTGAACTAAACTCTTTTGTTTTTCAAGCCAGAGAGCAGATTCTAAATATACCTGTACATACAGAAGATGGTTCCTGTAAAAGTGTTTGAATGAGATATATTTATTTATACTGATTTATACTGTTTGATGTGTGACAAAAACTGTGATTCTCATACTAAATCCCAATTGCGTTTGTTTTTTTTTAATAAAGTGATTTGTATTCCTTAAGGAAACTGAAGCAAATAATGCTCTGCTTTGGCAACCAAAGGAAATGTCTGTTTTTGTGAATAATAGCCCTCTCTGCTCCAGGATAGTGCCTCTATCTCTTTAAGTTAAGGTCAGTGTAACCGGAGACTTTGGGAGTTGAGTGAATGTCTTCCAATTCCTTTACCTGTGTCTTCTCTCCTCCCCCTCCTCGCCTCTCTCTCACAGTCCCAGTACAATCTCCTCAGCAGCACTATGGATCAGAATCTCGGCACCCGAGCAGCCTCCACCAGCCCCTACAGCTCAGAGCACACCTCGAATGTCCCGACGCCTTCGCCCTACTCCCAGCCCAACTCCACCTTCGACGCCATGTCTCCTGCTCCTGCCATCCCGTCCAACACCGACTACCCCGGGCCGCACAACTTCGAAGTCACCTTCCAGCAGTCCAGCACAGCCAAATCTGCCACATGGACGGTGAGTTCTCACCTGTGCTGCTTTCTCATCCACTCTGCTTCCTCTCCCTGACAGATTGCTCCAGGCCGAGGTGTAGCACTTCTTTCCCACCCAGTAGCACCAGATTCTCACAGGCATCTTCTTAACTCAATTATTTGCTTTTGCGTGAGTGCGCGTGTTTTAAATTAAAGTAAAAATGCATCGTGGAGATCCTCACAGATCTACAAAGAACACATGCTCCGAAATACATTTTCACTCGGTGTTTATTTTAGTTGTGCATTGCATTTTTTAGTTACTGTTTCAGACATGAAGAGTGTTTTCTCTAGAGCTCTAGAGTTTATTTTTCTAAACATGTATGCAGCTGTGTGGAATTTGCCTTCAGAAACTGATTTTGGCAATATAACTATTTTGGTCTATAATTTCGGTAATAGCTGATTTGGAAAAGTAATACTTATGTTGTCTGCCTCTTCTGCAGTGCCACTCGTGTTGACTGTTTTTAAGCGTATAGGGCTGCCCTGTACTGAGCAATAAACTTTGTTCTGCAAATGTTTTGAAAGATTACACATGCTTAACTGTCATTCAGTCAATACTGCCAGGGTCTCTTGCAGGAGGTCTTAGGCTTGAAATCAGCCATTTTAATTGATTTCTCTGAAAACAAGAATGCTGTGTATCTTAGTTATGCCAGAGTTTGAGAGAGTAAAAAATTATTACCTATTGAAGACATTCCTAAAGGTTGTACACAAATTCAACCACTCAGTCACCAGAAGTGGATATTGGAATAAAAATCAAGCTTAAATTGATTCAACATTCAACATTCAATGTCTCTATTTTCTAGTTGCAAATTCTCACAAAGTAGAAAAACTAAATTATGGGGTGAACATCTACATTTATGACTGCATTACTTTAAAAGTACTGTTTAAAAATCTGGGAATTACATTTGTGTAGTATATTTCATATAGATTAGATTATAATCTATATAGTTTAAAAAAGATGACAATATTACGATTTTAGTCTAAATTAAGGAGATTTTATCAAATTGGGATTTTTAAATTTGAGACTTAAACCTATGAATCTGAACCATCTTCATATTAGAATAGCTTCTAAAACACAGGTGTGATACATTTATTTCTTCATGACATTATTATTTATTCAGTGTTAAAGGAACTTTCACAATTAGCATTTGAGAAATGTTGCTTTTCCTAAATGCTTTCTGTTACTGTAAATAACAAATTAACCTAACATAAAAGAGCTCATGGAAATATAATGTGTAGAGAAATTCAGAGTAGCTGTAGGAGAAGTCTTATTTAGCTTCAGCAACTTGCACAGTAAACATTTCAGGTGAGACCCACTAAATTTGCTGCCCTAGAGGCAAGGCACCTGAACTATGGCAGAAATGCTGCAGTGGAGGGCATTTGAGGAAACAGAACAATACAATGCAGAACAGCCTCTTGATCTGTCACAGCTAGGAATCTCGCCAGTTCCTTTATGATGCTGTATAATACTAATCTCAAGTCATGGCTGCACCCTAATATAAACACTCAGGATTCCCCTGTGCCCGTGTCTTCTTTACAAGGTTAATTTTTCCATAGGGCCGATACATGACCAAATTAACAATATAGGCTTCAGTGTCAAGCTTTTGTAAAAAAGATAAAACCGGATTTAAATACCGCAGAACCTTGAGGAAAACTCAATCCAGATAATGCTACCAGTCAGTGCTTTTTTCATTTGAATAATGGTTATTTGCAAAAGGTTCATATACAGGTTATTATAGAAATACTCTGGCATTATATTAACTATGATTGAGAGGAATGTGTGCAATTCTTCATGTGTTCATAAAGATTGCAATTCATATGCTCCATATAATGCCTTTGACAGCTTCCTCTTAGAACAATGTATAACAGGATAGAGGTACTGTATCTAGCTCCAAAGTGTCTGGAGTCCTGGAAGTTTTAAAAAGTAGAAGAAATATACAAAATATACAAAAATAAGCTGAATATTAAGCAGTTGCAGACTTGTAAGTTTTGTGCTCTATCTCTAAAAATCAGATGTCATTTTTTTCTTCATTGAAACCTGCAACGTGTTCACTACAGCCAGTGGTAAGCCGCTCATCTGATTTTTCAAGTGTCTCAGAACATTCCTCTAAAGCCATATTTTTTTTAAATGTGAATGGAAAGATGGTTAAAACCCAGAATTGAAAGAATTCTAACTTGGCCTTTTGATATTAAATTAGATAATGGCCAATTAATCAGATTGTGCATCTTTTGAAGTAGATTTACCAGCAATGCAGTATTTACCTCTCATGCTACACTAAAAAGCATTTTCAATTTATTTTAAATACATTGATACAATTCTATACCGTTTCATTAAAGAAATAAATGTAGCAAGAATATACACATTTTGTGACGATTAAAAGGGAGTTTGTGAAATGGTTTCAGAAAACACAGTATGTAAAAATAATCTCTTAGCTTTGAGCTGTTTCAATATGAAGGGTAGTAGATGCTTAAACCTGTGAAACCGATGCCATTGCCTCAACATTTTCTCTGTTGTCCTCTGATGTTTGTTTAATTCGTTCATCCGTGAATTTCATTCAAGACTTCAAGGCGTTGTAAAGTGATACATCCCACTCCAGCAAAAATCCCTGACATTTTCTCTTTTTCTTTTGTCCAAGCTGTCACCTCTGGTGTCTCAAATTCTGACATAAAAATGTCACAGCGAGTAAGCATGGGCAGTGTTATTCTTTCTTTTAATGTTTTTTTATGAAGAGTTCAACAATAATAATCTGAAACAGTAAAAGCATTAGAGTTCCCAGAACTATAGTATTTTGGCCAAGTAAGCTGCAGTCAGTGAGTTTTATTTTCATTCTGTAGTGTGATGGGAACTTTTTTTTCTGTCTTCACGTACTTAAAAATTCTTGCAGCTACTTTGATACACCTATCTCTTTTTTGGTAATGACTATAATTAGAGTAAACACATTTTAAACAAGTGGAGGTTTAATTCGCAGATTTGGAAGAGCTTTTAACTGAAAGTCACATCTGAAGAGGAGTCTCTGGCTTTTAAGGAACATATATCAGTGTGTATTTGAATATAATGCAGTACAAAGAAAGCAGAGATATTTTTTTGCACTATATCCCTTCCATTGTTTGGTGTATTATCTCTACAGATTACTTCTTTAATCTTTATGGTTACTTATGGTTATTTAACATATTTGGTGAATGATGCTGTAATAGTTTTAAGAAACAAATCATTTTACTTTTTAGATGAATATAGTCAGGATAACTCCCAGGCGTCATTTCTATTCAAGACTATTAATAATATCCGTCCCGATGGTAGTGTCTCTCATCTGCCATTCATGGGATGAGCTGGAATTTTTGTCTTGATTTCAGCAGTTTGTGAAAGGCAGTTGCTGTTCTCATGAGGTTTTTTTTTTAATTTTGTTATTAGTTTATTCTAAAATTGTGTTTACTTTGTACAGAAATCTGTCATCACTCTGATATATTGCATTTCTATGCCATTAAACAGAAAGGTTCTTTAGTAATTTGGTTAAAAACATTATTAGAACACTGTACTCAGGCTGGGAAAACCACTTTGAACTGCAGAAACTAGGTGGAGCCTGTAAACGTGGTTTCTTTGCTGCGGTTAATCAAATTAATCCAAGGTTTTCAGATGATTACTTAGATAAATAACACTGACATTCAAGGGATGGAAATTCCTGAAAAGAGAATGAATTAAACTCTGTATTTTTGCTAAATGTGGCATCTCCTTTTGGAGAGGATCAAACTTGACAGAAAACAAGTGCTGTGATTTAATGTGACACGTATGTCTCTACACCAAGTGGTCGGTTTAAAAGGAAATTGTTTTATATTGTTCAGTATACTTGGAAAGGTTTTGGCCTTGGAGATGATAAACCCCTTGTGAAGTCGTCTTGCCACGTTCAAAGCAATCTGTCAGCTTTGTCTCTTAAAGCAATTAAAACCATCTTACGGCTTCATTTCATGACTGCTTAAAAGTAGTACTTAGAAAGATTGAGAACCATTTCCATCCCCTCAGTCTAACAAGAGACATTAACTGTAATTAAAAAGCTCCAGTTGTTCTCCATTGTGAGTCACTGTCATGGATAGGAGTCTGAAAAGATGATCCTGGAATGATTAAAATATCAAGCCTCAAAAGGGCTTCTGTGCATCAGCATTTTTTCTTTTACTGGAGAGGTCAGACGTTTGGAAGAAAAATGAAAATTTATGGGCACAATTAAAAGTGACGTTAGTTCTACACATTTAAACAGGTTACAATATATTTAGAAGAGAGCATTTTTTAACTTGCAAAATAGTCAGGGAGCAACTGACTATCTTAACAATGAAATAGATCAATTTGGGAAAATACATAGTAAAGGTAAAACGTTAAGGGAATAGAATCTGAAATTAAAATTTGGGCTTCTCTGACTGTAACCTAGAGTTAAGGTCAGATATACCTGAAAGAGCATTCCTCCTACTGTGCTATCAGAAGAGGAAAAGTCATGTAAAATGGAAAGACTAGAACAGTAGTGCATAGGTCAGAGAGATTATCAGGGATGATGTTGTGGAGTACTAAATAACTTTTCAGGGAAAACACCTTGAAAAGCTATTTAAAAACTGGACAAGCCAGTTTCTATTATAGTCAAGACTGTGTCTAAGAACTGAGTTTTTGCTTTTTGGCTTGTGTGGCTTTTGTGTCGCAGGGTTAGACGGGGTCATTGAGGTAGTGTTACTCCAAGGTGAGTTGATAGTGGAAGTTGTGTTCTATAAGGTATAATGTTCTGTATGTGTTGAGGGGAGTAGTAGCTTGCAGCAAAGGATTCATGCTTTGTGTCTAGACTGGGAAAGCCAGGTATGTAAAGAGGTATTAGTTCATACCCTGGTCATGTCCAGCTGAGCCTGGGCACAGGCCTGTGGAATTTCCCCAGGTCACAGTGAGATTGCCCCCGGATTAGTTGGCCTCACTCTCCCAAGACCAAGAGCACTGAGCTGCCAGGATCTTGGTAGGGTCACAGTGAAAACTGGAAATGGGGCAAAAAAACCTCAAAACTCAAAAAAATGGTCTAGCGGAAAAAATGAACCTATTCTTTCTAGCTGGCATGAATGTGATTGCAGATTCTCTCAGTAGTGATCCACTTCGAAGATGGGTAAACAGAAATGTCTTATGAGCAGTCTTGAAGTGAAAGTGTTAAAACGTCTTTGTTAAATAAATTAGGGAATTCCCAAATCCCATAAGTATATGTCTGCATCTCTATCCCTTCTTAAACAAATGTAGTTTGTGTATATTTTACCTTTAAATGGTTTGCATTTCCTTACAAAGAATGACTCACAAAAGACCTGGCTTTTGGGAAAAATTGCTGTCTGCAGATTTTTATAGCTGAAGGCTATGGATAATGGCATAGGGGTACTATGTTGCTTAATCCCAGTATTCAATGTGTTCCACTGGGGTATTTCTTCCAAAACATCTGGAAAACAATTGTGGGTGGCTTGCATCCTTTTGACACTGAAATCTAAAAAAACATTTCATTCTGCCAAGTATTTTATGCCTAATGTTTACTAAAACATTTTCGTAATCATTGAAGCAATAAGCACCCAGATTCTGGATATAACTATATGGTACTGAATTTCTGCATAGCCTGCTCAGTGCACAGAAGTCAGGCTACTTCTGTGTACAGGAAGCAGTTAGTGATTGAAAGGACGTGTTGCTTTGTATACTACCTATAGAAACAGTGTTAGGTGAGAACTGAAGTGTGGTGATGATATGAGCTCATTGTTGGAAACAAAGTATTGAAAGACCCAGTTGGTGTTTTTCTTCACTGTATGGAAAGAAAAACTACATGAGTTCAGATCTCTCTTCAGATGAACATCCTCAATCAATAAGATGTCATTAGACCTCATTAAAGAAAGCATGTGGCAGGCATGAATGTTTCTTTAGGCCTTTTGCTTTCATTTCAATCACAAAGGTATAATGTGTATATTAAAGACAACTGTCTCTTTGAGCCAATGTGTCCTTCTTTAGTTCAATTCAGATGCTTCCAGATGTAAAACATTTGTTGTCAAAAGCACTCTCTGCACAGCACGGGACCAAAAGTGTTATAAATGTTGAAAATGAGGTTTGACACCTTGGATTTTTTTTTAATGAAGACCCCTAGTGCCTTTTTTTCCTGATGGCGTCTGTCGGTTTGACGAGCTTGGGCACGCTGTAGATTCAGGCGTGTTCAGAGTTGCTAGTACCATCTATTACCATCTTCTGGCTTGGATGTGTCCTGACATGCTGTAGACAGGGGCACATCCTGTACCTAATCCAATATGCTTCTTAGCCCTGTTAGCTGTAAAATAGATGATAATAAGCATTTTTCACAAGAACAGTTTAGGATCCCTAGTGCAGTACCACTCCTTGCTTGATGATTTCCCTTTTCACATTAGCCGTGAGTGAAGTTTGTTTGCTTATATCCCGAACAATTAAGGTAATTGCAGTTCTTGATATAGAGGTATACGCCTGTTTTAGTACTTACTGCAGTTTTGCATAGTTCACAGATTACTGAGGTTTCTAAGTCGAAGCAGTAGAAATATTTCACTCTTGACTATAGCTAACAGTGTTAGAGATGCTATAATATACAAAACAGTGGAGAATAATTTGCTTAATATATATCCTGGCACTAGGTTCACTTGTGTTTTCATCAACTATTTTTGCTGGAATAGTAAGGAAGCATGGTACAACTCAGAAAGGAGAAAAATCACCTGCACACATTAAGTATAGCAAGTATATATGAACGTACAGCTGCTGGACATTCATTAAGGACATCAAAAATGAAACCTTTACTTTTCCATGAGTCTTTCTGCAAGTCTCAGTAACTATTGTTTCTTTAGGAGGTTCATGTTTTGTGATTAAGAATACAACCATGGAAAGGAAGCTAAATCTACAGGTACTTGGTTAGGCATATCGCTACTTTTTCCCAATAAAGATGAGATGTGTGCATGTCTGAACAGGTCTTACATGCAACCTCTAGCTTAGTACCTGTGTCGAGATGAGTAATGTATCAATTTAAATCAAAACACCCATCCTGGAAATCATTTTTAAAGCTGATTTAGTTCTGCCTATATATTGGAAAAAGTGGATTTCTTTGAAGCAGGGTCCATTCTGTTAAAGTTGTCTGCCCATCCAAAGCATGTGTGTATGTATAGTAGGTAGCCATTAGAAAGTCAGCCTGTAAGGATAATATATATTGCTATATAATTAAATGAAAAAAAACTGTGTGGTTTTGCTGTAGTACTCAAAGTACTGATTCTTATTAGTAGTAGTACTAGTAAGAATGAAACAAACGACCTTTGCAGCTCAGAGAGGAATATTATTTATCAGTTAATTAATGAGTTAATTTATGAGTTATGAGTTAATTATTGAACTATGATCTACAAAGATTCTGCACTATTCTGAATTATATTATATTTTGAGTTACAATCTCTTTATCCTCATGTACAATCACAGCAGTATACCGTTGTCCATCTGGAGTGGTATTATTCACTAATTTATTGAGTCAAGTATAATAAGTAGCACCCTGTGTTTTAAATTGGCACCAAAACTATCTCTTGATAGAATAAATAAGTAGTCAATAAACCTAAGAAGAGATAACATTGTTGGATATAAAGGGCTCCAATACTATATACAAATCTTCAAATTCCAATGCAAATAAATGTATGTAGGCAAATGTATGTTGAAGCTACTGCTCCTTCTTCTGGGGTATAATATCTAGAATAGACTATACACTGTACAGTACATCTGACAGGAAATGATATATGTTGTTTTAATGATGTAACTACTTTCAATGAGAGTCTTATAGTTATGGTCAGACGCTGGTAGTAGTATTTCTACCTCTTCCTACTTTGACAATCCTATTATGTCATGTGTTTTTTAGATCTTATCTCCCTTGCGATAAGGTACATTAAATTTCAGTTCGGCCACACCTTTGAACTGAAATCAGAACTGATTTTTAAGGCCACTCCTGTCATTTTTTGATTTTCCATTCTGTTCACTCCTAGAGTGAGTTCATTAAACACATTCAGTTCACGTCATTACCTTGACAAGGTTCTCACAATGAAATAGCGTGTGCACAAATTATTCAGTTATTCTCACAATCTAGATAATTCAATTTTGGATAAAAGAACTGCTTAATACTTTTGTGACTTGAAGCTTTCCACTGGCTTACTGCCTAAATCAAAAATCTTGTAATCTCCTTTAGTTTAAAGTGGGGGAATATAGCCCATTTACATTTCAGAGATCCAAAAACACATTTATAGTTTATAAAAAATGTCACCTCTTTGATATACAGTAAAAGATGAGGCAAGACACATTCAACTTTCCTTAGATAACTTATTCTTTAGAGACTGGGGTAGTACTTTGGCCATGTGAGTGTTAACTGAAATTATTTATATCAAAATAAATGTGACACACAGCTAGAAAAATGTCTGAGCAGAGTAATTTGAGGAAAGACTGAAGACATCCAGCACTATTAATACAGTATGTACAGTAGGTATATTTCCAGTACATAGACCATTCCAGTCAAGGAAAAATTACTTTTCTTACCTGCCAGTTTATTAGCAGAAACCCCCTTTTGTAAAACGGCACGCTCTTGAGATTCAAATTTTTATTGGTGGATTTCATCCTTTATTACTTAGTAGTTACAGTCCTTTGCATAAGATGACAAGAAAACAGAAATACATTTACCTGTAAATTAAAGTAAACAAATAGAAACAAAAAGGCTTTTTGCAATGCAAGAAGAAAATCATTTTATTAGGGAAAATACATTTTCAACCAGAAAAAACGCTGGTGATCTTTTCTTTAAAAATTGCAAAGCCGAAGAAAATTACAGCAAAGCAGTTGGAATGAAAAGATGTAATCATCTAGGGTATCTGGGAGCCTGTTTTAACGTATTTACGCAGGACACTTAACGGTATTTGTGGTTCACAAGCTGAAACATGTCCACCAAGATGACAGACACATTATTATCACTCAAGTTCTCCCAGCTTGCCCGAACCTGTCCTGGGACACAAGTCCACAGCTGCTAAAGAAATTGCAGGCACAGCCCACAGCTCTCTTTCCTTCAGCCAAGTCTCTGTGGTTTCGCTGGGAAAGCCTCAATGCTGTTTTAGGCAAGTCCCATGCAGGTCCTACATGGTCTCTGGTATGCAAGAGAGAGTTGGGACTAGTAATATGGCAGCAGAGAATCAACTCCAGAAAAGAAAATTAAATAAAATGTGAATGTAATCAGCACTGAACAAGTCAGAACGATCATCATAGCACAGCTGCAGCTTTTTTTTTTACTTTTCTTTATTCTTTATTAGCTATGAATCTGTTCAAACAGATTACCCTGTGTCCCACTTAAGAGTCACATGTTTTTTCTTTTTAGGTTGCATCAGTAAAACTCTCTCCTTTTGTCAGGCAAAACCTGTTTAAATGATTGACGTGTTTTACAACAAAACATAACTAAACTACATTATTTGGAAAAGAAAAAAAGAACATTATGATTTCAGTATAATACTGTGCCATTATCACTTAATCTTTATTTAAAGATTCACAGATAGAATCCCACATTTGTATTATATACATCTGAATTTATTTTCTACTTACCCAGGAACTACTACATTAATGGGGTTTGATGTATGAGGAAAGTGTCTTCTGAGCCATAAGTCCTGCTCTATAATCCTAGTGATGTCATGCAGTGCCCTTGTGTTCATGGAAGGTCCTGCTTCTTTCTGATCTAAAACTGCTTCCTTCTGGGAATTAATAAGAAAACTTCCCCAGACTGATGTAGTGATTTTCAAACCGAAGGATGCCAAAGAGCTTCACCTGACGTGGGTTCCCTCTGGTATGCAAAGGACTAGTTTATAAAGGAAAGACAGTCCATGTCCTATTCTTTACACTCCATAGATACTGAAATCCCTGCCCTAATTGTCTATTGATGAAGTTGCCCTGTTTTCTATTTTGTTTGTTCAGGAGACACTTAATAATGCGTTGTTGTCTTCCCACTGCTCAGCCTTGATTTGCATAAAAGAATTAAACAGTACTGGTTTACTTTATGTGGGATATGCAAAGCAGTGGTAGATTGTGCCTGTCCCAGCATGGATGAACAATGGAATACTTCAAAGTTGTACTCAATCTGTTTTAAGAACTTGGATACCTTTCAAAATCACGACATTGGTGATATTTTGGTAATAGTGTTTTGGTTTTTAATTGGCTTTGCGTTAATCATGGAGACAACACAGTTCTCGAGCAAAGTAAATGCTCCTGTTTTGTTCTGAATCCCATCCCAAACTCTTGTGCACTTTTTTATGATGTATTATGTCATAATTCACTGTAACAATTTCTTACCATTTCTGAATTTGGTCGTTTTTCAAATCCACATATGTACATTTTACGCATCGCATGATCCTATGCTATGCACAAATGGTCAAGGATGCACAAAAGATAGAAATGTACTTATCTGTATGTGCAGCATAATACACTGTATAATAGTTCTGTTTTCATTTTTAAAATATGTTCATAATTGCACTTCATGAAGGTGCACTTCAGAGACCTGAATGCTCGACTAAAATAAATTTTACAACTAAGAAATATTTGAAATGTACTGGCCTTAAATTTTGGTTTAGTTTTGTTATAATAAGCTCTCCATACCTACAAAAGAAGCCTTTCAATGTGTAACATCTAGACATACTGAACAGGCTATGTCATTGTTACAACCCAGACGACTCAATATATTAAAAACTTTAATCCATCAGAAAGGCTTCTGGAGACCTTGCATTATGTAGTTTATGTTTTTTGCAGGTCAGCACTGTTGGGACATGCATGCTTCGGTAATTGCTGATTTTATATTTAAATGTTTAACTGTATTTTAGCTATAGCAGTTTCTCTCCCACCCCCCACCCCCCAGCCCCGCCCCTGCCTAAAGGCAACCGTTTTGCTGTTCATCTACAGATTTATCCATGTCACAACAAGGACTATGGAGAGAGTCTGTTACCCAAGAACTGACTCGCTCCCAAGTTCATCTGCTCCTACAGAACCGTTTACTAGGCGTGTCTCAATCTGCCTGGGAATGTTGACTGTGGGGGGGCACAAAAGATTTTGACAACTAATGGAGATGCACGTGTGTGAATGTACAGTATATGTGTATATACATTATTCATACCCCAATTCTTCACAGATGTTTCAACTCAATATAAAATGCTTTTCAAATGTGAAGCGATGTAGCTTTTTTCAGGATTTTGCTCAATGAGAAGCTTACAATGTCCCCCACACTAAAAAAACTATGACGCAGATTACCCTGTATTAGTGAGTTATTGAGAGAGTAGTATTAAAAACCTGTCTGAACAGAAGGCCACTGTTTTAAAAAAATGTACTTGGAATATCAAACAGTAAGTTTATTTCTTTATTGTCTAGCATACACAGAAGACATCTCTTTTTTTATCTTTGACCTCTTATTAATATTGCATTATATTTGAGAAGAATATCAAGTGTCATGCAATGCATAATTGCTTTTTCCAATGAATACATTTTACTGAATGTGAGGCAGTACATGGATAAGTGAAGCATTTCCTTTCTTAATCACTTCCATCAAAGTGATAGAAATATCTGATTAATATTGTTTTATTATAAATTGAATAAATGTACTATTTTTTATAAAATAATAAAAGGCACACAACAGAAATATAAAGCACATGGGAAGGACAATAAGCATGCAATATTCAGATTGATTTATTGTAGTGTAATTAGATGCAGTGTCGTTATTGACTGGGTATAGCTGTTCATTTTATTTCTGAGGTTTGACCAATGTGAGTGAGCTGAAAATCTGAAATCTGAAAACAAAACCTGCTCTGCAACAAAAGACATAAAACATAAGAAAGATTAGAAGCAATTTGGCCCATCTACCTTTTAGGGTTGCTAGTCACTGACTGACCGGACGATCTCATCCTGCCATTTCTTCAAAGAAGCCAGGGTAACATGGCTGAGTGGCTTCTTCCAGGTTCCCACAGCACTTGTGTAAAGCACCTCCTGTTAATAGCTCTTAATGTACTGCCCTGCAGTCTCCACTTGTCCTCTGGCCGATGTTTCCTTTTTCGTTTTGAAGGCATTCTCCGGGTGAACTGTGTCAGTGCTTTCGGGCACTTGAGTCAGAACTACATGGTCTTCTCTCTTGAAGCCTAAAATGCTCTGGTCCTTTTAGCTTGTCAGGGAATGACATTCCTTTACCCCTGGGAATGTATCCAGTGACCACAGGACTGATTCCAGAACACAGTACTCTAATTGAGGCTTTAATAATGCATTATACTGTTTTAACGTTGAAAGTCTTGATTTCATTCCCAGACTTTTGCCTATGTATTCCAACATTCTGTTTGCCTTTTTTTATTTCTTCCTCGCATCGCCTAAAAATGAAAATGTGTCCACATAAACACCGTGGTCTTTTTTTTATAAATAATGTCTTCAAGCTCATCATAGACACTATGTACACAGTGAAGTACTCAAATTGGCTGTGTTCAGCCGCACTTAACAGTGCCAAAACCTCACCTTTGTTATCAGATAAGTATGATTGCGGAAACCCAAAACGCTTTTGTCTGTTGCAGCACCAAAAAGCAACATGCAAAAAAAACCGTCCTCCTCATTCTTCTTCACAGCTGTCAGTAAATGGAATCCTCCTCAAATTTCAAAGGGAATTGCTCACATCAGATTCGGTACCCTGTCTGGGTCTAGTCTCATGCAGGCAGACATGATGACAAATTGCTGGCTGTATTGCACTGCAAACAGCTGAATTCAGAATTCACCAGACCCTTATTATTCACGGAAATCTCATGGCCAGAGAGCTCTCTGAGGAAGGTTTTGTGTTCACATCTAAGGGTGTAAACTGTAAGGTTTTCTCTACCTTTAAAAGGCCACAAGTAAAAAAAAAATTATGTTAAAGATGTTCCCAGTTTAAGAATTTGTAATGACTGATTTAAGGACCGCATTTACAATGTCTTTATACAAAGATACATTGATTGTCTTTATCTGTGGCTATCACTCAAGATAGACAAAAAAGATAAGGCCTAACATCAAAAGTACTGTGAAGTAAAATGTAACTAGAACAGCTTAGCAAGCATCACCCTGTCAACTAACAGTCCAGAGAACTTTTAAAGCCTCTTTAGCTAAGAGATATCATCATCTCAGATAGATAGAGAAGGTGACTATTGATCTTCCATGGTTAGATCAGAATCAAACAACAGTGCTTCTGTAGATTACCACATTTATTGTTTTAGGGCTGGAAGACAAAATGGCATGAAGAAAGGGATGATGATGTCCTTCAGGACAGTTTTATCTGCCATGCTTTATTGCTTTTAGTAGATAATGATGTATGACTTTTTGCTTCTTGTATGATTTATTTAGGCATTTAACTTTTGACACTTCCTCAAATGTCCATTAATGTGTAAGGCATTATTTCAATTTGAATCTGATCCATTCCAGCATGTCTATACAATTTGTTTTTGTTCTCTGAAGTCACTTTTTAATTCCCTGGGGTGAATTTCTGGCATTTCTTTTTTTGAATGACGCTTGCCCCAGCATGTTTTGTAAAGGAATATGCCATGCCCCCCCCCCACACACACACACCTCCTTCATTTCTCATTAATTGTTCTTTTGGATCTCGTTCACTCCATACAATCACGGCACTGTTATCACCGTGTACGCGATTCTCTCCAAACAGCGAGGTTGCACAGGAATGTAAAGGCTGCTTTCCCTCGATAGTCCTTTGTGTTAAATAAGATGCCATTTTCCTCTTCATTTAAAGTCACCTGCATAGCTGCGCTAGCAATAATTTGATTATGTTGTCTTGTCTTGAATATAATTTGTGTGCTTCTAGGAAAGGGGTATCTGCAAACTTATAGGCACTGTGTAAAATGTATTCATGTATATGCCCAAGGGAGAGGAGGAGCAGTGTCACTTCAGCTGACTGACAGAGAGCCTACAGACACCATGAGAGTTTCTTAAAGATGTTGTGTAATAGAGCCCCGTCACAGTCTGACCTTTGTTTCTGATTTGCCATCAAGAGTTAACTAATTGTGTAAGTAATGTTGTGGCTTCACAAATAACCTTTTATCCCCTTAGGAACTAACCTAGCTTTAACTAATCCGTTATATTGTGGGTTTAAGTCAGAATTGAAAACTAGGACTTCTCAAATATAAGGAAATAACCAGATTTTCTAGATTTAATTAACTTTTACACTAAATCACTAGCTTTTTCTCTTGTTTCCACTTAAATTCTCCATCTCTCTGTCTGCATTCTGTTTTCTTTATATATTCAGAATGTTATAGTTTGATTTTTGTGAAGGTATGTATATATTTTTGGGATCGTCTGTGGTGGTATCACTAGACAGAAGCTTATTTGAACTTATTTGAGTGTAGCAAAAATTGTTCTCCTGGCAGAAAAGTGTGAAGTGAAAGCTTTTGTGGTCATTGGTGATTTTGTGCAAGCAAATATTGAATGACAGTTTAGTGGAATGTTTATGTTGTACTATATATATTTGCTTGAGTCTGAAAGTATGTTAATGTATCATATGTATTTAATTTATGGGTCTAGGCACACACAGACTGAGTCAGGCCAGATTTCAGCACTTCAGTTATAATTATGTTGAATAAATCCCAGTTATCATTATTGAAACTTGCACTTTAAACATATGCTCCTCGTGCGCTTTCAGGAAAAAAATTATTGACATACATGAGTTTGATGTACTTCACAAAGTTAAAGGGCAAAGAAACCCTTTAGCTGTTACTATATGTATACATCTAGGTTTCTTGCTCATCTATCCCAGTGTTCTTCAATCTCTCCTTCTTTTCAGCACCTCTTTGTCTCGTTCTTCCTAGTGGGGGTAGGGAGTCCAATATCCTATTCCACAACCAAGCTATCATTCTTCTCCTGCAAGTCGACACCAAATCATGGCTGAATTCCCTTCTCCCCCCAAATCATGTTTCTTAGGGTTTGCCTGATGCCACTGAATATAGATTTACAGTGAGACAAGGCAGGTGTTGGAATTTAATTAGGGCACTGTATGTTAAATATTAATGTTCTCTTAAGTGATGAAATGTACTGTGTAAATATTTACCTTATTGCCAGATTTTTTGAAGAGTCTCATGCAATTACAAATAATAGGGAATGTGGTAAGTATGAATAAAGTTTCACATTGTCTTTGCTACTTTATGGCACAATTAATACAATATTACCAGTAAATATAAAAAAAAATCAGGAAAGGTATGGATACAATCATTAAATTAACAATGAAACTTTCATTTAAGTGTAGCCATTAAAAGTGTGTGAGCAGAGATCCAGTGGGATCAGTCAGGCTGATACTAAATGATGACATTTCTCCACAGGGTACTAAGTAATGGTAGACAAATGAAATGACCCCCTGTCTTTTCTCCTTGTTTCTAGTACTCACCCTTGCTAAAGAAGCTGTACTGTCAGATCGCCAAGACATGCCCTATTCAAATCAAGCTCTCCTCACCCCCTCCACCCGGCAGTGTCATTCGGGCAATGCCAGTCTATAAAAAGGCTGAGCACGTCACAGAAGTGGTGAAGCGCTGTCCCAACCACGAGCTGGGAAGAGACTTCAATGATGGTAATGTTAACAACAGTGATTGGCTTGTGCCCCCAATTTACTGTCTCAGTTTGGCCTTTGAGCTTTGACTGCCTTTTCTTCCTAGCCATCATTCGTGAAATTGCAGTGTCTGAAAAAAAGAGCAGCACTTTTAGAAATTCTCTGCCTTTCTTGGCTACCGAGGAAATGCGAATCTCAGAATGGCGAGTGGCACAGCGTGCTGTAATTGCAGTGTGGATGGTGCTCTTCATTGGCCACGTAAATCTAACTGGCCTTTCCTTCTCCAGGTCAGGCTGCACCAGCAAGTCATCTCATTCGGGTAGAAGGAAACAACCTGTCCCAGTATGTCGATGACGCAGTCACAGGCAGGCAGAGTGTCATTGTGCCATATGAATCCCCACAGGTATGTAGACCTTCTGCAACGTCACCTGAGTCACTCTGTAGCCATGGGATCACCTCTGCAATAAAGGAAGGTTGCAAGGGAGTTGCAAACTACCGTCTCCCTATGTGAAACTTAGCAGTGTTTAGTGAAAACACTTATTAGGAAGTGTAACCCACTTTGAGTTCATGGGTTCTTACACCTGCTTCCTCCTGACCAAATAAGGGAGCAAACCACCAAGCTTTGAGATGTTTTTCTTACTGTTAAATAATGATATGAAAAAAAACGCATGGCAATTCTACAAAGTTAATAAAAATCATAGTTGCTAAAAAGCAAAATAAGTCTGAAAAATGTTTGTTTTGTTTTTTAAAGAACGGTGTTAACAACTTAGAAAATTCCACAATATACTCAGAAACTGGAATCTCTGGGTTTATGTGGCAATCGAGTAAGATTTTTATGTTGTTATGGGAATTTATTTTTCTTTCCTTAGGGCAGAGTTTTTGCTAGTTTTTCAGGAACTCTTGTGGGAAACGTCCTTGTTTATGTTGGTCATGTATTCTCATATTTCCCACTCAGTTCAGACCCAATGATAATTCTGAGCATGCCCGAGAACACGTCTTAGCTAGTTCATAAGGTAGAATAACAAAAGCAACTTAACTACTAGAAGCTAGACTCCTTAATCCATTAAGATAGACCTTTTTGCAGTTATATTGCAGATGTGTCATTTTTTACAATAGCCTCTTGTCTGTACGCGAGAGCTTCCTTACATTGTTATGCAGCACCATCTAGAGGCTTAGAAATACCTGCCTGCTAACCAAGACTGAGTCTGAATTTTTGCACGGTAAGCTTAACAGTTACATTGAACAACAGACTCACTTCAGGATTCAGGATTTTCTTTCACCATGTAGCTAAAGAACCATAAGCTCGGAGCTGTATTGATTAATCAGTGGAGTTGACAAGGGCTAATAAATTAAATCCACCCACTGGAACAGTGCATTTCAACTTTTGCTACAGTCTTGTCTTGCATCAGGAATTCTCAACCTCTGGCCCATAGAATCCACTCCATTACAGAATTATCCTTAATTATTAAATGGATAAATAGCATGATCAAAGCTACATTATTGGTTACATTATAGCAGTTACATTATTGGTTGTTGTATTTAAGTATTTTCATAGAGCAGTTGAGAAAGCTGCAGTAGTCCTAATTTATATCTTAAGCAAAATTTCACTTTGCCTTTCAGCTTATGTCCTTGTGATTGTTCTTATTCATTCAAAATCCATTGCATTTCAGCAAGCTATTAACGTGTTTGTTTTCCTTTTGCAGGTTGGAACTGAGTTCACAACGATTCTGTACAACTTCATGTGCAACAGCAGCTGTGTGGGAGGAATGAACAGGAGACCCATTCTGATCATCATAACTCTGGAGACACGAGAGTAAGGGGCTTTTTCTTATAGGTCCTGCAGCTTCAATGCAAGCTATGGAAATGTATGTATTTATATAAATGTATGTATAAGATTTATTCTTCAGCTTTGTGTTCAGTATACGAAAAGGTAAAGCTTCATTTAAGCTGTTAAATTGGCAGTATTTCCGCCTTGAAGCCTGGATTTCTTAGATCTGTGAAGCTAAGCAAGGCTGAACCTGCTCAGTACTGGGAAGGGAGAGACCTCTAAGGCAAGCCAGGATACTGCTGTCAATGATCTTTATCAACCACTGGATGGTGCTCTTCCCCTGGCACATGTTTTCCAAACCAGGATATAGGAAAAGAAGGAGGTCCTTCAGAGGAGATATTAAACTGAGTTTCTGACTTCTTGGTCAATAAAGGTCCCAGGATCATATTGTTAATCCCAGTTCCTGGCTAAATTCCACTATGGGCTTTCTCGGCCTGGCCTTCCTATAGTTTTCCTTAAATCAGATGGTAAAGTAATAGCTCACTTCTCTTCTTGATAATCTTTGTAGTGTGGCAGTGGGCAGTAAATGGCTGCCATGTGTGTGCTGCTCTTTAGATGTGAATGAACAGGGTCCCCTCCTATATGTAAAGCACTTGGTGATGTTTCAGAATCAAAATTCTATACAAAGGCAAGTTAGTACTGAGCGTCACATGTCAGATAATGAATACATTTAATTGAAGCAAATTCTATAATGTCTCTGACACCAGTTTCTTCCATGGTTTATACATTTTAAAGACCAACCAGTTGTCATTTAAAGACAAAATGTGTTTTGAGTAGCAAAAAATAAAATACTGTTGAAGCTATAAGGGAGGTCCCCTAATGTTGCTTATAAATAGGACTCTGTCCTTTAATACCGCTGTATATATGGTGGAGTTTTACATTTGTTTTCTAGTTTCTACCTTTGAATTCTAAGCTTGTGGCTCTTGGCAGTGGTCAGGTCCTGGGCCGACGGTCGTTCGAGGGGCGGATCTGCGCCTGCCCGGGGCGGGACAGGAAAGCAGATGAGGATCACTTCCGGGAGCAGCAAGCCATGACTGAAAATGTGGCAAAGAACGGCAACGCCAACAAGCGCAGTAAGAAACGCGCCTCTAGCTTGGTCCGCGTGCAGCGTGTGTTAGTTGGTGAGCTATGATTCCCGCTTCAAAATCCAAATTTCTCTCTATTTCAGCTTTCAAACAGACTCCTCCAAGCATTCCAGGACCAGGGATTAATACCAAAAAGCGTCGACATGGGGAAGAAGAGATTTACTATATTCCTGTAAGTCACAAACATTGTCAGATCACATAGCCAGAAGGATCACAGAGGGTCAGATACTTCACATAGTTCAGGGGTTTAGTTTTACATTTGCTTTATTAAAACAGCACATTTTAAGTCTGTAAACTTTATTTTTAGGTTATTCACCAGGTTTTCTGGTGCACATTGCTTGGCAAGGTGTCTTTTTCCTCTCTTGTATAATGTTTCATGCATCCTTCTTGTCTTGCTTGGATGGCAGTGGAGAAGTGAATGTGCTTCTGTATTTCAGAATTCAGAATAAAATAAAAAATTAGAACCCTACCATTTTAAAGCTCTGAAAAGGTCCAGATTTGTGATCTCTCCTCTCTACACACTCCTCTATGCAGTCTTAGATCTTTACAGTCTGGCCTCCCTTGTGCATCTAGAACCAAGTAGCACTCCTTCGATGAGCCAGTGTTTTCCTATGTTGCATAAAGACTCTAGGAAAATCTTCTAAAAAAATTACAGCAACACTGCTAACACTTACAAATCGGAATGTAAGTTTTGAGCTTTGACATGATTTATTGTTTGTTGTTTTTAGCCTTTTTGTTATCATTTTTATCTGTTATTTTTGTGCAGTGCTTTTGAAAGATTTGATCCTTTTAAAGGTGCCATACAAAATAAAGATGATTTTTGTTGTTGACATTGTTATGTTAGCAAGCTTTGTAGAAATTGGTTTCTGCCCGCTCTGATTTTTTGTTAGTCGAAAAATGACAGCAGGCTGGTGCCATACTGCTCCTCCCTTCACATGTTTTCCTTTAAGGTCTGCTGGCCAGCTCTGTCTTCCTAACCCTTTCTGGGTGTGTTGGGCAGGTACGCGGAAGGGAGAACTTTGAGATCCTGATGAAGATTAAAGATAGTCTGGAGTTAGTGGAACTGGTCCCTCAGCAGCTGGTCGATTCCTACAGGCAGCAGCAGCAACAGCTACTACAGAGACAGTGAGTCCCTCTACAGTCATGCGTTCTGAACTCGTTGCTCCCTTTCAGAGTAAGAAGAAGCAACTATTCCTCCCAGATACATAGAACAACATTGAAATTCTATAACATGCATTTCAGTTCAGTACCTGCAGGTCCTGCCTGTGTGGTTGAGACAGCAGATGAAACAATGAGCCCTAATATCGGCACAGGTTGCCAAGAGCAGTAACTGTGATTGGCCATTAGAGGGAGCATGCTCCATTTCTGCTCTTCTCCACTGATGAACCTGAGCCTAGCTGTGCCTGCAGGCTGTGATTCTGATGTCTGTCCAGTACACTGAGGAAAGCTTCTCAGAGAGAGCACTAATTAAGAGCTTATGGGAAATACACTCAGTTGTAGACATTTTTATGCCCATTTTATGTTAATTTCATTCTTTTGTGTCGACTGGCCTCAGTACGAATGCTGTCTAAAACTGGGCTACGAAATTGCGGAGTGCGAGTACTGTACGTACTGTTATGCTTTTTCAATTGCAGAAGTCACATCTCCTCGCCCTCCTCCTACGGCTCTGTGCTGCCCAACATGAATAAGGTCCACGGAGGAATCAGCAAGCTGCCATCAGTGAACCAGCTGGTGGGCCAGCAGTCTCAGCAGAGCCCCAACACAGTCCCCAACATGGGGCCCATGGGTGAGGCTTCGCTGTCAGCTTCTACATGTGTAAAACAGGCCAGTCTCACACAGATGCCTTTAGCCCTGCTCCCCCAGAGCTCAGATTTGTCCCCCCATTCTGAGTGACTTCCATTGGAGACAATGACTGCCAGATTTGTTATAAATTAAGCATCTCATGCACAGATTCACAGACCAAAAGCCTGTTACATAAGCTTGTTTTTTTCTTTCTTCACAGTTCTCAGGGTTTTAAATATATTTACATTCTAAGCCTTATTATTACTTATTATTGCGTAAAATACTGGAGAAGTGTTACACAAATGTGTATGTTTGCCCATTTTGATTGTGTCTGTTTGAATCTCTTCAGGTTCCAGCATGCTGAACAGTCACCACATGCAGACGAATGGTGACATTAACGGAGGTCACTCCACGCAGACCATGGTCTCTGCTCCCCACTGCACCCCTCCCCCTCCGTATAACCCTGACCCCAGCCTAGTCAGGTACTTCACCCTCCCCTGATGGGGCCCCCCATTTCCCTGAGAGAGCCACAGCCCCCACATCCCCTCCCTGGTCACAGTTCATCCAGAGAAAATATCCACTCATGTACCAGAGTGCCACTGACATTACACTGAGATATTCATTCACTCCTTCCAGGGCTATCCAAGCCTGGTCCTGGAGAGCCCGTGTGTCTGAAGGTTTTCGAGATCTCCTCTTTAAAAACCGCAGCACCCGAAGAGCTGGGAGAAGCTGTTTTTATTGTTCGGTTAAGATCATTAAGAGCCAAGTTGGAATGAAAACCCACAGACACACTGACCTACCACGACCATGACTGTGCTGTTATAGACAAAAAAATGTGTTGGACTAACATTGCATGATCTGGGGGCCTGTATATTAAATGTTTCCCCCTGCCTTGCAATGGGGTTTCTTTAATATCTCATACTTTAGGACCTATCACATTCAGAACATATAACATTCTGCATTTGCTCAAGTGACGCACGTGAATGTATATTTTCTCAAATCACTTTTCAACCTGCTGTAAGGGGAAATGGATTCTTGTATTTTTTTAATTCCCTTAGATGTCTTCTAGTTAAACGAAAGTCTGTTCACATTTTGGTTCAGGGCTTTATTTCAGCCTTGTATCAGGGGTTAAAATGTGTTTGATTCATTTTTAGTTTTTAAGAAACCACTCTCACTGTTAACACTGCCTTTTTATAACTCAGAGTTCACTTTACTCTAAAAGGTTCACATTTCAGTCCTGCTATAATATTTATTGCCCCCAAACACATTCTTTTCCTGTGTCTTTGCTGCTCATGTATCAGACTTTTAACAAGATAAGTTGTTGGAGTATTTTTTAAAAAATAAATCATTTTCTGCTGGTCAGAAAAAAGGTTCCTGTTGGTTGAAATAATTAGTCATTTGTGTATGTTAGAGATTTGTGAAACAAATACCATCACTGGAAGTGTAGCACAAAGATCTTGGTAACAATGAGACTTCAGCATAAAAGTAAAAAATATATTATCATGGCTACTTTTTAAGGGAGTAGCATCTGTCCACACAAACATCATCTCTTACTTGATTCATGTTTCAGTGTTTCTCCTCTGCTTCATTCTTGTTCTTCATTTCTGTTTCGATTACAAACCATGTTGACTTGTCTGCTTACAGCAGACAAAGGTTCTGAAATGATTTCTCTAAGATGACTGAAAGAGACAGCAGGGGCAGCACAATAGCCTTGCACCAAGCTTCAAATTCATTATTGCAGCATTGTTTGTGCGACAATTGTGTTTCCCCCAATGGCACTTCCTGTCAAATTAGAGAAGCCTTTTTCTTCAGGAAGACACATCATGGTGATTAACAATCTAAATGGAAACAAGAACCAAAAATCTCTTACAATACACATAAAAGGAGTGAGAGTGATGAATGGGCAATATAAACTTCTGCTTCATGTAAGAAACACTCAATTTATTTGTACTTTAATTACAATATTTGTTTAGTGTATAGTGGTCTTGCCATATCTCTAAATGCATTCATTTCAGGGTCATTTCTGTCATTCTCCCAGTACTTTTCTGCATTGGAATTCTAGGTGATGAGGTGCTCCTTTTATATACATTAAATATTCAATAAAAAAGTTAGCAGAATGCTAAAACAAATGGGATTGTGAATGCTTCCAAGTTTGTATTATACACTAATTATTAAATGTTGCTATAATATATGTGATACTGCATTGGTCCTGTAGACCAGATTTTTTTATCATTGTATTTATAATAAAAAAATTAAATAAACAAAAAAGGCTTAAGAATCATTCATATTTAAATCTGTATGTTCATTATTGAAAGTGTTTCAGCAAATAAAAGAAGGCTGCACGCTATGTGAGCTGAGAGTTAGGTTAGGATCAAAAACTAAATAGTCATATCTGGACTTTGTGTTAGTGGTGGCTGGCTGAATGACCAATAGGCAATTCTGAAGTGTTCTCATAAAGGAAAATGTTTTGGCCAGTGGGGATAATCACCACAGCAGCACAAAGCTATTTAATGGAGTAAAAATTGCACATTTTAATTAGTAATTTTAAAATGCATACTTCAGCCTTTTAAATTCCCCTGCTTTGGATTTTACATAAATAGCCCTGTTCTTTAATATATACATTAGCTGTGGTGGGACTATAATTTATAATGAACCTGTCCCCTTGGTCTCAGTGGGATTCATTTTCTTTCTGAACAGTTTTTTAACAAGTCTTGGATGCCAAAACTGCATTGAGTACTTCACATCCCAGGGCTTACAGAGTATGTACCACCTGCAGAGCCTGTCCATGGAGGTAAATATCCCATTCACTCTCAATCTTTTTTAATAAGGATATTGTACAGATATTGTAGTAGACAGATTGCAAAAAAAAAAATGTTAGTTCGTTTTGTAGGTCCTATCCCTGGTAGGTGAAGCTATTTACCAAAAGTGATTCTTTTGTGGTTCAGCACATTGGATGCCTTTTTTAAATTCAACAAGCAAGCAAAAGTGAAAGGTGTAAAAGTTGTAGAGCAGCCTGATATGCCGCTGAAAACCCATTTGGAGTTGAAGCATTTTGTAATTCTTTTCAGCAAATGACGCTTAACGATGACCTTCACAGTCTTAACCCATGTAGAGTCTTGATTTTTAATTTTGCATTCATGCACCACAGCATGTGGCTCGAAGGGCAGAAACACTGGAAGCGATTAGGGTGCAGAGAGATGTATCTGTGGTGGTCCTGTCGTCCCAGGGCTGCGCCCAGGCTGACCAGACTGACCACATGCCGGTTTGTGCCCTTTGCCGCAGGACCTGGGGGCCCTGAAGATCCCGGAGCAGTTCCGGCTGGTGATCTGGCGCGGCCTGCAGGAGATGAAGCAGGGCCACGACTACGGCCAGCAGCTGATCCGCTCCAGCAGCAACACGTCCACCATGGCCATCGGCCCCTCGGGCGAGCTGCAGCGCCAGCGCGTCATGGAGGCCGTGCACTTCCGCGTGCGCCACACCATCACCATCCCCAACCGCGCGGGCCCGGCCGCAGCTGAGGACTGGGCCGACTTCGGCTTCGACATGCCCGACTGCAAGGCGCGCAAGCACTCCATCAAGGAGGAGTTCACAGACAGTGACATCAACTGAGATCCCGCCCGGACGACCTTGGGTTCTTCGTTTTTTAAATTATTCTTATTTAAAGTTCTGAAGTGAGAGGTGGGGGGGGGTGGAGGCTAATGTTTTACAGTATCCGACAAAAAGGAGAACGAGACACGTCCGTTGCCTTCTTTTTCCCGTTTTATGGGGAATTTTGAAAATCCAGGCACTTCCAGAATTTTCCTGCTTTAGTGGTCCGGCAGGGGTTTTGGAACGCAGGCCTGCGGTGATTTGTGTTTCTTACATTTCGGTGGCCTCTCTCATGTGATACACTTGTATTTCGACAAAACTGAATAATGAAAGGCCTTGATAAGTGGAGTGTTGTTGTTTTTTCTCTAAGAAATTGACAGCTCCAGCGGCAGAGATGAGCACACATTTCAGTTCACATTGTCTGGCTTCGTGTAGGAAAAGCATGTTTTGCAGCTGAAGGTGTCAAGGCGCAGTATGGGACCCTAATTCCCTGGTGTGCGTTTTCTTCTCTTCAGGATTCAGTCCCGAACTTTTTGTTTTTATTTGGAAGAAAACAGATCAAAGATAAAGGCAAGCAAGTGAAAATTTGGCATGGAAGAATAATACATTCGAACTTGATAACTGTGAGGAAATGCTGTGCATTATGATGTTCAAATTCCCTCACATAAAACAAGCAGCAATAATGTGGTACAAAACATTGCATTAGAAACTGTCAGTAAACAAATTTGAGCCCAACTCCCCAGACACTTTGGACTGAAATACGAGTGTTTTCTTAGGTCCTTTCTTTATCTGCAGTGGTTATTGATTTTGCAGCACATTAATTTATTTGATGGACTGCCAAATAAATGTGGGGAGAAATAGAAGTGTTTTTCTTGAGCACACTAAATCAGAGAACTATCCTCACTTATGTGTTTATATGTAAATTGTTGCATTTGAATTTTTTTTACCTTGTGTTGTTGAAACAAGTGTTCATTGTGTTTAAATGTTGTTTTAGAGATCAGCTTGCAGACTGCTGCATCTGCATTGTGTATATTGATTCTGAAGATATGGTAATTGTACATATATATGACTATATTGAAGAATACGTGAACAATCACGTTTGTGTTATTTTATTTTTGTGAGGACAACTTCACATCTGAATTGTGACACAAAAGTTTTTATAAGATTTGTTTTCCAAAAACCAAATACAAGATTGTCACTTAGTGTTTTTTTCTTTAAAGAAAATGCTGCAAAATGAAAATTCTAGTCAATTTTTAGCTCACCCACATGTGTAAGGAACTGTACTTCCTTTCAGACATTGGGACTGTTGAATAGTCAACAATTTAAGAAACAGCATCTCTGAAAATGAGTTACAGGAGATTAAGACATTTAAAAAGGTGTGTTGTTAAAACGATCTATTTAATAATATTTTTTCTCACAAAATTACTAAATTTTCTGTGCAAAAAAGGATGCTATTCTGATTTGTAAAGTTTTATTTTTAGAAAGAGATTAACTAGGTCAGAAATTAGATGCGTAAGTGCTGTATTTTATTTGGTCTTCCAGACAGAGCATTGATATATAATCACATAAGGTGAAAAAAAATCATGTGCTACGTCACCAAGTGATTTGTGCACAATGCTTCATGTTCATAAAACCAGTTCAGATGCACTTGAGGAAGTACAGTATCTAAGATTGTATTAGTACAAAATGAGGAATGTGGTGGCTAGTAAAATTTATGAGGAGCGCTCAGTATGTGCACCAGTATTTAAGGCAGCTCAAACAAATCATTTCTGCAGGTAAAAAAACATACAGCTTTAGTTGTGTCATAATTGGTTAGTTGATTCAGGACAGACTTTATGTGAGTCTACTCTCTTGTCTGTGTCCTCTAGCTTAGTTTCTATGCTAAGACATTTTAAAAGTCTGTAGAAAATTTAACTACTTTACCATTTATCGATTTCCCTATAATCAATCTAATACTACTAGGAAGTGATTGTGTTTCACACTTACTTGATAAATTAGCATTTTCTTTTTCCAAGACACTTCTGAAATTCCTGATTTATTGATCGCACATATTGATTTTCAGGGCTGTGTGTACACTACCTGCCACCATTTAATCCTTTGGAATCCTGCAAAACAGTTTTCCTGGGAGTGTTCTTTTGTGTCTGAGACGGGAGGGTTGTATAGTTAATTGGCTTTCTTAGCTTGCCACACATACGAGTTAACAACAAGTGGAGTAACTAACTGTATATTGTTAATGTGACTAAAGATCAAGGTAAAAATAATTTGATACCTTCCTTATTCTCAATATATGTACAAATTGAGAAGCACTTGAAATGCATCATTTGCCATTGTTCTAATACTGTTTTGCTGCACTTTAATGCCTCTTGGTATATCTATTATTCAGACATTTGCATGGGTATTCTGAGTCTCATACTTGGCATACACAATACTCAGATGATGTACAACAAGGTGACTAAAAACCCAGAACAGAGCTTAGACAAATCATTTCTGAGCAAAGCTAATTGGAATAATTAACACAACAACATCTATTATTTGAAATCTGTTTATGCTTCCTGTGCAGCATGGTTTAACTTTCCCGGAAAATGCTGATCACCCCCTGAGCGTACTGAAATCAAAAGAAGGATTACAAGAGCTGTTACTCCCATCTTTCTCATCTGGTGAGATGAGGAAGCAAATCTAAAAATGTCTGCAGCCTTTTTGCTGGAGGAGCCCAGAGTTTGGGTCAAAACCACCTGCATGCAAATACCTGTTTGAGATATCTGTCACCCTTTATGTACAAATATATTTCCTACTCTCCGTTCTAAATTAATTCCCTTTTATTTTCCAGTTGTGACCTCATGTCCTTGTTTTGTTTGAGTCTGAAGAC
Organism: Lepisosteus platostomus; assembly: GCF_059453375.1. Lineage (NCBI taxonomy): Eukaryota > Metazoa > Chordata > Actinopteri > Semionotiformes > Lepisosteidae > Lepisosteus > Lepisosteus platostomus. The sequence continues at coordinate 13,065,758 of NC_142633.1, read as the reverse complement.
ATTTCCTGTGTTAACCCAATCAGAACCTCAAAGTATCCTGAACACGTAGATCTTACCCTACTTTCTTCCAGACTAAACAGTTTTAATTCTTCTAACCAGTCTGTAAATGATGATTCCCTGAGACCAGGAATTGTTTTTGTTCTTATTTGAACTCAAACTCTATACTATGTTTTTTGTGGTACGGTGCCTACAAAGCATATCACTCTGCAACTCACAACGGGCAACCCACTGTAGCTAACCAGGTGTGAGCCTGGTCAGTACCTGGATGGGAGACCTCCTGGGAAAAACTAAGGTTGCTGCTGGAAGAGGTGTTAGTGGGTCCAGCAGGTGGCGCTCACCCTGCGGTCCATGTGGGTCCTAATGCCCCAGTATAGTGACGCGGACACTATACTGTAAATAGGCGCCGTCCTTCGGATGAGACGTAAAACCGAGGTCCTGACTCTCTGTGGTCATTAAAAATCCCAGGGCGTTTCTCGAGAAAATTAGGGGTGTAACCCCGGCATCCTGGCCAAATTTCCCATTGGCCTTTACCAATCATGGCCTCCTAACAATCCCCATCTACGAATTGGCTTCATTAATCTGCTCTCCTCCCCACTAATAGCTGATGTGTGGTGAGCATTCTGGCGCACTATGGCTGCCGTCGCATCATCCAGGTGGATGCTGTACATTGGTGGTGGTGGAGGGGAGTCCCCATTACCTGTTAAGCACTTTGAGTGGAGTATCCAAAAAAGTGCTATATAAGTGTAAGCAATTATTATCATTATTACAAAATATACAGTACCATCTGCAAATTGTACCAAGAGGCATAAAAATCACAAAATAAGTATCAGAACAAGCAGCGCTGGTATTGCGTTTTTAATGCCACTCAGTATAGATCAGGAGAAGAATGACAGGCTGAAATTGGATCCCTGTGGTACAAGAGTACATCTTCTCAGTTAGAGGTTAGTGGACTTGTGTTAATATTCTGTGAGATACTGTAGTTTAAACATAATGAAAGAGACCTATGCTGTTTCATTTGTGCCAGATGTTATATTCTATACTTTTCTCTATGATATCTGCAATCCTAATTTTTCTGCTGTGCTCTTAGGAACAGAAATGGTATTATTGTCATCTCTGTAGTATTTTATTGCATTTTCTGAATAAGCCGTTTTAATTCTCCTTGCAGGGCAAGGTGTAATGCTTAAATTCCATTTTTAGTTGTGCTCTTAGTTGTGATAGATTGAGATACACGTTTCATATTCTGTATATATGTTTCGTTATTTTACCTCAATGTTCAGGAAGTATCTTGTATTTACGGAAAACAGTTGCAGTTGTAATCGGAATTCTTGCATCCAGTCTTGAATGACCTTTACATTTGTTACGATTTGTTTTGTGCATTTTGAAGGGTTTCAGATGAGTGATACTGTTTGACCATTAATACCCTTGGCAGTGTCTTGCAATGCTTGTTTCGTGCACTTAAATTAAGGGACGCGGTAGTAAACAGTGAAGTTCGAACCCCGAGCCCTTAGTGTTCTTTTTTTTTAGCATCAAAGATCTTTCACGTTAATTTTTATATCCTTTTGTTTTAAAGAATTAGAAACACATTTTAACATTTTGTAAAATAAGAGTACCTCTCTGGTGGAATTCAATTCTGGTGCACGTACTGTAGCAAAGAGCAGCATTCAGTGTTATCCTTTGCGGTTACTCGCAGCTAGTAGCAAATTAAAGCACTTTATTGCTTTAAGTTTTTATGAAAAAATCACGTTTAAATGTTCACTAATGCTTTTCTTTTCAAGCAGTATTAATAATGTAATCCAAACTGTAAACTGTCGTTTATTGTTATTGTTATTATTAATATTATTATTATTGTAATGTTTCTATGTAAAAATAGACGTTCCAGGTGTTTTTGTAATACAATAAAGGACATGTAATATTGTATCTAGTATTGTTTATACAGTAGCAACATAAAACTTTTTTCTCAGAGGTAAAACGTAAGCCTGTAAAGGCATAAAATATAGAAGCCTGGTCTGATTTGTTTCAGGTGTTTTTCTTCTTAATACAGACACCGTGAACTATCGATTACTATCGATTAATCTACCACAAGGAGCCCGCATTCCGTAGATTAGAAACCCGGACATTATTACGGGAACTAAATTGTTTTTCCCATTTCCTTTTTGATCAACAAAGACTGTACCTGAATGTGTTTTTGTTTGCGGGTGTCAATAAAAGTTGCTTTCAGTGTTTTGCCACGTTCACGGTGACTACGATCATAGGCCTAATCTTTATGGATTGATCTAAATAAAGAAAAATGGTAATAATGTCTGTCCTCTCACAGATAGTGGAAATGGTATTGGAAGAACAAAGTTTAATGCACAACGTTCGAAACAAAACACAGGTTATTTTGAGACACACCTTTGTATTTTGTTTAATTCATTTTCTCCCCGTGAGATGCAAATCATTGTTATTTGCATTAAATACTAGGAAAAGAGAGGGGGGAAAAATCCCAAAGCGTTTTCGAGGAAATAGATGGCAAATTGTGATATTCTGTTTTTCTATCAGTGGTAATGATGTGCTTCTTGTCCTCAACGGTAAAATGTACTGTTCCAGGTGTCTAAATGATCGACGGCATGACAGTTGTGAATAATAGACAGATGAACGATGACGTACTTATTCATTATTAGAATATGAATGTTAACGATTTAAACGTGGCAATCCCAAAGTGTACTTATTAGAAAAACGGGACTGGTTGAGACATTTTGGAAAAATTAATAACGTCCTAATTCTCGTGTAGAATTTCACTTGCTCTGTAATTTATTCTTAATAAACTGTACTTTCCCTCATTGATTAAAAAAAATGACACATTCAAGTTTTAAGGCAGCACTACGGAGAAACTACAGGTTATGGATTGGTGAATACAAGTGTACACAGTGGATGTTATAATTAGTTTCAATCGTATGATTTGATTGTTAACACAGTGCAAATGTAAAGAGATGGATGGAAACCCTTATTTTGAGCAAAAGTGCTTTTTATATTAGTGAATATTTTGTAGGTCCAATCAATGAAAATCAAGGAGTACCATACAAAAAGCTAAATCATTGTTGCTTGGAATTGAAGGTTCTGGCCAAAGTTCATGACGCATAAGATGAATATAATTACTTCATAATTCAGTTTTTTAAGTGTTGGGTTTACCCACTTTCAGGACCAATAAACATGATCTCATTAACTCATATCTTTTAGGACATATCCTGAAGAGAACATCTTGGAAACTGTTGGTCTGCATTGAATATTATTACTTCAGAAGGTATTCCAATTTTTCTGTCTTTTCCACATATGTTTGTGTGCTCTGCAAAGTGCTAGTTAAAGTTTTTACAAATGAAAACACTTACAAATATGCAAAAACTTGTTTTATTTAGGTAGGAGGCAATACCTTATGACTACATTTATATTCATAATTTTTGTTTAAATGGACAAATGTACAAGTGATTCACAAATATTCCTGTTCAGGAAAGAAAACTTTTCACACAAGAAGCATTAATGTTCAAAAGGTAACCTATACTTCATAAAGTCACTAACATACTCACCACAAAGAAACAGTACCCAAGTTTAAACATGTTTATGGTCTCCAACATACAGTACAGACAATATACACACTGATTTCATAGACTGCCCCCCCACACACACAGAAAATATTCCTTGATGAAATAATAGGCAACAATTGTGACCTGTAGCTTATGACTGCAGATCAGCCATTCGATTCTAATGTATTCAGCAGTGGTTATCAAGGGATCTTCTTCCTCATATGCAACATACTGTAAATGTTGCAATAAGGACATTTTCTTTAATATAAAAGAGAGGAAAAAGGTGAAATTGGTAACATATGCAGGTAAATTGTTTTATTGACTTTTAAATGAGCACATCTTAGATTCTATTTTAAGAATAGTTTTTTTTAATACTAAAAGTGTACTGCGATAGGAATATGTATTGGATTTACTGGTTCTTAAGGGACTGATGAAATATAAATAGTACGAACAATTAGATAAGACAGCCTAGACTACCTGCCCTCTGTCTTTTGATCTGTTAAGCTCAGTTTCAAATGCAATTCCATGGAGTTTAAATGTAAAACAGACGTGGAAGTTAGACGTCAAGCACAGTCTGTACAAAAAAAAATATTTATGATGCTCTGGAAGTCAAACTAGCTGCAGCTATAGGAAGCTATCATGAAGTTCCCACTTGGTATTTCGGTTTTCCGAGAACAGAAACAGTATACTCAGCCTCCTGATGAATAATACATTTGAAACACCTCATCGGGTGGATAAGCAGCTCTCCATTTAATTTCAGAAGCACTGGCTGTAGGTATTACACTTCCAAGTCATGTCTGTGTGATTTCATGACAGTTCATAGTGTGGTCATTTTCAAGTTGGAATAAATGATAAGAGTTTTTAACTTGGAAAGATTATGTCTGAGCACACAGGGGGTTCAACTTTATGTACAAATGTACACATAAGTTAAATATTGTTATTTTTATCTGTCCAAGAACATGGGAACTCAATACTATGAAGAACTGTAGACCAAAGAATTTGTCTTTTGGAAGGCAGAGCTAGCTGCAGAATGTTGCACTGTAAGGATTAACAAATAACACTTGGTTGGTAATGTTCACGTTACAAAAAGAAAAAAAATATTTAATTATTAGCTTAGAAAAAAATGATAATGACTCCTTAATGTGTTCTTTGAACACTTTTTGGCATTGGAGATTTCCAGACATTTTTATACATTGACAAAATTTAAGGCACAGATATTGCATTTCTGATAACTTATTCTTATACATAAAACTTCATGGCCATAGTTTAACTTACATCTAATTTTATATTAGATATGAGAAATTTGTAAAACTAATAAAAAAGAAGAAGAGAATGGAACTTTTAGGTATAAGTCTGATTTGACAGTTTTACTAATCAATTGTTCTATTTTTGGACTTATGTACATTTACAAAAACAAACTCAGTGCATTTTTGTGCTTAAGATATCAATATTCTATCCAACACAGATATATGTTTGTTTTAAAATGATTTAGGGAACTCTACAAGGCATGTTATGTCAAACAAATAAAAATGACATGTCCCAGAATGATTGTAGCATTGCAAATCAATGGTGTAGGGAGAGAAGTCTGTATAAACAGGTCAAAGAATTCTGTCCATGTATGACCGTGAGGTTTCTTTTTTCAGTTTAATTAAACACACCAAAAAATAATAGCAGATCTTTCAGGGCTATGTGTTGGAGAAGCAAAAGAACATTTCTTGAGGCAGTTAAAAACGAGCTTCTAAAAAACAGTTTTGTCACGATCTTGTTAAGAGGAGTTTCGAGAGGCAAAATAACAGGCAACATAAGGAAATGAAAAACAAATGCATGTTTCAGTCCTGGTGCCGACCGTGGCTGTTCAGAGATAAGTGCTGCTGCATAGGTGGACTGTGAAGTCTGCGATGCGTTCCTGGGCTCTAGACCAGTGGAGTCCAGGCCTGATCACTGGACCTCAGTCTTGATGACGGTGGTGTCGGGGGCTTCATTTCGCAGGTCCACTGCAGAGCCGTTTCTCCACGACTGCTCAGCTGCTGCCGCCACCTGGATTGTCCACAAATACTGCTCTTTGGTGAAGAAAGGTGTTTCCCTTCCTGCCAAATTGAGACCAAGAGGAAATGGACATTACTGAACTTCTGCCTACCAGTTCGACAGTGAATTGCTGCTATCCTGCACCATTTCTTACACCAGGAACAAAAACGCACTGTATTATATGCGTGAAGAAGACCTACTCTAGTTATTAACTACAGGAGGTTTGGATTCATTTTAAAGGAAGAGAATGAAAAAATCCAAATGCATTCATCAAATGCAACATTTAACAAATGCAAATACATTTACATTTAGTCACTGGGCAGACACTTTAATCTAAAATGACTTTGCAACTGCATCTGATCATGGTGCAAGAAGTGCATATAACAACAAAACCACAAAAAAATGGTACCATATGAAATAAGACCTAAGATTTTGACATGCCACGAACTTACAACTGACAGTTCAGGAATTGACAGCTCATCACATAGCAAGAAAATAATGTACTGTTTTATGAATCCTCCAAAATTCCCCTGACACAGTGTATGTACAGTAATCCTAGAAAAAGTGCATCGCAACTCCTTAACATCCCTTTCTCAAGTCCAGGAGGATGAGCTGAGGTAGTGCGTAGCAGTCTCCGAGCTCACCAGCACTGACCTTTGAGAGTCCTGAGGAAGTGGCGCAACAGTTCTCTGTAGGCTTCTCTGTAGCGGTCAGATGTGGACTGTAGGCACAGGCCAGAAGAGGTGCTATGGTCTGAGATTCCCAGAGGGTTCCGGTTCTCCATCTGCAGGGAACCTTCTGAGCCATGGACCTGGCGAATAACAGGACCCAGGAAAACAGCACAAGGTAAGAGCTTTACTCATTCACTTGAATATACAGTACGTCACCCCCAAAACACACCATCAGCCACAATGTACCATTACTACACTGTCACCAGCCACAGCTCAAGACACCCCACATGAAGCAGTCAGCAAGAAACTGACAGGAGGCCATTCTGCCTGTCAGGTTTGCTTGGTAGATAAGTTACATTTCTTTAAGATTTTGTCCAGATACTTCTTAATCAGAGCCCAGAGTTTAGACTTTATCCAGCTGACTCGGAATTCGGTTCCAGGCACTCACAACTCTTTGTGTATTGATGCGTTTCTAATTCTGAGTCCTAAATTAATTCTCTTTCATTTTAGAATTAGATTCAAAAGTCTCTGGGCTGACCCATTCAGCATATTGTAGGATGTGGCTTGGATTAAATCTCCGCCCAATTTCCTTTCCTCCTCATTTAGGAGATGTACTGTACATGCAATCTGTGGGTCCAGCTCCCATCCTTAGTGACAATTAAAGGACAGTTAAAGGTCTATGAAGTCTCTTATAAAACTCTACTTTGCCCCACTGGGCGCATAGAAACTAGTCCCAAAAGGACAGCTGATTTATTTTTACTCAAAAACAGAAAACAAGTGTTTTTTTTAATCTCGTAACAGAAACCACAAAGAATAAACAAACACCTCTCGCTAGAATCTCAGTGACTTCCTGTCTCACTTCCTCCAAACATCTTATCGAGAATCAACATATGTATGTAAACATCGCTGAAATGTCATGAAAACCTAGATTTAGCAAAACACTTATTTTATGATGGCAGAAGGGCATTGCATGCACAGGAGAGGGTCACAAGCTGCCCATCGTCAAAATAACAGTAAAGGAGGCTCTATAGTCAGGGCTCTGAGCTTTTATTAAACTGGAAAGCTTATTATTCAGATCCTCACTGCAGACACTGCTGTTGTAACCCTAATTGCTGTAGCCCATCCATCCATATAAATGAATACTAGCTTTGCTGGGGGGTAACCCACAATCCCATTAGGGGGGTGTCACAGACTCTTTCATGGAGTATGTTTCATACTACTGAAATCGGGAGAGGCTGTGCTGCTGTCCTTCAATGACATACTGTAGCACTGGAAGCAAGCAAGCCTTGGAAAGCAGCTGGAAATGATTAACTTCTCGAATGTCAATGTGCTACGGAAAACTGGAACAACACGAGGCAATTCATCTCTTGTCTCAGAAAAGAGCGAGTCTTTCATTAGCTGCTCTGCACTGGAAAGCGAGGCTTTGTAAACGGAGGGGAGAGAGGCCACTGACAGCGGGTCAGGGCTGGGGCTGGGTGGCCCTACGCGGCGTGCTTCACACTTGGGACACACACACACACACCTCCAGGCTTTGGTCACAGCTCTTGTTGCAGTGCTGGCTGACATCCAGGGAGGCGATGGCCCCGCTGGGGAATTTCATACTGACGGAGATGGAATCGGCGTCGTTCACCGCGGCCACCTCTGCCAAGACACCGAGCAAGGACAAAACATTCACCGACATCCTTCACCGGCGTTATACTGTGAGCATGGCGTGTGATTTGCATACAACCCTAAGCTTTGTGACATTTAGTCTACATAGAGAATGCGACATCATCTTATGTAGTATCCCAGAGGTTTGAAAACAAAATGCATCACAAGACTGCAAACTACACGAAAATCCAAAGCTTTGGGACATTATACAATACACTGAATAGGAAGAATCACACAACATAGGCTTGATCAATGTCTACAAACATCCACAACTACTTTTTATCTGTCTTTTATCAATGCATACATATAAACTAACATCATGCATGTTTCTGATATGCAGTAGAAGCAAAACAGAGCGGAATAGTTCAAAAAAACATTAAACTGCTGCTTTTAATTCATGGATCCATTTCAATGCAGGATATTTTAAGGTATTATAAGGGCTTATTGAATTAATGGTCTGCATAGGTATAAAGCGTTAATTTGTCACGTTCAGCTCAGTGTTTTACCTGCACAGAATGCATGTCCCAGAGAAAAGATGGTGTCTGGAGCACTTTCTCCTAACAGCCAGCAGATAATATCAATATCATGTACAGCCATGCTGAAAAAGATCCCTCCTGTGACAAAGTGAGGACATATTGCTTAATAATCATCATCATCATCATCATCTCATAAATTAATACAGCTCTTTTCACCCCTAATAATATCTAAGAGCTGTACATATATGAATGTATCCAGTCAAGTACAGCTCCAACCTGAATGAAGTGTAGCAGCCATTCTGCACCAGTGGCCCTGCTACACAGGTGATCACATCAAAGAACAGAGTCTTTGCTTTGACAATTCAAATAAAGGGGAATTGTACAAGCCCAGAGTGGACTTAAGTTAGGACACCTGGGTTAATACCCCAACTCTTAGGAGCAGTCCATTGAATCTTCACTGCATAGTCCTCTATCGCCATACATGGGGCTCATGAATGAGATTCTGGCCCAGATGGAAGACGTCACCCACTCATCCACTAATCGCTAATCGCTAGAGATTCGCAGGTAATCATTTTCAACTGCTTTTACTATAGAAACCGAATGTATGAAGCAAAAAAGTAACATGGTTAACACATCCATGAAGAAAAGACTGCTCACATATCGGTAGATTGTTTTATCAGTATGTTTAATGGTTAAGGTGCTGCTGCTTTTTTAGTTATCCCAAAGAAGTGGTTAGACATCTCAGCAAAGTGTGTTCACAATTCTGAACCTTTTCAAGTAGGGGTTTTAACATGAACACATACTGAATGTATGGTAACACATTGTGACCTTCTGCCCTTGTGCTATACATTTAAAAAACAACAACATTTGGGCCAGCACTGGTTTAAAATCTCTATAAATCATTAAAACGTAGTGAAGTTTTCGGTATTGTGGTGGCAAAGGGAGATGGCACAGTGGATGAAAAGCTTACCGGATGATTTGATCCTGGCCACAGAAGGACGAGGGTACAGTCGACTCACGGCGGATATCCTCTGAATTCTACCCAAGGTGCCGTTTTCATGAACCCTCTTATACAAGAACTGCAAAGCTGGGTCAAAACGCCTACAATACATATGAATGTGTTTCAATACATCACATTACAGTGAAAAAGTAAGCCTGATGCACACGGTTTTGCAGCGCACAATGCTTACTTGTAAAATCCACACACCAGTGGTTTCCCCAGCCTTTCAGCCTCTTCAAAGCAGGACTCTGCTATGTGTCTGTCTAAACTAGGCAGCTTCTCACAGAACACCCCTTTACCTGGACAGAAGACAGTCAAGGAACAAGATCTTATTAGACCAAAATGAAGACATCTTTGTTTCAGATTTCAGTTTCAAATGTCTAATTCTAACAAGATTTGAAGTAATAAATATCTTCAAATGTTCATCATTAAACTATACTGTTAATCATAACTATACTGTTCAGAAGTCCTGATTAAGTCTTTCCGTCTGGAATGGTATTCTTCTTAAAGAGTTTGCAATATCTTTGTACAGTAAGTACATACAGTAGAGACCTGGTTCAGGGCTTACATTGAAGCTAGAACCTTGGGTAAAAATACATTTTAACACATAGAAATGCCAGATGACCTGGTCATATATACTTTGATCATGCTAAAATAATTCACAGAAGATATATTTTATGCATCGTGTATTTTCGAAAACAGAAATAAACAAGGCCATACACAGGAGCGTACACGATCAGTCGGGGGGGAAAGACGAAGCCTGTTCCTCAAAGGCACTTCAGTTTGAGTTGTGCCTCAGAAGCCTACCTGCTCGTAATGCATCCAGAACTATGACTGAGGCCTCATTTGGGGGAGAACAAACCACTACTCCTGCGACACTACAAAACAAAAAGAGTCAGACCACAAACTAAAAAAAGCTCCTCAGTGAGAACCCAACATTGAACTGCATCTCAGCTGACTACACCCCAGTCCAGCCCCACTCCCCCCCTCAAAAACACTCTTTTTAACACCACTATGTGTTAACCGCTATGCCCGCACAGAAACTTGTCTCTAGACGGCTGGGCATCAGCTCCGCTGTTGTTCAGAAACATAAACAATTCCTTTCATCTCTTTCGGGGGCTTGGAAAGTGTGTGCAGGGGTCGCTGAGATGTGACTGGTTGCACTCTCATTATGTAAGCGGCCAGTTTTGTAGGATTTGTGTGAGAAAATGAGGTTCTCCAACAGCCATCTGAAATCAATTCGCAGATTCGATTCAGTGGTTTTTGAACTTGCAAACAGCAAGAAGTTGATTAGCTAAGCATGTGAAATGAGATTTGTTTTGGGAACGCAGACTTCGGCATCTATCTATCTATCAGCCATGATAGAACGGACCCCCCCCCTGCTCAGACCTTGTAGCAGCTTCAGAGTCATACCGTTGGTCGCTGAGCACGATGTCAGTGTCAATGGCACGAAGCACGCGGGTATGAGTAAGATGCTCTTGGCTAAAGAGGCTCTCGACTTCCCAGCGCTGGTCCTCCACGATATACAGCAAGTGGCACCCACTCTCCTCTACCAGGCTCTGGCACAGGGCCCTGCTGCCGGAGCCAACGCCAAAGAGCGCCAACCCAACTCCCAGGCCACCTGGCAACCCTCCCCCGGAGCTGTGCCGTCCGGAGGACACACTGTTAGACGCCTCCGTCACCACCAACCAGGGGCTGGAGGACCATGCCAGCAGCGGGGGGCTCTTGACTCGAGAGCCGACCAGGCCCTTGTTTGAGGTCATAGAAGGGGCGTGGTCAACCTGTGTGGAGGCGGAGCTCCCATTAGCAGTGGAGCTGACGCCACTGGGGCGGGGCGGGACCGCTGGTTGGTACTGGGAGGCTGGAGGCGGGTGGGCACTGGTGCTTGTGGAGGAGCAGTGATTTCCATGCAGGATCAGCTGGGACTGCAAGGCCAGGGGGGGAGTGGAGTCTAGCTTGACTGGTATGCTGGGGTGGACGTCGGTTGGCGAAGGTCTGCAAGGAACGAAAAGGTTTATTTTTTATATCATTTTTAACAAAAGTAGAACAGAGTTTATTCCTTGACTAAGGCATAGGTGTATTTTTCCAGACATTTCCTTTCACAAGGGGGCCTTGCTCCGTTTTTCAAAGTGTACAAGAGAGGCAAAAGACAAACTGTAGTACAGCAAACCTTGAATCTGTAGCGATTAATCACTTGTGCTTTCTGACGATGTGCAGCGAAGTCATGCTGCAGTATGTTGTATTTGATGTCTAACGAGACCAAAGCATTAATGCAATACCAGAGATGAAATGCCAGGGTGCAAAGTGCAGAGCTGGCACCAGAGTTATTCACTGCCAGTGCACGGCGCAGTAAGAGGGGGGGACTCTATTTCTGCAGGTTTTTAAAGAAAGCTAATCTCTTTCCCGCCCTCTGTTTACTTTCAAACCCAACGGTGGCAAATACAGGACATCTGTCACTAGGCAACAGGGTAGCTGAATGGACCAGGAGCCATACATGAGAAAGGTAAGGTCTCACTTTTCACCACCGTTAGCAGTGACTTCCTGCTTACAGAAACCGTCTGGGTTTTACAGTTAAAGCAGTCGATTCTGTCTCCGAGACGATGCTGTGGGCACAGAAGAATATAAGGAAGGCCGTAAAAGAGAGGAGGCCATTGTGCCCGTTTTCTTCATTTGATAGTTTTAGTTTAGTGAATGTAAAACTCATTCCAGTCCCTTCCTGACGTGGAGCAGAATTTAGTGTTTAAATACAGTAGCTGACTGGGAATGCTAGACACCCTGCAGTTCTTGTTCCCTATTCTAAATGCATTCCCCTTTTGTTTAACTGTGACTCTGTGTCCTTGTTATTGAAGTAGTTCCCTAGGTTGACTGTCTGCACCACTTAGGATTTGATATATGAGTCTCCTTTTTTCTACACTTTTAGCTCTTTTGACATGTATGACAATCTCCCAATCCTCCTTGTCACTCTTCTTTGAACTCTAAGGTTATAACATCCCTATTTTTGTGGTATTGTGATCAAAGCTGACCCCAGTCCAAATTAGGTCTTACTAATGCGTAGCAAGGTTTGAGTGAGAAGAATGCACATAAACACCCAGATTCCTTCTATGTGCGACCTCCTGCAGCTTATGATCGCCCTTGTGATGTTCACAGAATACCTTACTGGTCCCTGCATAAATCACTATGCAATTTTTACAATTTATGTACATTTTCCAAATGTGTAACCAGTCTATGGTTATATCAACAATCTATGTTGTTGATATAGATCTAGAAGAGCATTGGGCTTAAAATAGATCCCAATTAAAGTAGTACCATTAGTAGTTATATTCCTTAAATTACTTGTTGTTCCCTAATTATTCAGTAGTTTTCATTCTGTGGCTTATACACCTTAGATTACTGACACTTTTAATTTAAAACCTTGTCATTTATGTAGGAGCCCAACAAAAGCTTTCTAGAAATCTATGTATGTCATATGCTTTACAGGTATCAGCTATAATTGTAATTCAAAGTCGTCTATGAAGATGATTAAACAATCCCATCTTTTATTAAACAAACTCATGAAAATGTAAATTACTACAAAGTGAAAGTAATATTGAATCCCATAAAAACACTGATTTAATAACCTAACAAACCTAAACAACCTAACGAACCAAACACCTTTTTCTTCAGACTGTCCCTGAGATTTATGTGTGTACTGCAAAAAAAAAATGGTTTTCTTCTGCACTCCATGTTCTGAGACACTTGCTTTCTTGTCCTTCCATGTTGGAATCAATCAAAGCTGTACAAAACACATCCATTCAGAATTGATTCAAAAGCAATTACACAGACTAGACATCAGGAAACGGACAGCAAGGTTTGGAAAGCACACCTGTTTATTCTGGAACGTGCAGCACTGGAAGACGGGTGAGGTTATTCTGCTTTCCTCTGCCCCTCTCTGCCTGCACATCAAGAGGATGAGATCAGCAGTCCTGGTGTAAGGGACTGCAGTTCAGTCCTACCCCCTTGTCCATTTCAGGTTCTTGCAGGGAGGAGTTTAATGATTTGCTTTCACTGGGACTGGCTGAGGACTGGCCCCAGAGTGGGCTTCATGTGCCATGCCTGGCCTGGCCATGCCAGAGCGATGTTAGAACATGTAGACTAAAACCATTTTCCACAGGCACATCCAAGCTGAGTTAATGCCACATCTGTACCTACCTGAGAAGAACTGATGCAAGTTGGATATTTCTGCGCTGTATTGTTGGAGCCATACCTCTCTGAGAGAGCACCAGCCATAACCAGATGCTTTTTGTACTTTTTGTTCCTTGTGGCATGACTTCTGGTGTCAGGTTATGCTGGTTTTTGTTCATTCCAAACCATTTTGTACATAAAGCATTTCCTTCTGGATTCCAGATCTTTTAGAATGCCGGAAAGTCCCCCCAAATCAACAGTGGTGAGAACTGTTCTGCACATCTGCAGAACTGTCTAGCAAATGTTCTGCACATCTTCAGCAGAACAGAGCTAAACGTGAACATACAAAAGGCTACAAACAAGAAAAGGTCATTTGGCGTGTTGAGCCTGTTTGTTTGCTTGTAGTTAATTGATACAGGGCTCTCTTGAGAGCCATTTCTTGAAGAAAGCCAGAGTACTGGCTTCAACCACATGGCTGGGTAGCTTATTCCATACTCCCACAACCATGTGAGTAAAGGAGTGCCTCCTATTCTAATTTCTAATTGCACTTCTACAGAGATCCCAGTTGTGTCCTTCATGCTTCATTGTTCAGTCTGAAGACGTCCTCTAGGTTGACTTTGTGAATGGCTTTGAGAATTTTCAATATTTGTATGGTCTTCCCCATGTATTCGCTCTTCAAGACCAAAATGTTTCAGTTCCTTCAGCCTATCAGTGTACGGCATTTCTTTAAGTCTCGGAAGAGCATCTGGTTGCTCTTCAACATGCAGCTTTAACAAGTGTAGAATGTTTCTTTCTTCTTTTACAACACTGCTGGATACCACTTTCTCTACCCCTCCCACTGCGCCCCACGCTGTACACTGACAGAGCAGTGTGATAACGTAGCATGATAATGGAATTCAGAAATGTTATTTCCTTGTTAATTAAAAACAGTTAATCATACACTTCTGAGAGCTCTATCACGATGTCTTCCTTCTTCCTTACATGTGCTCCTGGAATTTCATTGTGTAAACTCTCCTTTGCAGGAAGTGCTCTTTTGGGAACTTTTCTTGCTGTTATTTTTAATTTCTTGTTTTGGTTTCATAATTTCCATTTACAGATGGAAAGAGATTAAGGCAATTATCTTCAAGACCACACATTTAAACCCAGGCTTACCCCCTCCTCTGTGGGAGAAGCATACAACAGCTTAAATTACTAAAGGATAAAACCAAATGTATAGGAATTCAAACATTTTCAAGATAAATCTTTATTTCCCCTCACTGCAACAATACTGTGCCTCTGTGAGCTGTCTTTTCTGAAAAGTGCTTGACTGAATGAGGTGGCACAAAAGTTTAAGTTCCGCAGAAATGTATTCATTGTATTGCAACATTAGAATGTGCTGACAAGGCTCTGCAGTATGAAAATTAACAGCAGCTTTTATTTCTGTTAAACTTTAAGCATGACTGTCTGTTCTTTGTGAAACGATATCCTGTTCATGTCATATGTGATAAAGGTTAGTAAATTGGTGTCAAGGCCAAATCTGAACTTCCTTAAATGTTTACAGCTCACCAGGAAACAAAATGGGTACATATCATTTTTGTTCATCTGTATTGGTATGTCACACATTATGAATGAAAGACCTACTGTATATCATGACCTATACTCCGTTTCGATTTGTACCAGTAGTTGATTTAAAATGGTGGCACATTTCTGAAAGAAACACAGAGCCATGTTGTTGTTACAGCGAGGAGAACTTTTATAGGGCATATTTCAGAGTGTCTGGAGTGCTTAATGTCACTGACACTTTCGATTACAGCAGCATTTGCTATATAGTAATGAGAATTTAGCAAGTCATGCTAACTGTATGTGCAAAGCCCCAAATAATGGTTACATTTACAAATGCTGCCTCCAAAAAATGTTGCATTGCTGGGATGATATCCAAGTTTGTTTTTTACAAATAATAAGAACTGATTTCAATGTATACCTAAAAATAATGTCGACATCATTTAGTAGTAGTGTTGTGCAATGGGTATTGTCTTTTCTAATCTAGATGCTCTAGTTGACAAAAAAAGGAAGGTTAAATATATCTGGCCTATCCTTTCTCACTTTCTCTGAGACAAATGCCTAATTATAGGTCTGACTGTAAAGCAGAAAATAAAAGCATATGACAATGAATGAGATAAGGAGTTGCTCCCTCGTGCAACCCAAGGGTTAATGCAGTTTTTTTTTTGTCACGTTCTTATTCAAGCTATTTTTACACCAGGGCTAAAAGGTTAACCAAATTTATTTTTTTTCCGTGGGCCGTAATGCTTGATGGTATTTAAGAAAAGGCAGGCAAGAGGAAATAACTGCAGAAATGCCTCCGATACTGGTGTTAAAATAGACTTAATAAAGCAGAGTAAAATTACAAGGCAGTGGAAAACAAATGCAGCCTAGCGAAGCCTGGATTAAAGGCCATATTATATAAAGGCCCTACTTTGCAAAGACAAGTTTGCTTCAAAGGCCTGACAGACTGGGGTAGCTACTCAGATTTTCCACTTCATATCTTCTCTTGCCTTCTTAACTGGAGACGTAGAATGGTCTCCTGACACAGTTTAACCGGACCAGCGTACTTGTGGGGGTGTTCTGCTCTGCTTGGTTCTGACTTAAATACCACTTAAAGGTCTGATTTTTTTACTGCAGCACCCCACGGGTTGGAATGTTGATCATAATCTTGTGTAACAATCATAGATTATTGTAATACGAATGGTGGAAAATGCAGCACAGGCAGGAAACTTATTTCCAATCTATATGCTTATAAACCTTGGGGGGACTCTCTGGAGATGTTGTTTGGATGCAGAAGTCAATATCTCTTTCACTTTTCAGGTGAAATTTCACCTTTTTTTTCTTCTCACTAATGAAACGTAGACCACAAGAATTAACGGAGGGCTTGAGAATTCTGTTAAGAAAGTTGTATCTGCAAATATGTGGCCCCCTCCCACGATCTGATTGTTTAGGTATACTGTTGAAACTAAACTATATCTTTAAATAAATTAAGGGTTCACTGAATTACCCTTAATATTAATTTACACAAACATTAGTCTGCAGGAAACTGATCTTTTAGCTCTAATTGCCACCAAAAATTCTCTATACTGTATGTTTGTATACTGTATATGAAACTTTAAATCATATCAAATGGAAAGTCTATATGTTCAATTTAAAGCCAAGAATAGGAGGAACTTCTTTATGTGGGAATATACAACAAGCCACCCAGCTATGCTGTTGAAGAGGCTGCTTGGTTTTCTTCAAGAAAAAGCTGGGTGAGATCTTTGGATCAATAAGATAGTAACTACCAAGTGTGCCAACTGGGATGAATGGTCTGGTCTCACTGGTTAGCTCAATCAGTATCAAGTCTGTTACTGAGATTACATGTTGCTTCACTCAATATATCAATTTTTATTCATGCAGTATAGAACACCTTTCAATGTATACCTAAAAATGTCAACTAAAATGTAAATGTTTTAACAGTCACAATGAAAACAAAACGCGATTTGTTTTTCTCCGCAGCAGTAGAATTAGAAACATCATTTCCATCTGACTAATCCGTCTGCAGATCTAAAAAGGAAGATTTGGGGATTTTAGGTGATATTGATGTTATTTTAAAAAATGCCAGGGTTTTTGTTTTATTGTTTTTGAAATATAAAACGTTTTGAGGACTTTCAGTCTCAACGCTGACATAACTATTTATGCCTCAGAGCCAGTTACGGCAATCCTTCTCTGAAATTTTACAGCCAATGGAAACACTTCCAAATTTGTTAATCACCTATCAGATCACATTCTTTTAAATTATTTCTTTGAGGCTAATTTAGAATAATGTGTAATATGTTCAGGTTTTCGTTTGTGAACCCATGTCATGATGCCATGGGTACTGTCAAAAAACAGAACAGGCTCATTATGTATTGTTTTAATCCTGCCCGCTCTCATACTTACATGAGGAAGCAAAAAAGGGTCATGTCAAGCACGAGAATATTTGGATTTAATTAGGATTCGTGAAGATTGTGGGTTAAAAACACAAGTGAACACTGCTGTGGTGTCCTTAGACTGCTCCAGCAAAGTGCAGTGCTGTAAAAATGGGGGTGATTTCTATAACTTCTGATAACAGTCAAATAAAATTAAAATAATTATGATGTTGCCCTGGTTAGAATTCTAATAAACTGTAGTGTCAATATGCCTGAAAATGTAAAGTATAAAATGTTTTAACAATAACAACTATGTGACTGGTCTTATTCTCTTCTGAATGACTTAACCCAAGTATCATAAAGTTGTTGTACAATACCATAATCAAGAGAAAACGCATCTGTATTTAATATGCATGGTGTTCTCAGTCAGGTAGAAGCTCTATTTATCACGGAGCAGTGCAAAATACCTCAATTAGAAACTTTTTTGGATATATTACTCACATTAAACACGCTTACAAGGTCTATCATTACATGCTGCTGTGTGCCCACTGTACCAACAGACCGGCAGGGGAGTTTTAATACTGTACATTGGACCGAAGTTAAAAAGGCCCCAACCAGCACTGGTTACTTAAGTGCAATTGTTCATTTATCCTTCCTGTACTCTCGTCGCCTAGGGAACAGTTATTAAGGGGAAGGAAGGTGCAAACACAGACAAGGACAAGCGTTATCCGAAACGTAACATCCTGTTTACCACAACTTGACTCACGTTAAAATGCATGGAAAGATTAAAAGAAACTCGGCATGTTTTGTGAGGTGGTTTTAGGAAGTGTCGTTTTGGGAAGGCAGGGGAGGATGAAGGAAGTAGGAAAAGGTCAGGGGGATGAATAAACAGTACACAGCTACATACATAGCCAAGCAGCATATGTATGTGTTGTAAACAAATGGCATTACAGCTGATGTGAAATTAAAAACGGCTGGTCTCCTCAAGCAACCCCCCCGACAGAACAGTTGTGCTTCCGTCCAGCATGAGCTGCGAGGGCTGGCTCTCACGGATCAGCGCCTGCACGGTTTTGCGGCATTTAAGCGCGTAGGCAAAGCGAGCTGTGTGGTGCGCAATAAGCGACACAGGCACGGTCGTACGGGGACGTTACACCGGAGAGACGAGCACTGCGGGAGCAACTGGACTTACATGAGCGTGGGCTTTCTCTCCCACTGTTGCTTGGCGAGCCGCCTGTTTCGGTAGTGCCTGGCTGAAGCGAGGTGCTCGAGAATCCTGTCCCTGCGGACCCTCATGGGGATCTCGCAGGATTTACAGTACAAGATTTCCACCAGGGTCCTCTCCCCGGACTCATGCTGCTCCACGACATGCCTCTTCACGGCCAAATCGGTGAACTCGGCGGCGTAGTCGTGCAGGGTCTTTTTTTTCCTCCCCATCGTGAGGGGACAGGAAAGCGGTAACCAATGGTTATACTGCCCGACTCTAATCCACGGACTCACCCTCCTTCCAGGGAAGGTATATGGCACCCAAACCCGTCACCAGATGACAAAACCTAACTGAACAAAGAAACGCGAATCGATTCCGCTTTGCATGAGCGCATCAGCTCATGCAAACCGCCATCAGATTACGCTGTTATTGTTGCTTTGTTTTTCTGTAATTGCAGTACAGTCAAAACGAAAGATTTTTTTTTCTTTAAGGGTTTTGTAGCTTCTGTATTTGATTATTTTTCCGGTATTCGACGATACTTCCTCCCAGTTCGTCCTTATTTTTGTTTTCCCCTTCGGTGTTTATCAAGTTTGTGAAGCGGTTATTATCCCAGCTTTGACATTGTTTGTCGTTTCCTTCCGCTGTCTTTGCCTCGCAATACTTTATTTACACCGCAGATTGTAACGACTCTTTTGTGCAACAGTTAAATTAGGTTGCACAATTTTCCTCGTTTCCAAAACACCTCACAAGATTCATGTGCAGCGCAATCCAATTTCCTTTTCTTGTGGACGTTTCCTTCCATACTCTTCCCTCTTTATTATAAATATATTTTTTGTTCTTGCATTTCCGTTTCTGTTATTCTCAGCAAGCAGTAGCATTTCTTTCAACTGGCCCGACCTTCGTATTCCTTCTAGGCTTCCACGATTTGATGCCAACTTCCTCGTATTTCGCTTCTGTTAAGACATGTTAACTTTCCCTTTTCCGACAAAAAAGGCAGAACTTTCACACCAACTCAACGGAACGAACGGGTTTTAAGGAAATAAAAAAAACACCGATGCTATATTCCTTTTCTTTTGTTAAGTGTCTTAATATATCCCCCCTTATACAATATCATACCAAGACGTACATTTCATCTGTCTGGTGCGATAATTTCGTATTCCGCTATACTACTGTCCCTACTACTACAACTAGATTACTAAACTATCTCCCTCCCCCTCAAACAAACCTTTGCGGTCCTAAATATACGTTAGAAAAGCCCCCTCCCCTCTCCGGATCTGATGAACAACTCAAACACACGCATAAAGGAACTGGTTTTTACTACCTCTGGTCTGAATCCCACTATGGGAAGGACGCACCGGTCCCCAATCTTGGTATCACCATCTGCAGGACTGGAGGGATAATATCAGGGAAGCTACCATGCATTTGTTAGCTCTTGAACAGAAATACTGTACCACCTTCACCCCTTAGTGCGAAGTGACGCACACCTAAGAGCTCAGCATCGGGTAGAGTGTCACAGATAATTTCTGAGGACCCCCCCTAACTTTTTGGGATACTGGTGTACAGGAAACTTGTTCCCAGAGCCTGATTTTATTTTTAAAAAACGCCGTGACGAGGTAGATCTCAGCTTCTTGGGTGCGACTGATTTTCAAAGGGTTTCGTTGCGGCCAGCTTAACCCAGGGAAAGTTTTGATGATATCGTATCACATACATTCCCTGTAATAACTGATTATGTGCATTCCTCATGACGTTTACGGTGTTATAGCCCCTATGTATCTACGAGTAGACATGTAAAGAAATTGACCTACCACATCATGAATACAATACAGTATGAAGTAATTTAACTTTAATTTGGAGGACCTATATGTTGGTATAATTTAGTAAAAACTATTTTTTGCGTAGTTGGGCGTAATGATTGTCAGGAAGAAGCAATCTTAGGCGTCGGTGTGGTCTTCAATACATGAACAGCTTGCTTTTCGTAATTTGTAGAATTATTCCCAATTTTTTTTTTCCCACCAAGAATAAACAGGTTTCTGATAATTGTTAGATGGACAGTAAGTAGTCAGAAATACATTCTAAACAGATACAAGGATTACCGGCCTGTGGTACAAGAAATACACTGCTGGCAATTGTCCACGGTAGAAAAGAAGTGATTTTCAATTTCTTGATTGTAAGTCTATTTGCGTTGGTTTTATCAGCGGTAAAAAAGCAACAACTGATCTGTCCGAAAAGGACATATCACAAATACTTCTCAACCACTTAATCTTATGAATACCATATTAAAAAAAAAACATACATCGTGTGGTATGTAGTATTATACTAGTATTATACAGTCCTGGGCAGCCTTGAATCGCTAACGTTCGTGAATGTACTGTACCTGGGACTCGTGTTACCTGAGCTACCGTCACCCAGAGCAACTCACAACTCGTATGGCGCCACCTACTGGATATCCGCAGAATCAATATTAATTTAATTTGTCTGAGCATTAATTAACACTAAACAGATTTCCCTTTTAAAAGGAAAGCAGGATTTCTAAAAAAAATACTTTCAAAGAAATGTATTCGGACTGTCAGCGTTTGTGATGTTGGTGCACCTTACTACAAATAATCAGAGAACTAATTGTTTAAGTTTGACCTCTGTAACAAACATTTTCTCACCAAACATGAAACTAAGGGACTGACTGCCGTTATTGTAATTTCTGAATTAGTGTGTAAGGGTAAAGGGTCTGGCAGACTTTCAAAATATAAACGTGGTCTAAAAACGATGTTACGTTGTTGTGAAAATACGTATTTAATAATATTGTTCTTTTAAAAAGGTCTTCAAAAAAGTAATGTCCTTTTGCTTGATGATATCCCCTCTACTGAATAGGCGCTATTTCTGTCATTTACCTAGTGGTAATTAATATTGACAATGTTTTTTTCCAAAGAAGTTATTTCAACGAAATCCATAATATGTATTTCTTTTGTGGCACGTACAGGGCGGTGAACATATTTTCTCTGAGATCGACTGATCGTCCCTGTCGTATTTCCAGAAAGAGGTCTCGCGGAAGCAGTGACGTGTTCACATTCTGGGGGGCTGCACGAGAGCAAGCTCAAGCGGAAAGTGACACAGCGGCAGTAGCAGGTAAGGGACTCGCTGAACACTCGGACACCAAGTCATATATTTGCTAATGAATGGGCAATATTGGACATCTGTATTTGGAAATGTGCAGTGCTTCAGCACTGACGATTTAAAGAAACATTGCGTGGAAATTCACCCTCTTGGATCACAGATCGGTACGATACTATGCTTCTTAGTCTATCATAGGGTTGTGCTTAGCCGGAAGTGAGTTGTTCAGTTCGCGCAGTGCCCTCTGGTCGTTGTAGTTTTCGATTCATGTTGTCGGTGGTGTTTTGGCCTGGCCTTATGAAGCAGTGGACTACAACGTCCACGGTGCATCGAATAAAGATTGACAGTGAGCGCTATTCCGATGCACGATGGGAAAAGTAGTGAAGAGGTTAATCGTCGGCTGCTTCGGTGGATGGAAGCGGTTTGAAAACGAAACTACAAATTCCAGACGGAGTTGTGTTTTTGTCGGATCGAGGTAGAAAGACCCGTCATAAGGAATTGAGTTTTTCATTTTTAGATTTTTAATTTCACACAGCACTGCTTTTACCCAGTTATAACTGTATGTTTTGTCCAGATTGATGACTGACGTGTAATCCTTTATCTACCCTACGGAAGAATTCCATTGACGTACTCGTACTGTAGTGGAGCTCAGTGACAGTACGTTTTAAACACACCGGGAACTGCCGTGTTACGGTATTAATGCCTTAATTGTAGCTTCTTTTTGAAACTCCAAAATGTCCCTGCGCTGAAAATGGTGGGAAAAAAGTATAGTAGGATGTATTTGAGAACTTAGAAATTCAAATATAAGGCAGTGTTTACCGGTCACGGGTGGTTAGAATGCGTGTTCTTTGGGGGCAGTGGAAATGTAAATGTGACCTACCAGGATGCAGCGCTGAACACCTTGTGTTGTTACTATATTCACTTTAATAAGAGATTATGATGTTAGTCTGAGCTGCAGTTCGTGTGTCAGTGGCAAATCGAATGTGAAACTCACGCCCCTTCTTTGCTTAGCATACAGAGAAAAATACCTTTATTATAACCACCCAGAGGGCGTTGTTTTAAAACACACCTTGGAATAGAACAAAATAAAGGTTTAAATGGATGTATTTGTTGTCACCGTTAAGGCGTGTATTTATGATATCTGTGAACTAGTACAGTGAGGAAGTTGGAAATTGGGAAGATCTTTTTTTAATATATAAATTATATACATATATGTCTATAGTTCTTCTGTAGTGCAGCTCACATCGTCATTCCTTCTGAGTATGTAATTGTCAAAACATAAAACCGGGTTCGGAATAACAATTGCGCAGTTGGATCTAGAACAACTCTGTTGTATTTAGCCACAAATAACGAAAAGCCAATACTGCTTTTGCAAATGAAGCTGAACTAACTTTTTTCCCCCATTGAAGTGAAAGCTTTTGTAAGTGCGAGGCTTCGTAAAGCGAATGCATGTGACGTGACGTGGTAAATCTTGTTTCAGAAGTAGTAGTTCTCATCCTGTAGATGTTGTGTGGAGTTCGCTTGTTTTCCAATGAGAGCAGCAGCTTCCTGACTACACGCTCTTTATGTTGCTTTTCTGCTTACAAAGGCAGAATGTCAGAAGGCGACAGTGCTGGAGAATCTATCCATGGGAAACCTTCTGTGATTGGAAGCTTTTTCACACGGCTTGGACAGGTAGGCTTGTGCTGGGAACGTTTGCAGTGAAGATAAGGTCTCTTATTCTGTGATCTCTGTCCTGTCTGCTGTCCAGTACTCAAGCCCTTTGATGGGACATAGTTGATTTAAGTGTGTGGTGGTTGGGTACCTGTATCGTAACAAATAAAAACATTGTGATGAAATAATAAATAACTAAGTGATAAAAAACGCTTTCCAGATAATACCATCAGAATAATTTCTACAGGGGCTAGTGGGGTAGATCTTAGTGGTACCAATGGTGATGATCTTCTTGATGACTTAAAGGAGCATTTCATTTCACCTGTCGGAAGTGTCATGAAATCCAAGGGCTGAAGCTTGGAGCGATGGCCCTTGGACTTTGGAAATGCAAGGCTGAATGCACAGCTGGCAGCCAGCAGTGTTTTCTTGAAGTGAAAATGCCAGTGAGGCAGCTGGAAACATGCTCACATTCACCTGCTGATATGGTGGGAGGATCCGTTTTAAAAGGCATAGGGGAAACAGGAAGGTTTGCCAGTATATACAGACTTTTATATTTTTGGTAAAAAGAAGTTTCCAAACTGATTATCAAGCTTTTCCCGCTCTGGCTAGAACTGAGGAAGGAGAATTTTGACTTTATTTTTGCCGTCACAATCTTTCTTGCAGTAGAGTGTCTTCAGAAGCATTGGGGCCAGACAAGCTATAAGATCCTCTGCCAGACTCCTTTAAAATATGTTTGCATTCATTTCATCACCTTTAATATGCTTTTGAATCTAAAGGAAGTTAACTGGCTATAGATTGGTTTGCGTCCACTTTGTAACAGCCTGGATTTTTTTTTAAATTAAAGTTAAACTTGGGTCTGGTGAGACCTTTCTCCTTTTTTGCTTTGGGAGGTGTTCTTTCACATAATTGAAATGACAAAAAAAATGTAATTTTATTTACTCGGAGCATCAAACATAACTCAAAATTTCCAAACAAAGGCAAATAATTTAAAAGCCACTCTTAAACCTGCATATTCTCTTTGTCTGAAATCTCTGCTTGTGATCAGATGATTTTGAGGAAGTGCTTGTTGTGTGCTTGATAATTCTCACATGCTGATGTGAAACTTCATTGACTGGATACCCATTTCAAGTAAGGATTCAACTGTTAGAATTTTACTTTCAGAAATTCAGAATGAGTTACTGTGCTTGCTTACATGATTAAGCAACCTACAAGTGAGTACCTACTTCATTCTTCAGTCTTTACTGATACTTAATGTTTCTTGACACAAAATATTCTATAAGAAATATTTTATATATTCCCCTAAAAAAGGACTTTTCCAATTTCTTTTATATAATCACATCAGCATCACTTCAGTGATTGCTTATCCAGGTCAGTGTCACGCTGGTCCGGAGCCTATCCAGGGCAACATTGGGTGCAAAGCAGGATACTCCATGAGTGGGATGCTTGTCTATTGCAAGGTACACACAGACACTAACACACTCTCACACTCACACCAGGGCCAGTTTTCCC